>NW_009647739.1:1648647-1729257 GCF_000708025.1 Charadrius vociferus
TTGCCCCACCCACTGCTTGCGGGGTCGCCATTGGCATAACCGGTCTTGCCATGCCCGGCTGCATTGGTTGCTGCTGCGGCATTGGAGGTGACTGCCATTGTCCAGGCTGCATGTTGGACATCACCGGACCGCTTACAGGGTTGGGCCGGGGTACATTCATGCTGACTTGCTGCATCTGGTTCACTGAACCCACCGTCGGGTTTACGAGTCCCGGGCGACCAGGAGGCAAACCATTGTTAATGTTGTTGACCCTGTAGAGCTGCTGCTGCTGCTGGGCAGCTTCTCTCTCAATCTGCCGAGCCGCTTCCACTGCGGCCGGCGGAGGCTGAGCCGGAGGTGGAGGTGCGGAAACCGGGTTTGCGGGTTTTCCTGTTGAAACAGTAGTAGGGGGCTGAGTTCTCGACACGCTGGGAAAGCCGGCCGGTGACATACTTACAGGGGAAGGCTGGGGCTGGGGAGGAGGCTGTGGTGTTTGCGGTGTACTTGGCTGCTGTGTAGGGGTACCAGGCGTTGCTGAGGTAGGAGAAGGCAAACTTTGCTGAGGCACGTTTCGGGTGTTCATGGTAGCCATCCTTCTGCGCATGAGCTGAGCCTGCTGCAGGCGGTGCTGGATCTGCTGCTGTCGAAGCTTGTGTTTGATATTGAGACAGAATGGCACAGGGCATTTGTTCTCTTGGCAGTGTTTGGCATGGTAGCAGCAAAGAGCTATGAGCTGTTTGCACACCGGACAGCCACCGTTGGTCTTGCGCTTGCAGCCCTTGGTGTGCTGGACAACCCGTTTCATCTTCTGGCAGGATGGCAATGAGCAGTTTGCGTTGCGGCACTGACAGGCGTGGACAAGGGACTGAATGCAGCGCTGAATGCTCAGTCGTCGCGACTCCTGGGGGCTCTTTGACTGTTGCTCTCCTTGGCTGTTGCTCTCGTCATCCAGACCCAGGCCCCACTTAACCATCTTGTGGTCATGGCTCTTAGTGTTGTAGCAGTTAATGCAGAGGTCGTAGTCCTGAAATCAAAGAAAACACTGAGTTCAGTTGTCTACAGATCACCAGCCGTAACGGCAAAAGAGCAGAGCAGCCCTGTGGAAGCACGCTTTGGGTTTCAGTGGGTACAAACACGCAGCAGAAGAAAAGCAGGACAGCAGCCATGCGCTGCGAACAGCTGCCCGCTTCCGTTTACCCCTGGTACACGGGCAGAGAAGCAGCTGCGGAGTCACCACGACAGCGGGAGCGGACCTTTGGGGCAGGCAGCGGGTGGCAGAAGGCACCTGGGCTGCCTCAGCAAAGCCAGCCTGCAATCACAAGTCTTCACTACGGTGGGTAACAACACGAATAGGGGCTGTAATTGTGTCTTTATTCTATTACATTAAAATATCTTGCTGGGTTTGTTTTTTTTTTTGTTGTTGTTGTTTTTCTCTTTTGATGACAGGAACTGTTTACTTTTCTGTGATGTCTTGGGGTACCTACACGAGGAGGGCCAAAACCTCCAACAAAATCTCTGACAAATCTAACACCAATGCTTAAAGAATGGGATTTGGCTCTCCATTTAGTTATTCTTAAGTGTAATTACTGACTAATAATTACTACCCTGAAATACATATTTTTTAACCTCTAAAATGACCTTCAAATCGAGTGCAAGTTTCATGCTAAGACAGACACTGATCAGAAAACCTGCTCAAATACCCGCATTCTCACTGCCCTGTCCTTTTTTGCTGGAGGAAGGGCACTGCCTTACACAGAAGCACCCAGAAGACACCTAAAGCCATACCTCCTTCCACCACTTAATTCCCCTTGTGTGTACGATCCATTTCCTGCAGCCTTGCCTCAAGAAGCCCTGTTCACTGCTTTCCTCGGAGGGATTAATTAAGACTCTTCCACCACAGACCTGGCAATAACTTGCAGTGTAAAAACTAGGCTGCACTTATTCAACATTTTTTTTTTTGGTTCAGCTACAGCCAGAGGTCATGACAAGCCCTGTAGAGGCGACCTGCTCCTCAAGTCCACCTGTATAACTCCACGCATAATTGCTCTCTAGCACAGTTCAGTGGAAGCGATCTATGCTGTAAAAGGACGAGGCATTAAAAGCATTGAGCCAGGTGAGGAAGCAGTTATTTGGGCTGGTCGGAAGGGGCAGGCAACCTCTAACGCTGGGCTGAAGGGACGACGACGTGTGGCAGCCTCCTCTCCCGGCTCTGCGGCAGCCTGGACACGCGCCCGGCCGCGCTCCTTACAACACGAAGTACCACATACAAAGCGGAAGGAGAGCTTGTACCCGGCAGGAAGGTATGCTAACTTCTCTCGCGGACATCCGTTCAATGTGGATGAGGTGGTGCCCTACAGAGTCAGACTAGTCTGACACAGTCACACCCTAGCGCCCAGTCCTAAAATTCTTTAATATTTAGTTAAAAATTTGTCTATGCAGAGGAGCCATAGCGGAATAAATGAGGCAGAGGAGCCATTCCAGAGTACTGGTGTTTTCTGTGTTGAGAAACTAAAGGCATTTACCCTAGAAGAAGAGGTACCCCCCTGTGGTAGTCACCTTCCCTCAAGGCTTAGCAGCCCTTTTATCACGACAGACGTAATTTGGAGGAACTTCGGTCAATTACCGCCCCCACCCTCCCCCTCCAAAAAAGAAGAAGAAATGAAGCTTTGCTGTGGGGCAAAAGAGCGCAGAATTCTCTGGTGAAATACACCTACCTCACAGACAGTGCAATGCCACCTTGTTTCCACATGATGTTTGCACTCATTGCACGTATAGACAAAGCGATCCTGCCCTTGAGTATGTAGTTCTACCAGCATGCAGAGCGTGGACCACTTGGATCGGCGTAGTGAGGAGAACTCCCAGTGCTTATCTCTGGCTAAGGTGAGGAAGGCATCTCGGCCATCCATCAAATCACAGCTAAGTAATGGATCAGGGTCCACGATGGGAGGCAGAGTGTTAATTACAGGCCCAGCGTGTAAATGAATCACAAAAAAGACCTGCAGATAAACGAGGGGGGGAAATAATAAAATCAGTGAAGTTAGATAATCTCACAGGAAAAACCGCGTGTTCTGTTGCAGTAATGGTGTGCTACAAATGTTATCTAATTAACTGAGTTTAGGCTAATCTCTTCCAATATGTTGTTACACAACAGACAAAATTCTAGCGCAATCACAAGCTTTACTTCTCCTGGTTTTTCAGTTCTGACTACCATCATGCCTGGATTTACAGGAATAAAATCTTCTCTTTACGCAGCGCATTTTGACAGTACCTCTTTATGCTTCTCCATAGTGGCATACAGCTTCTGAGACAGATCATTGGACACGTTTGGCATGCTGGGTTTCTTCTTGTTAGCTCTGCTGATGCTGCTCTTATTCTTGTTGGTTTTTTTGTTGTTCTTTTTCTTGGCGTTTTTGCTGTCGCCCTGGCTTCCCTGCAATAAATGCAAAGGAAAGATGTTACACTTATAGAGCTCTCTCCCATTCACTGTAGCTGAAAGTGAAACCTTTCTGCTGGCAGTAACAGAACTTTGTTCCAATGCCTGCAAATCAGCCATCCTGTGTTAAATATATCCTATCTTCCAGGAAAAATCAAAAGCCAAACTGGCAGGCAAACAAATTCAAACGCTGTTTAAAAATAGATTTTTAAAGTATGCATATACATTAAATAATTCGTATCTTACACTTACACTGTACTTCAGCTTCCACTGCTTGCTTTACAAGATCTTACAGATATTTGATGATAAAATGAGTTACCAATAAAATGGACTTAAAAAAATTCCAGAAGTGCAGTATTTTGCTTTGTTGTGCATTTGGAGTTTCACATACTTGCTTGAACTCTGATTTGATTTTTTGTTTGTTTTTATTGAACTAATTTAGAGCTAGTACACAGATAAGAACGTGCAGGATTTGAAACTAACAAAACACATTATTATTCTCCATCCTGAAGACTTACTGCTGCCAACTCCAAAAAAAAATAAAAATCCCCCAAAGCTTCACTTGTGTCTATGTTGCGACATAGACCACAGTGACCATATACTGAATACTAGATGTAAGTAAAGAGAGTAAAAAATAGCCAATGATGCTATTTAGATGACCTGTGAAAACAGAAATAACTTTTAGACTTCTCATGTCCTTGAAAAATAAAAACCCAAGCCCTCAGCAGGGAGCTCGCCGCTCACTGAAAATCTCCCTCTCTAACTGCTAGAATGTTGGTTATCGTGATGTTAAAAATAAGCTACTGAAATACTCCAATATATATACACACACGTACATACATGCAAGAAAGTTTCATGAACACTATGCACAAGCAAACACAGGGTTTATCCACAAGCATATTTATACAAAGAAAACAAAAATATTCCAGCTGAAGAAAGCAATTCTATATAGAGACTGTTGCCATCGTTCCACTCCATTAATTAGGCTTAGATAGAAATTATCTGTCCAATCTTGGGTTTTCTGTAACTAATTTTATTTATTTTTTGACCAAACTTGTTTGGAAATCAAAATTATACCGTTTTATGGGAAACCAGACAGAGCTCTGAGTGATTTGAAGATATTCAGAAATGAGCTATTGTATATTCCCACCTTCTTTTCCCCAAAATTCTCTACCACCCTGATGGAATTAGGGCACGACCTCCTTTGCCTGTACATTCTACAGTATCAATGAAGAATTTAAAATTTACAGAATAGGTTGAAACTTAGCTGACAGTATAAGTCCTAGCTTTCTTTCTACTCTACCTTTAACAAGTTTATATTTGGTCAATTGTACAAAGCTGTTCCACAATGTTTTAAGAAGCTGTAAGATTGTTTTTGTACTGCTTCATTGTGATGGCATTTAACGTATTCAGCCAGGTTAGCCAGAGATGCTGACGGCACGGTCCCTCAGTGAGCCTTGTCTCTTCAGAACCTTTTTCAAGAACTTCTGAATATTTACCACCTCTTGAGACTCTCTTTAACTGATACTCGCAGCACATGTCGACTTTTAAGAAGCAGCTCTCTCTCCACATATACAAAGGTTAGAACTATGAACTTAAGAAAAGATAGACGCGTTCTGTACCATCTCAATATAAGGCAAGCGCTTCTACTCGTGGAGATCCCCGCTGATCCCCAAGTGACACGTTCCTTGTGTCACTTTATGGTATTTTCCCCATCAAGTGACACAAGTTCAGGGGACTGCACTGGAGAACTTCTCATGCCTTTAATTTCACTCCTTTTTCTGAGCCAAGTGGCAAAGACCACAGTTACGGTTTTTTGTTGCATTCTTGGATGACACCTTCAGCAATCTGGATGCAGGTTTTGCTCCCCCGCTACCCCAAGTGACATCAATGACATTCAGGGGGAACACAGGGCTTTTAACAGCCAAAGCTGCAGCAGCTTCTCACTTTAGGCAGACAACTTGCATGAGTTTCACAGTTAGCTGTTCTGGGCTTTTTAAAACACCTTTTTTCTCCTCTTGGATGCAGAGGTTTTACACTGCCGTTTTCACCGGAAGGGCATGCTCTGATTTACTGAAAGTGATACTGTTAACAAAAGAGGACTGCAACTTAAAATTCCCAGCCTTGTCTTTCAGTTACTTTTAAACTGCCGTTTGTTGAAATATTTCAATATTAAAGGTTACATTCAGAAGGAACAAGGTGAAAACTATTAACTTTATGGCTCCATAAAAAAACAACGCAACAAACTATATTTGCTTTGAAGGAGCAGCTAAGGTTTAATACAAGGAATTTTCTGACGTAATGAAATTGATGGATTAAGGTCTATCGCTCCACATCAATCACACGTAATACATGCTGTATGCAAATTGTCACGGCATCTGAGCTGGACGCAGTCCCTCGCCAGTTCCAGGCTGTTGGTTCCACCTCAATCTGCTTCAGATTTCCTACCTTCAGATCTCCCTACTCTATTTTCAAAACACCTTGCTGCAAATCCCAAGTAAAAGGGAGAGTATATAAGTGCTAAGACCATTTGGATACGATCGAGACAGAAATGAAAATGAATAATGAAATTCTGGCAAGGACCCTGAGAAAATTGTGTTTTGTTTTAATAAACGAAGAGAGCATGCCGGTGAAGGAAAACCACCATCAGGACCAGTGTTTCACACCAACGCAAAGCTTGCAATAAATACTTTTGAATTTTCAGCCCCCTACTGTTGCAAATGACTACAAATACTTTTGTGTAAATAACAGCAAAATTTAATTCAGCTTTGAAAAATACAGCATCTTTCAGAATGCAAATACCGAAGGTGATTTGCAAAGGTGTGAACCAGAAGCTCAGCCAAATGACTGCGAGCGAATGTAGCGGTCATGATGCAATCCAAAAGTAGCTTAACAGATTTCTTCGAGACACAGAGATGCTGAACTGACGTAACTGATTTCTGATTCTGTTAAAAAGCAACCACCAAAACCAACCACCAAACCAAGCCAAGCCATCAGTATATTTGTTATCCAAGAAAAAAAAATATGCAGAAGCGCAGTTAAAGGGAGCCCTGATTTAACGTCTGATGGGAATGACCTTTTCTGGTGTACTGGATGTGACCTCTCTATTGAAGTGTTAATTGTCAGCTTTGTGAGCCAGAAGCAAATATAGCGTATAAAGTCAACTCACCTCTGTTGTTTCACTAGCTGCAGTGCTTTCTTCCTTTTTCCTTTCTTCCTCCTCCTGCTCCAACTCCTTAATGCTTTCTTCCAGCACATTGGGCCAGAAATCACCTTCAAAGTAAGGCAGCTCCTTGGCACTTGTCAGCCTGTCCTCAGTCGCTTGTTTGAAGATGTCCTGTTAAGCGCAGCACACAATACCAAGAATAAATAAACGAAGACCACTTAGGATAGAGAGGAGGAGCAGAGACACGATCCAGGGCTACAACGAACAGCTGTGCCTCACTTACAGCCCATGGCCCGCTCCTGGCCGGCATCCTTTTCTGGGTGCAGCTCGAAAACTGGCCTGGCAATACTGGTAACAGCCCACTCCCTGTTTCATCTTAGACAGCTGCTGAGGCTCTCCTCAGCCTCCATAATGCAACCAGTTCATGCTCCTGACATGATGGGAGAGACTAAGATACCCCTGGAAAACGTAACAAACCCCTCCCTGGTAACTATGCCCGTTAAAGATGAAGCCCACACCGCTTAGCTTTTCCTGCACTGCTCCTGGACAAGCGCAGGAACTGTTCTAGTGACAGCACGCGCATCTCATCCGCCCCTTTCCCTGACAAATTTGAAAGTGCGTAAGCACTTCAATGCACGTGTCCGGGCTGTGCGTCACACATGCAATAAGCCTGGTAACTCCGGGAAGAATTGCTGAATGCACCGGCCAGCTATTACACACAGGAATATTAAATAATATCTGGTTGTGGTAGGGGAACTGTGCGCAGCCTGTGTCCTTCGCTGGCTGAAGCTCTGTGGACCACCCAGTCAGAAAGACTGGGGACCACTGGGAGGAACAGGTATTCTGAAAAGGAACAGGTATTTTACACGGTTGTTCTGGAGGGTTTTTTTGTTGTTGTTGTTTTTGGGTTTTTTTAAGTGCATTGCGTTTAACAAGCATATACAAGACTAACCAATGTTCTTCTTCGGATTCATTTCAAGACCACCTTATTAGGAGAGACACAGATTTTCTAGCTCTTTGCTGTGCCGGATCAGATGACAAGGCTTGCTATATGCCGTTCTGTTCCACACATTTAGTAACTGTCACTTGTAATCAAAACATCAATTTTTTCCAGCACTGTCACTACCATTAAGAAATTCTTCTAAATTTTAGCACATAGAGAGTGGCAAATGCTACCTTTGCCATGTTTAACTTATTTCCTTGGGTACACGTGTGATATCCTCCAATTATGAAAATCATCCTTTTTCTCTTCAAGCGAATTAGCTGTTTTATAAGCAGTTTTTTGATTTCATACTAGTGGGGTCCAGTATTCCACCCGATCCTCCAGAATCGCCAGAAGCAAACAACTTCTATAAACCTTAACAAACGACATGCACTGCAGTCTTCGAAGCGAGGAAGCGAGAGAAGTATGCGAAGGCAGGCTCCTGCACACTTCTCTTAATGCAGAAACCAAACCTAAGGAATTTTCAGTCTGAAAGGCAGAACCTCCAGAAAATCTAAGAAAATGAAGAAACTAGCTGAGAATAGAAACCCTTGTACACCACCACCACAGTTTCATGCCTTACGAAACAATATTAGCTACCTTCCTATGAAAAGCCCATAAAAATTAATTCAGGAAGTAAACAGTAGCAAACCTTGTAGTCATGAATGATTCTCTCTGCAAATGCCTTGTCCAGCATCTTCTTATACCATTCTTGCAAACGTTTGGGTTTGGGTATTTTCTGATCAGGCGGATGGCAATGAAAAATATAGTCATCTCCTTCACTCGGGGGACAGGCCCAAATGTGTCCTGTCACATACCTGAGTTTCACACACAAGAAAAAAAAAAAAAAAATCTTAACCATTTTGACTACCATCTTAAAATTAACTCAGCCAAACTGAGATATAAATTCAGACCTCTGGCTTTTTTTTTTTCCCCCCTTCTTTTCTTTTTTTCTTTGTAACAAAGATGCTGAGGCAATAACCTCTATTTATAAAAGAGACGAGAAAAGGTCCGGGATGTAATCATGAAGCTTAAACATCAAGTGAACCTCTTATAAAAAGAATGATATGCTGTCAGTTTAAGAATCCTAACACAGAAAATCCCCCTTAGTGATAAAATCCCAAAATTTCTCTCTCCACTACAGAAGAGGCACACGTTCCACGTATCTCAGAGAGGGCAGAAGGAGAGACTATCCCACGTGAAAAGCTACTTGGCATCCTGGATATAAAAAATGCGGAGAAAAAAAGATAGCTTTCTTTACAAAGATCTCACTTACCCAAGTTTCTTCACGTACTCCAAGTATCCAATGAGGATTTCATGATAAACTGCAGTTCGGAGACAACGGGGGCGGAAGAAATGAATACTATCTAGATACGATATGTACACACGCCTATAGTAATGAGAGAAGAATGATAGAAAATCATGTATGGCTGAACATCTCTTTTCTCTACTGAGAACTGACTTTTATACTAGATACATCTACAACTATACTGAACAAAGAAAAATCAATTATGACATTATTTTCAGGCATATTTAAGCACCTTAACATGGTATAAACAGTTCTCAAAAGCAATTGATGGGTACCATTTTTTTTAGGCAGCAAGAATATATATTGAGAGGCAAAATCAAATGCATAATACAAAACCTTGCAACATTTTTGTTGTGATATTTGTTTTCCACTTCAAAGTCATCTGCAGTCATACAGTAGGACTTACTTGTGCCACAGAACTGAAACGTATCTCCCAATCTTCTGTATTGGAGAGTAATTGTCCAGTGAATGTAGCAAGGTGTTCTCTGTGCATGCATCACCGACAGGGAAAGGGAAGCATACCTGGTATTTGGAGGGGGGCAATCCGAGCCATACTCCTGTACGTGCATGCCAAAGAAGCACACATCTACTCCGTCGATCTCCTCAAACGCAAACAGAGCTTTGGTACGGTAAGGGAAAGACTCTGACATCTCACCAGAATCCACAAATCTGAAGGAAAAGGTGGTACGAAGGAACAGGAAAAATAAACAACAACCCCAACAGAAAGCCAATTAATAAACAAGTGTCCTACCAGAATGAGGAAATTCTTTTCAACCTTAGTTTTAACTCATTAGAAACATTTATGCAGAAGTTAAACAGCGTCAGATCAGAGCTGTATTAAAAGAAGGAGTGCTGTCAATGCACAGTCTGTTACTATAAAACTCGGGGAAAGACAGCTCCCATATAGTTAACGTACGCCCGAACAGGCAAGCGTTGAGTACGCTGAACCCACAGGCCTTGAAATACACTGCCCGTTAGAAAACCTGATGCATTACGATGAACTGATGTCACATAAACACAAATTAAAGCCAAAATACTTCACAGAATAAACCTTTTAAGCTTTTCACTTAGGATGAAGCAAATTAAAAATAACTTCCGAAATAAAGTATTTATAAAAACACAACAAAACAAAGGAACGGCAACTCTTTCAAACTAAACTGTGAGCTCTGTAATGCTAACCAAAATGTGGTCAGACCCTCTTTCAAGATGTAGGTAACAGAAGGTGACAGTTTTATAACCCAAATCAGGACGTCCCTGCTATCCCCCTAAAACCAGCCAAAAATGTAACTGTATTTTGAATCTCCTCCAAGTTCACTTAGTGCATTTTCACTGCTTTTCTTCCTTTCCTAATTTTACTCGTGCCTAAGTTTCGAAAATGTGCAAAGGGACTAAGGTGTAAATTGGCACAGTTTCACAATATTTATGCAGGGAGACTGCAAAACAAAAAGATTTCAAGATTGCATTTATTGCGATTAATAGAACTAACCTGGATTTCATTCCTGGTTTAACTTCTACTGTCTTATCTGAACTTGCCACCACTCTGACAAAGACCTCTCCAGCTTCAGGATGATTCTGTCGCCGCAAAAATTTGTTTACTCTATCTTCCAAATGGTTTCCTAAACGCGTAGTCTGTAGCCCTAGAAATGAAAGGGGGAGAACACGACAATGGAAACGTTAATACTGGAGAAATCACTGTTAAGTTCAGGGTGTTAGATGCTTGTAAGGTCTTTCAGCTTCTCTGTACAGAAGTACACGTTTTTTCTCCTTTGTTTTACCTCCATAGGAGACTTTGCTGTTTTTATTTATGCAGCCAAAATTTAAAAAAGCAAACCCATCCATGTTTTTACCCAAGCCTTAAGTGTTTGTACCCTAACGTGGAAGCTAAAACCACGATAGTGGGAAAATTACTTAGTAAGTGAACTAACAAAGGCGGCTTCACACGGCATTTTTAAATTTGTAGGCTTATTTTATGAACACTGCAAATGTTTTCTCCTAACAAAACCACTATCTGGCTGTTTGACAAAGATTACATCACTTTATAGATCTGGCTCAATGCCACACCTTTTCAAGCAAAGCAAAGCAAATCAACAGAAATGAAAAGCCTTTTGACTTCAATGGAGATTTCATTGCTTTTTCTTTTCTTTTCAAGAGAGCTTTTAGAGTGAACAGTTACAGTAATCTGCACATAAAGCTTAAATAGTTCTTGCACAGTGATAGAGGTCCTTAAAAGTTCAAGTCCACATATTGTCCAGATCCCCTCTCTCGGTCTCTACATTTACAATTAGCTTTTGTGGGGATAGCGGTTTCTGTAGTATTACAGGATGTGACGGTTTTCAAATAAATCCACAACAAATTACAGAAATTAAGACGAAGATTTTGGTTTAAAGTAAGAAAGCAGAAGTAGCGTGCTGTTTTGACTTGAAGATTTATGATTATTTCTCTTATCTTGCTGTACTTATTTTACCAACTAGTATTTCTACTTCATTTTTATGGCCAATCTGCTATCTTTCCCAAAGCGATGATGCAATCTACAGACATTCATTTTACTAAAATGCATTTAATTTTCAGCTCTCCATTGCTTCGGTTTTGAGTTGGGTTTTGGCTGCTGACACAAGGCTGTTGGTTTTTCTTCCTGACTACTGAGCTTCCATACAGAACGCTGCAGTAAAATACCTACGCTAAAAATGATTTTATGCTCCAACACTGGGAAAAAGGCACAAATACTCCCAAGGAAGATCTCACTTTTTAAGGGATTTATATACTTAAAATTTTATTTTACAATCAGTTTCTAGAAATTGCCAAATGCAGCAATCTTGTTTTACATCTTTTAGTCTGTCCCCTTCTCCAGAGAGATCCTATGGTTAAAACCGGCACAGCACAGTCTAAATACCAAGTACCCGGGAGCCAATTATTAAATTTAAAGGTGGGTTAAAGTAAAAATACACTATGCCTTTTACCAGTTCCAATCTACTGGCCTTTTCCAGTGTTTCCCAGCCCAAAAGAATACATTCGCCTTTCCATAAATGACAGAAGCGGTTGACTTTCAAGGAGATTCGAGAACTTTAAAGAAAATTCACAAATACTTTCTGAAGAAATTATTTGGTTTTGTTGATTTCTCTGAAGACAAACAGAAAAATAAAGAAATGCCTCCATTTCAACTAATGAGTTGGTACTTTTTTAGCAAGCCATTTTAGTTAACTCTACTGTCTTGTGTTTTCATTTTATCATCTTTCCAATGCTAAGCAACCAAAGGATATCTGCTTCCTTCCTTACGCTGCAATGCATTAAGACTTGAAAAACAAACAAACAGAAAGACCAGATAAGAAGATAAAAGAGAAACAGGCAGCATTAAGGTTACATTCGCTGTAAGGCAAGGATCTAAAAGCTGCATATTTTGAAATACTGGAATGTGCAAATTCTTTTAGAAAGCAACCGGATGTTGGTTCTTGGACACCTCTAACATACCCACTTGCAATAAAAGCTCAGGTCTCAACAAAAACTGCAGTGCAAACTTGAAAAAAAGCACCCAAATTGGTAACACCACAGAAGGCTTTCAGGCCACTCGAGGACAGAAGTTTTGTTGCAGCAGCAATGGCCAAGACATCTGTTACTGGATGTTACCGGACAGATAGGAGGAAAGTCAGACTTTTGGCTTACTGTGACTTTTTGTCAGGAAACTACTTCGGGTGTTTTATTTGTCAGGATATCTTTTGTCTTTGAACCTCTCCGCATTAGCTACTGGTTAAGTAATATTTGTAGATCTTCTTAGTAAGAAAAATACTCCCAAAGTTAGGAATTTCACAGCGTAGTCCAGCCATACACTGGTTTATAGGTTATATTTGGCAAGCTACCAGTCAGCTTTATGCTACTCACTTGCGATGTGGTCAAGATAACCAGTTTTCCTTAGTATGCATTAGGAATATGAATGTCACCGACACAGCTGAGCAATAGCTTGCAGCCGAGGGACATGTTAACTTGATCATTAGTATTTGTGCCAGCATGCTTGAAAGCGCGTCGAAATCTTGATGGCAATTCAGTAAGTAAGGGTTTTTATGGGGAGGGAGGGGGAGAGGAAACATGTCAATGTTTCAAACTTTCACTGCTCGTGTTTGGTTTTAGGGCAGTAGTAAGACCAAGGTTTTGACAACAAGAACAGGCTTTCCTTCCCCGTTCTTGTGTTTCCACTAGAGCAGCGTTAAAGAAAAGTGATCTCAAGAGCTGAGCCCACCAGTGGATTACAGCTGGCAGCAGGACTCAAATCATCATGGGAAAAAGAAAACAAGATAGATGAAGAGCAGGGAAAGGAGAAAGAAAAGGAGATCAATGGAAAGGAAAAAAGCACCATTATTTCCCTGTCCAGATCCATAAAGAACAGAATGGTTACCTTGAATTATATGCCGATTACTCAAACTCTAAGCAACGTCACAGAACTGCAGACATCCAAGGAATTGCATACTTATTTAAGACAATTTACATCAATGTATGCTGTAAAGTCAGCATACAATAGAAGAGACATCTATTTAAAACGGTTATCTAAACCAACACTTTTACTTCATCATTTTATTAATGCCCTCTTACAATCTTAATCTGTCTTTAATGAGACTAACTTTAGTCTTTTTAACAATACAATCTTGCATGCGTCAGGTTACTCCAGAGACCGTTTTGATTGCTGTAACCTAATATGTCTCATACAGCGTTATCATCTCCAAATTATCCCACTTCAAATCTCTCATTATGCAATCAACCACATGCGAAGTTATCAAGAGTTTAATGCAAAACCACTCCTTTATTACACTTTGCAAGATTCAGGCTTGCGAAGTCACAGTATGACAAGGTAATGCCCAGAACTTCCAAGGACCGAAGAAGAACAAGGAAGGAATCAAGTGTACCTGCAAGTTCTAGTTGTTCAAGTGTCTGAATCACCCTCTTGGCTTCTGCACTCACTTTATTTTTCTACTCTATGCCGCTGACACTGCATTTTCAATCCTAGCCCCTACTCCCCCCAGGCCTCCCGAAATGTGTATGACTAAAAGTTATCAAATTATGTTCTCTGACATTAAATGCATGCAAAGAATGCCTGTGTAAGGACTACTAAGGAGATGGAGACAACTTGACCGGGCATCTCTTGGCACTCTCTTTAGTGCACATTTCAACAAGATTATGGCAATAGTTACTTCCAAGAAAATCTAGACACATGCTACGATTGGTGACTTATTCCAGCGGACAGTTGTTCTAACACAGTCCACTCTAGAAGCAAGAAAAGCTCTTCAAATACATTAGTACTCGGCACCACCGCAGTACACCTGAAGTGCGGTACAACTTGTTATTACATGTTATTTGAAGGGCACAGAGGCGACAGTAATTTACTACAGTTTCAACGCTACATGGAAACATGTCTAAATATAGCCAGTAAAGTGCATGCAGCCTTAGGTTTCTCCTGTTCTGTTCCCCCACCCCCCTTTTTTTCTTTAAAAATCTTAGAAAAATAAGGACATAGGTGCCGAATACCTCAGGCAGCATTAAGACTGCCCACAAACGCACAGAGAGCAGGCCTTTAAAATGTTGATTAAAATGCTGACAGCTACTAAAGCCTTGGGCTACACTACTCCCCCTTTTGCAAATGTTCCTGTACTGTCTATCGCGACAACAGAAAGTCTCAATCAAAAAAGCTATTAGGGGCGGCAGGGAGAAGATGAAAGTTGAAGATAAAAATAGAAATATCAAACTCACTTTTAGCACTGAATTTGTTTTCTTTACGTGTTCTACCAGTTTTCTTCAGACAATTATCACAGACAAACCTATTGAGAAAAAAAAAAAATCGCCAAAAACTTAGCATAAATCCATTATGGGCTAGCTTAAACCCAACGTCTGAACCCATCATTTAAATGTCAAAGTATGATAAATTCTTCTCTGGGTTTGAACAGTTTGCATCTCTCCATTTTCGAGGGACTTAAAGCCTTCATGACCTGGTTTAATTCTGCCAAGCAGTTACACCTGCATTTGTGTTCTGCAGTATACAAATTTACCTCCAACCGACTCCCATTGTTTAGTAGTTAGAAAGAAACCACAGAAATCTGTGTATACGACCAAGTTGGTTTCACACACGTTTTCATTTGAATATACTGAAATGACACCCCAAACACCAAAAAATGTATTTTCTTTAGAAACGCTTTATCCTTTTCTAATCAGTTCTTAAAAGGCAGGGACTGCATATTAAAGAGCAAAGGCAGAAAGTCTTCGTTATATAAACTACACTGGTCTTGTTATACAAGGGGTAAAAAACCTAGCAAACATCTTACCCTGAGGGCCAAATAATATCATAATGTAATACACAAATCTGGTGCATCTTCCGACCACATTCTTTGCAGTCAACAAACCTGAGAAGAAAAAACAGCGGCCGATCACTTTTTTTTGTTAGGCAAGTAATTTTCCAGAATTCAGCAAGAAAGAAGGACTTTCCAACCCTCTGCTAAGAACTGAATCAACTTCAGCAGGCCCCATTTATGTCTCAGTTTAAAAAAATACTCATTAGAATAGCTTCAGATATACATCTATCATTCATGTGCACGTTACATATATATAAAAAAATTAAGAAGTAAAACGTACTAGTTTAAAAATGTGAAACGGGCTGTCACGCACAACTTTTTCTCGATCTCTTCCTATCCTTTTCTAAGCAGAGTTCTGAGTTTTCCCAGCTTCCCACAATTCTGCTTAACAATACCTCCACAGATTTAATTTTCAATTGTTGCAACAACCACACGCTGACTAAATGGTTGCTCAACTTACTGTAAATGTAAAAACTAGTCATTCGCGAATTCCTGTGCCCAGAAAACATGTATTAGCTTGTCTTCACCTGCACAGGTCTGCTACCGTTTTTGGGGTTTGCTGCGGTTTGTTTTTTGTCTCTATGTCAAAATTCTCTTGTTGGATCAAGTCAAGACCACAACATTGGTTTTGAAGCCAAAGGCATTGGGGTCTATCTCAGCAGTCTACCTTTGAAGGAGGAGCTCTAGTTAGTGTTTGCAAAGATGAGAAAAGGAATCAAAATGTATCGCGTATCCAACGGCCAGAAAACAAAGTTGTAGTAAGGTAAAATCTCATTTCAGGCAGTTAAGGACAGCAGGAAAAGTAGCACAGTGGTACTAAAGAAACGGTCAACTTGGCTTGTACTGAACCTCCCGAGGGTAACAAACGCAAGGGAGGAGGAGGACAGCTCTTTCAGTGGGCTAAGCGCTCAAGTGAAGCAGAAAAAATGTCGTTTTGGAAGTCTAGCTAAAAGGAGAAGAGGAAGTGCAGAACTCCCCGCCTCCTCCAGGTACTCAGGGTTTGGTGCGAAGGCTCTGCACCATGAAGGGCTGTTTTCAGCGCTGCAGAACACACTTTAGGAATTCCCCAAACAAACAGAACTAGAGACTGCCATTAATACAGGCTCACATCGTCCTCTGGGACATCAGTGGTAGACATCAAGTTCGTATTTTGCACTACGAACTCTAGAGAAAGGTGCTGCAGCCTCTTTGGGCAGACACGGGGGGAAGAAGGAAGACTACTTTATTCACTGCCTGACTTCTGAAGTGCTGGCTAAAGGAAAAGTGAAAGCGATGAAATTATGTTAAAAAAACCCCAACGGCCTGGTACTTACGGCTCTGGATCTAGCGTATCGTTTTTCTTCTTTTCAAACTGATCCTTAGAGATGGTTCTAGAGACAAAGAGTTAATATGAAAACTCAGTAGTACCTTTACATCAGAGGCCAAGAAAATATTATGCTTTTCTGAATTGCAGCAAATGAGCAAACCTCAAGTCGGAAGAAAGCACATCAGTATTTATTGTCTATACCGAGAAAGCAATTAAGTTAATTTTATTTTAAGCTACAGGAAATATTTTCACTTTCTGTGTGAATTAAAAGCAAAATAAGAGATACCCAAATATAGACATAAGTGTAAAATCGTAAAGAACAAGGGAAGCTATCGTCAGTAAAGCAGCCGCTTTCCAAAACGGCTTGTACTCCCTTAGAAATCTTAGGGCATCTCATTTTCTGGCCAGGCTACAGACAAGCCACTGGTTTCATAAACAAAAGCTGTGCTTCAAAAGGTGAGACAACAGGATAAGCCAAAGTCTTTCATTCGAAAAGATAATGGATTAGTGACATTTATTGACACAGCTTCCGTTCCCCACCCGCTCCAACCACATTATCTAGGGTCTGCCACCCCCTGCACCCCGTCCACGGGCAGCGCTTGAGCAGCGCAAGCGGGCACCGGCGACACTGCTGGGCCGACTAACAGACCCAACGCAGTAACGACTGTTAATCACCCGTTACTGTGAAAATCTCCTATTAGTAAGAAAGTAGGTCTTTCCCCACGAAGACCATCACCGGCCGCAGGGTTTTACTGTCAAATCAGGACCACACATCATCCCTCCTATTTAAAAAAGGGGCATGCAGAAGAAAGGAAGCGACTTACGTTTGAGGCTGGGAAGGGTCATCACCCAGGGTGACATTCTCCCCCTGGATTTCAGTGAAACACTTCTCACAGAAGTGATACCTGTCAGCAAGAAGGCCATATTTGGGTGAACTGGTCCAGCACAACATACAGCCACCCAAGCACGGAGCCACCAACCAGAGCAGGGCAGATCACCACGACGAAAGGGGGGGCGTTGTTGGTTGATTGATGGGTCAGTGTGGACAATGAGGAGGAACAGAGGGGAGGGCAGGATTAGAGAACAGGGGAGGGAACAAACAGCACAGACGTAAGAGGTAAGACGCAAACACCAAGACAACACAGAGCAGAAAGCCAAGGCAAAGCACAGATTAGCATTCGGTCTCATTTTACACATTACTAACAAGTCGTCGGGCGTCAAATTCAAAATTTGGGGAGGATTAATGAAGTAGCTACCAAGCGCTACGTTTGTGTAGACTTCAAATTTAAGAATTTGGATTTGATTTGCATTACTGAGGAAAAAATGCTCTTTGATTCCAGGCTGGCGGTTGATCGAGTTTCCTTTGGGTAAAAAAAACAGCCTGTCAAAAAGCTTTAAGAACACGTTTATTACAGGTCTAAGGAATTAGAAAATATGCTGAAAGCATTTACTGATTGTCAGTAAAAAACTGTAAGAGCAGAAATACTTGGTATTGAAAAAAAGTCCATAAAAATATTAAATTCAAAAGTTATTTGACTGCAAGATTAAATGTGACCAATTGCTCAGCTAATATTATTTAATATAAATGAAACCAAATCCATACTCTAGACAAACATTCAACAGAAATGCAATTATGGGTCAGAGTTTCCAGCCATTTATCTATATCAGTACAATATATGTATATATGTGAACAACATTAAATATTGTACATACATACAATATATTTATCAGACACATTAAAGATGTGGAATTAAGCTTAACAAATTGAATATGAGGCTAGGTACAATTTTTGGTCACCAGACCAAGAGCCAATCCAAGTTATACTCAGCAAAACCGACACTGCAGTTTAAGAAACCAAGCTGAGTAAATTGGAATACAACTCTACAAAAATACAATCTGCATTTGAAAAAAAAAAAAAAAAAATCAAAGTTACACAGATTTTGGGGTTTTTTTGGGGGGTGGGTTTTTTTTTTTGTTTGTTTGAGATGAACTGGAACCAAAGTTGCCAGGGTCATTAAAAAAAAAAAAAAAAAAAATCAAAGTTACACAGTTTTTGGGGTTTTTTTGGGGGGGGGGGTTTTTTTTTTGTTTGTTTGTTTGAGATGAACTGGAACCAAAGTTGCCAGGGTCATTAAAAAAAAAAAAAAAAAAAATCAAAGTTACACAGTTTTTGGGGTTTTTTTGGGGGGGGGGGTTTTTTTTTTGTTTGTTTGTTTGAGATGAACTGGAACCAAAGTTGCCAGGGTCATTAAAAAAAAAAAAAAAAAAAATCAAAGTTACACAGTTTTTGGGGTTTTTTTGGGGGGGGGGGTTTTTTTTTTGTTTGTTTGTTTGAGATGAACTGGAACCAAAGTTGCCAGGGTCATTAAAAAAAAAAAAAAAAAAAATCAAAGTTACACAGTTTTTGGGGTTTTTTTGGGGGGGGGGGTTTTTTTTTTGTTTGTTTGTTTGAGATGAACTGGAACCAAAGTTGCCAGGGTCATTAAAAAAAAAAAAAAAAAAAATCAAAGTTACACAGTTTTTGGGGTTTTTTTGGGGGGGGGGGTTTTTTTTTTGTTTGTTTGTTTGAGATGAACTGGAACCAAAGTTGCCAGGGTCATTAAAAAAAAAAAATAATAAAAAAAAGGAGGCTAAATGTTTGGAAAGGATATGAATTCACACATGAACAAAGGTAACAAAGAGAGGCCACAGCTGTAAAATGCGGGAAGGCCACAAAGGATCATCAAAATAAAGGAGCTGTATGGAGGATCAAGAGTGAGAGAGTATAAGCAGCAATGGCAGCACAGTAAAACGCAGTTTTAGTACTCGAACACCAGAACCGTAAGAATGGTAGTGTATAAAAGGCATCAAACGAGACTCGATGTCACAATGAACCAACAACTTAAGGGATGGAGATTAATAAATATGGCAGCTTGCCCCTTCAAACACATACTCATACACTTAAACTACTGTAATCCAGGTGACAGGTCTCCAGGGTTGTGCTTTCCTGGAGACAACAGAAGCCATTTATCGGCACTTATGGAAATGTATGGATCAGAATTTCCTCCTGTGACACACGCTGGCCATCACATGACTACTACATGTTTTCTAAATGTTTGTGAAACACAGCGCAAGCGAGCAGGAGCGGGTCCTTCGGCAGCGCCCGCTGAATTGGAGGGGGGGCGAAGACGTTCTGCAGAGCAATCTGTGTCCTCCCCCGGTGGGAGCCAGGTCCATGTTACCATAGCATAATTTACAAGAGCCTGAAAACTTCTGCAAACTCTGCCAGCTGGCTCAGGCTTCAAGAGCTCCTCTGCTAGCCAAGAACCACTTAAATGCAGCAGCACACTGAATACTCTCTCTACTGCGGGACTGACACGAAGAGGAAAAAGGTGTATTTTATTCTAGTTAATATAGCCCATACTGACATACCCATGTAATCATCTCGCCAGCGGGGCTGCTGCAACTTTGATAGCAACGGCGTGAGCTAAAATGCCACGCTCCCTGCCCAGAGGGCTGCTCGCCAGCCTACCACAAGTGACTCCTCTTCTCCCGGGTCAGCTCAACTAGGATTAAACACATCGCCCTCCCAAGGAAAAACAAGGCTTTCGGAGCTGATAATGCAACAGAACAAGGCCGGGAGGAAAAAAAAAAATAAGTGTATCCCATTAATTTATAATCATTGGGAATGATAAATATATTATGGTTAGTGCAGAGCAGTATTACAAGAGAATTTCAGGCGTGGATACTGACACTGCACATCTCATTTACACTGACTTCTCTTGCCCCTTGCCCCATGCCCCATACAGCAGCATCTAATTTTTTTTTTTAAAAACCCAAACATAATAGGTTCAGAATTTTATATCCTTTTACATGTTGCCCATGTCCTTTTCTTCCCCCCCTCTATAATGTGCTTCTTTAAATTTTTCTTCAATTAAAAAACCCAACTGATTTATTTTTCTTACTAACAAGGTTGCTCATTTTAAGGGTCAGATCAGGAAGGACGGAAACGCAGGAGGACCCAAACACAGAAGTATGTAGCTAGAAAAATCCATGGTCGAGGCTCCTATTAATACTTTGCTACATTTAAACAATCCGAAAAATTGTTAATTCTGATCCGTTTTTAGAATAATTTATGGGCTTTCGAAGCACTCGTGAAACTGAGCAAGAAGGCTGCCTTCGATACTGGATTTGTTACATGGCAGAAATCTAATGAGCTCCACCAGCACAGATATTTCGCCCTCTGTTCGCACAGCGGCTGCAGGAAGCTCCGGCTCGCAGGGAGGAGCCCTTCGGTTCGGCAGCGCGTCAAGCACGTGCTCCAGCAATCCGCGGATCCAAAGGGGAGCACAGGGTTTCACATGCCGCAGAACCGAAGGCTAATGCTAGCAAGAGTCAAGCCTTACTCCATGGTATTAAAATGAGGAAATAAAAATTGAAATACAGTGAAAATGAATCACCTAAAGATCATGAACATTTGTCCATAAAATAACCAAGGTGAAACAGTAGCTATAACTTATGAATATGGACCCTTAGAAATGGAGACTTGCTTGTAATTCATTGACTTTTGTATGTCACTACAAATATTCAACAAAACCCACAGAAAGCATACAATATTCTAATTGTAACAGTCATAGAAAATCCAAACAATGTACTTATTGCAATGCATCAAAAATGGAAAGCTTTTCAAATGCAGACTGTTCAGGTGACCGATTCCCATTGATCAAAGAGTAACATTGTGGTTCAACACCAAAGTCCAGAAAATGCTCAATCTCTGCCTTAACAGGTGAATTTCCAACTCCGTTTAAGTGCATTCAAAGGAAATTCTGAATTAGTAACCAGACGCTAGCACTGATATGGAATACCGATCAGTTTTCCAACTGGATATTCCCACAGGAAGTGTATTTTCTGAACAGTCACTTTAAGATAAACTTCTGCCTTTTTATGGAAGCCAAACAGTTCTATACCAGATAATTAACTTTTAATCATTGAACTGTAGTGCCAGAGTTCATTTATTCAACGATGCCTAAATATTCTTAGTTGTAACGCAGTTATGGGATATGCTGATTTCAACTACATCCAATTTTGTCTGTTTCGTAAACGGAAAATGACAAGAACGTTCGACCAATTAAAGATCTGCTGGAACCACAGAATTCGTTTTTCACTAGTTTGCTGCTCGGTTAAGAAAAATCTAAGATTTGAAGATCACTGTCACAGGGAACAGTTAATTTGACTGTTTCAGAGCACAACTGACGCATAAGAGCTTTCTATGATCTGAGAATCCAAACACATCACCCCCGCCCCGCAACTCAAAACCACCCCAAATCCCCAACCCCCAACTCTTTTCTCACGACATCCGGATGACCAGAAATCTACCCCCACCTCTGTTCTGCTACTGCCCTACTGACACTTAGAACAAACCACCCCCCGTTTTATTACTACCCTTTTAGACTAAACTCAGTGTAAATCTACTAGCACATCTGAAACGGTAGGAATTGAAATACCGCATCACCGAGCCCAGAGGAACCCACCGCCCCATCATCCCTGTACTTATTGCTAGTGAGCAACACTGCCTTCCACCGAGTAATCCAAAGGATTTAATACCAACTTAAATAGGAGAGGTATAACTGTAAGAAAAATTGCCCCTTCCTCAGTTATTTTTGAAGTTGCTGTTTGTTTTCAAACTCAGTACTAGCTGGATGCACGAGATGAAAAGTATTTGAAATTCTACCACACAGAGTTGGTATTTAAGGGTTATTTCTTTCCCCCCACTTCCAGTACTGAAGTACTATCTCTTTAACTGCATTTTAATGGCTTTATTTCTCTTCAGGCTGACTTTTTTCAGAGTTCACAGCAGCTGTATAAAACCTTTTATGAGAGCTCGTGAATTTACATTCCTTTGCGTCGATACTGTCTGCCATAAAAGGCCACCTAAGACCCAACATACAACGAAAGACGACATGTTTTCATCTCCCACACCATGCTGCTTCACCTAGGTGGTACACAACTGTCCTGCACCGTCTCACGGCGTGTTCGGTGAGGCAGGGATTGCCCCAAGAGAGACTAAAGGCAAACACCGACTCTCTGAATTAGTTCTGTAACTTCGGTTAGACAACAGCCCCGCTGAGCGCTTCAAAGCTGGCCAGACTTACAGAGTGCCAAGCCTCTGGAAAGCAATTCCTAACTTTGCTTTAAAGAGGGAAAAGGAAGCTTGTTTTTTAGCCCACTTATGTTTTCTATTTTTTTTTTTTTTTGAGGAGAATATAATAAACTAAGAAACCAAAACCAAATCCAAGTTTGCTTTGTTTTTAAAGCACCGTCGATTTCAGCATTACATGGAAAATTAATATTGTAATATAACAATTGTTTAATAATCATACAAACACCACATCCTAATATTAATTAAAAAAAATAAAACCAGAAGCTATTGTTTTCATAGCTTCTCATGGAGTCTGGGTAGTTTCCAATGCTAATTCAAAGCTAATTTAGATAGAATTAAGTACTAACTAGGAAGAGAGAAAGCAAGTCTTGCAATCAACCACTGCGTCCTTCACTTTGCAAATTCTGACACTAATTTGGTAACAAACCTGCATATTTTTACAATTTTCCCAGAACACGGTTTCTCAGTGCCTTTTTGCAGTTCTGCCCTTCTCCCTCCAGCGAGCCCTGCGACTCGGTTTGTGCAAAACATGGCCAACTTCCCTTCCACTTAAGTGGCGTGTGGCGCAGCCTAGCTAATAGCAAGCCCTTAAGTACAGCGTGTGTCAAGCTGCAGTACAGGAACGTAAAGGGTCACCTGCAAAAGGACAGCATGCAAAGATATAAAAATAACCTTCTCCTGACTTAGCCGTCACAGGAAAGAAAAAGTTAATAATCCTCCTCCTCCTCCTCATGTGGAGAGAACTCAAAAGGATCTCACTTCCTCACTAAGGGCAAAAAACTGAAGTCAAGGACTTACCTATTCTGGTAACTGTAGTAGGCTGCGTCACGGGGAATCGTACACAACTGCTTGCCGTAGCAGCACAAGGTCTGGGGAGAAAACTCATACTGCAAAGCAATGGTGAGAAAAGCAGCTTTAAAATGCAATCTTACGTTAATCAAGCGTCTCTTAGGCAAACCTGATGCTTACGGATATCACAACACATTGTTATGTTTATCACACTTTTCCAAGCTATTCTAAATATATTAGCACAACTCTCTTTAGTTACAATTATTAACTATATAAGCTAAATAGCTGACCCTCTAACCACCTACTTCATTGCAACGGACACGCGAAACAGGCAAAGCATTTTAGTATGGCTTATGACCAAAAAAGGTGTTCTCTGACAGAGAAAAATACAACAATAGTAACAGAACAGCAGCAAGAAGGACATTAGCTACCTTTTTTAGCTCTTAGCATGCTTATAATAAAGCTAAACTTTGCCCAACCATTTCACTAAATATTTCCATTTTTAAAAAAGAGTATACAAAGCGTATGTTTTATCTGATTCAAGCGAAGCTCTTTGGAAGAATACGACTCCATTCCTGGAACACATACCTTGCGCCCACAACAGTAGCCAAGTGATTGCATAACAGGATCAATTTCTTGTTCAAACACCTCTGCGAGTTTAGTGCAAAACTTATAGACCCTGGAAGTCTTGCGATTGTAAAGCCAGGCGTTGTTAAACATTAGCCAAACATCATCCACATATTGCCAGGGTTCTTGGTACTGCCCAGTATCCAATTTACGTTTAATGGTTGAAAGATCCATAGGATTCTTCACAATGTCAAAGTAGTCCTTCAAACACACACACAAAAACCTTTATTTTTAAGACGTCAACTGTTCATGTTACGTTGTACAGAAAAGATGAAGTGTTTGTATAAGCAAAGACAAAACACAAAACCATTTTTTTTTTAATGCCAACTCACCGGAATCCCTAAAAGCTGGGGATCCACAGGCTGTCTGAAAGGTAGAGACTCTGGGTCCTGCCGGTACAAAGCTTCAAGAGTAGGCATCAGAGCCTGGCGCAGCTCCTCGGGTTTAAAAACTGTTAATGAAAGTCAGAAAGGTTAGAAAATTTCCTTCCAGGTTTCCTAACCTCTTGACTCCCCTAAAAAAAAACCCCAAAACCCCGTTAACATAAAAATCTTAAGAGGGATTTCCTGATGTGCATAGCTGATCGGAGGCAAAACTTACAATCAAGAGGCTTTATGTTTACTCAAATCACAGTAGGTGATATTCCCAGAAGAAGGAAATAGGAACAACTGTAGCACATAATGATACATATTCTAGAGCATTAAAAAAAAAAAAAGGAGGGAAAAAAAAGACCTTATCCAGAACACATCAATTCAATTGCTTCAACATGGATGAACCGTAGCTCTTCAGAGAGGAGACTACGCCTATTTCCTCTCTCTCCCTTCTAACCTTGTTTGCTGTTTCCAAGCCAAGATCCTGCTAGCAAAACCCACCGTAGTGGACAGGGCAGAAGAGCCAGCTCTACAGAGAGTAACCAGATGTCCTGAGAGCTGGCAAAGGAATTTTCTGGCCATAGTATACAGACAGTCCTGGTCTGATGGACTGTTAATTGATTTTGAAAGTGTTAATACTTCCAGATTTATATGCATCATTACAATCCCTTGGCAACAGTGGCATGGCAACAGCCATGTTTCTTTCAATAGTGGATGACAAGGACAAGAACGGCAATGCATTTTCTGAAAAATAATGATAACTTGGAGAGCTCTTTCAACATCTCAGCAGTGTAATTACATTTACTTCCTTAGGAACAGAGTCTTTAAATAGGGAAGAATGCCTATTGTTGAGGAAAAAAGACAACTAAGGAAAGCAGGATGGCATCTAATATGTATTTACCTGGCTGAAACGAGAACGATACCAGTAAGAGGGAGCAATTAGGAGTTCTGTTGAAAGCACTTAAATCAACAGAGCTACAGTGACCCCTTCGTGGCTGATCATTGCTTTTGTCACTCAAACGGTATTCTGGTAAGATACAATTGCTTTTTGGGACTCCTGGTTAAAATATTTTTTAAAAGTTCCTTTTTTTTTTTTTCCCTCTTTTTCATTCGGGTGATATTTCGGAGAGGAAGTCTTTTCATCTCAACCACGCTCACTGAAATTACACTCCAAAATAAAGCAGGACAAGAAACTAAGTTGACACTACTCAAAACATTTCTGTAGCATTAAGTTCCCATTTTTTTTGGCCATCTGTAGATGCTGCACTCCTGGAAATTGTTTGTCAGGATGAAAATTGTAAGACCATTTGAGTGCACTGCCTCTAACCAGAGAGAGGATTGCTGCTCATGTACCCAACAGGCAAGGTACCACCCAAAATCATGGCAGAGGACTGGGAAAGCCGCCAGAAGGGTTTCTGCAAGAGCTTGTCTGACAGAGACACCAGGATCTCACGCTGCTACCACTGAACTCAGTCTCGCCAGATTAAAAACGAGATGAGCAAGGAGGCCTGCCTCTGTCGTTACAGGAACGAACGCACCTTGGTGATCATTTCAGCTGTTGCCGCAATCTCAGTCCCAATAAAATGGCAATTCTTTTCCATGTTAATCGATACCATATATGCAGGCACTTTCCTATGAAGGCAACCCTACTGTATACTCTCAAAGTTTTATAAACTGCTAATTTATATAATGAAATTCTTGAGAACAGAAGGAAATTTTAAATTCTATTCATGAGAACAGTATATTCTCCACTGCTTCTGGAACCATCCTGCTCTGGCTCAGGTAGTTCATAACCTGCTAATCTGAATTATTTCATTTAATGAAATTTAAAGGTCAAAAAGCACCTTTTAATAATCTACTACAGCCACCTGCTTGACACCGCTTTTAGAATCTTCCCTGCACTGACCCCTATAACAACATACCACTAAGCTACAGTATCTTTCAAAATAAATCCAACCTTAATTTAAACCCAAACTACAGAGATCCACCGTAACTTTTGCCAAGGTCCTTAAAGCCTAATTATCTTTGCCAATAAAAGTTTACAACCTACTTTCATTTTGAAGTTTGTAAAAAATAAAAATCAAAATCCAGTTATTTTGATTTATGACTTCACCTAAAAACATAATGAAAAGTTGCCTTCATCTTTAGCAGTAAAAGAGTTGCTCTGCCTCTAAGCAATATGACTAGTAAAGCACATTTGATCATAGAATCTCCCTATACACAGATTTTGCAAGAAAGTTTCTGTTCTCTGCTCTTCCCTTTTTCCACAATTAAACGCTCTTGGTTCTCCTCTGGTAGCTGAAGATCTTTGTAAGGAGCTGGCATGCAGTTACCCCATTTTGTCTTGGATGCGTGGGTGGTAAAAAGAAAATGGGATCTTCGCCTGAATCACGATGACGTATTATCTGCCAGAGAAGAGCACAATGCTACCTTTTTTACCTTTTAAATTTTTATTTCTTTCCAACAGAGGAAATCCTGCTTTTGATTAGTAAGGAGAAAATTTGTAAAGGAAGATGAAGACATTTTCAAAACAGTAAGGACAATACACCCGAATACCCCACCCCAAAACCAAGCCCTTACAGGTTTTGCATTATTATGTCTTATAAAGAAGGGAACAAACCAGTAAAACTAATGTTGAAGATCAAACTAAGGCAGCCATCTACAACGGGGAGACAGGAACTACCTAAATTAGTATTACACTGTTTCTTTTGAGAAGACTGCAAGGGAAGAGGCAAGGAACCAGAGCCCTTCCTTTCTTGCTTATGTTAGATTTGCAGAAAAAAAGCAAAACAAACCCAAAGTCTAAATTTGGAAGGGTTTGGTTGCCCCCATTTATGAAGGCAAAACCTTGATGAGGAAGAACAGCTCGCTGAAGGGGTGTCTGCAATTCTCCAAAAAAGCTAAACTACAAAAATCCAGGTGTAAGCGAGTCGAGCAGAGCAGTATCTCAGCAGTATTATCTCGGTCTGTTCTCCAGCCCATGACGCATTTCCCATCCCTCGAGTCTGGATCCTGTCTAGTTATACGAGGTGTGCACAGCCAGGCTGACGGTGTTCAGCACACAGACGAGACTCCAACTCCACAAACAGAAGCCACTTGTACCCAGAAAAACTCTCCTTTAGGGTCCAGATGAATCTTTTCAAACAGTAAGGTATCAGGCTACAACCCACCACGTTATCTTACAGCACCCACGCTCCATGACACTTCCAACTGCGAGCCTTCCCCTTGGCAGCCACGTCCCAGGTGACTGCTGTGCGGCGCAGGAAACTGGCCGCGTGGGAAGGAAGAAGAGTTTCCAATACTTCTGTAACCCATGAAAAACTCCAGATGGGTCTCATGAGTAGTTTTAAAATATCATATAACCCTTAAGCACACTTCACAGTATTTGCTCTTGAATACCTCTTGGTTTCTTTAGCATTTTAAGACAAATGCTCTATTAAAGTTGAACAAACTACTTGGTGAGAAAATGTCACCAGTTAACATTGTATATGCTGGTGTACCTGCCCGTGCTGCACATGTATTACACTACACAGTTATGTAGTGATAATATTTCTAAGATAAAATTGCGTTACTAAATGAGGTATTGGAAATAGGCAGTAACCCAGACTGAATCAGCAGAACGACAGCGCAGCTCTTCCACAGACTAATTCTGAAAGAGCATTCCTCCTTCAACCGCTCGCTTCAATTTACTTGCAAGCACACTCCTTCTAACAAGCAGCAATGACTCTTTGCACTGTGAATATAACTGGTTTATAAGTGCTAATAATAACAAGCTTTCCACTCCCTATGTTACATTTTGTTCGAAAAGGGCTCTGCGCGTTAGTTCTGCAGCGCACTCATTTGGCTGGCCCACTGCGCTACAAACTGAAAATGCATCTACAGGAAAACGTTTTTCATAGCATTTTATTATAAAAAAGATTACATTTAGTAATTAAATGGAACCCAAGGCATATAAGAGATCAAGATTCAAGCTGCACAAACTTTAAAACTTTACGACTTCTTGATCACGTTCTGGAAAGCACGCACCCATAATGTTCTCCTAACGTAGTTATATGCAGGTTCCTTCGCAAGGGAAGAAAAAAAAAAAGTAATGAAATAGATCATCACTTTCCCTTTTTTGTCATTTTCAGCACGTTGAAAGCTTACCTTTGGTCAAAACCTAAAAACTAACCACAGGAAACATCATCTCATGAAAGAGGATGCTAAGAGACAGAGGTCTCTAAACAGTTAAGGTTTTTGAGTCCAAAAACTTATCTTGCATGCTCCCATAAGGCCTGTGCTACCAATGGAGTTATTTCTTCCCGCCTGTTTTCTTTAAGAATGTCATTCATTTATTTCTTACTAACCCAAGGCAAGCGATCCCTTATGTAAGTCCATTCAAGCCCTATAATGCCATCAAGTTTGCCTTTGGAAAAATACACAGTATACAGACACAGCCACACCTGACTCTATGCTAACACTGTAGATTAAATTAAGAGATTACTGATCTAACTATTTCTGAGGAGAAAGCTTTCAAAGGAACACTACACTGAAAACTACACAGTGGCGCACCAGCCTTGGAGGAACACAGACGCAGGGGATGAGTTCAAGCACCCGATTCCCAGAGCAGCGAAGGCTAAACCTCAGTATGAAGTCGGAAAAGCAAAGCAATGGATATTCTCGGTTACCGAGAGCACTCTACCTACACTAAGCTCCCTTGGCAGAGCACTGGGCAAGATGTACAGGGAGACATTGATGTATATAATTTCTCCAGCAATCACTGCCTTACTGCCTTGGTCCTTCGGGGCAGAAACTGGAAGCTGTAAGACGACTGCTGGGATCAAGACCACACTGACATGCTTTTCTCGCCTGTGATTCATGTAACGTTAAAGGAATGCTACTTTCAAAAATAAATTGCACAAAGTATGGATCACCGCAAGCTCCATGTGCTGGAATACGTGTGCGAAACAGACCTCCCAGCAGGAACCGAGACTGGGGAAAACAAATGCTAGTAAAATAAAAGTACAGAAGAAAAACTCAGGGCAATACACATACTTTTTTTGCGGGGCTGAGATGGCGATGTGGATTGTGAGGTGGTGCCATTAGTGCTGCTCTCCTCTTCCTCTTTAGCATCTACTTTTATTTCAGGCTTCTTTTCTTCTATTTCCATTGGCTCCTGTTTCAGTTCTGTTCCATCTGTTTCTTCTTTTGTTTGTGAAGATCCTTGTAAATCCTCCTCCACCTTAAGAAAGGACGCAATGAGATGTACTATCACATCCATGACCCAGACTTGAGCCACCAAAATATTAGTTTGAGATTGTCAAAGCACTCTCCGTCCATGGCTCTCCTCGGGACAGTTACTTTCCAGTAACTACCCTCCTCTCGCCCCTTAGCTCACCGATTCAGACACATCATTAAGTGCTTTTATATCTATCACTGCTTTCAGTTAAGCTGTATAGAATCTCATTTACCTCAGTCTTAGCTTCCACTTGTGTCTCACTAGTCTCTGGCTCAGTTTCTTCAGTTTTAACTTCTGATTTGCTTTCTAGCATTGGTGCATCTGGTCCTAGTTGCTGGGAATTCGTATCAGCACTAGCAACTGAGGCAGGGGTGGGGACCCTGTTATCAATACTAGCTGCTGCCTGGGATAGCTGTTGTAAAAACAGTACAAAAGAAAGACACTGCATATATAGAAATATTTTCCTTTACTAAAAATGAACAGCACAAAAGAGACATGAGATGATATTCTAAAACAGTGCAGAACATGGATACAGGAGCTCACTGTAGCCAAGTTTCTATATAACACATTTAATAACTCTGCTTTACAGAGGAGAAGCCAAGGAAGAATTCTGCCCCAAAGAGGCTTTCTTTACAGAGAAAACACCTGCCCAATAAAACACTGTACATTCCTTAACATGTGCATTCATCCTGTCTAAAGCTTAAAAGAAAAAATTTACGCAAGATTCACGATCCAAAAAGACCGATTCTGATTAAGGCCAAATACAGCATTAGGCCTGTAATGCCTCATCTTTCTGCACACTGCTGCCATTTTTACTTCGAGTAGTTCAAAGTCATTCAATACGCCCCCCTTCTTCAAACGATGCTGAGAACATCTGAACACACACACACATACACACACGTTTTTACACATCTCTATAACAAAGCCTTTGGTCTAAAGTAGAAGCTACTATTGACAACTATGGGCTCTATACGTTCACGACATGGTGCGATACACAGGGAGAACTCTTGTGGAATGCCATGACACATGACAAATGCAACTAGCTGGTACTTACTGGAGTGCCAGGTGGCTGTGCCTGCACAGATGTTGGCTGCTGCTGAGACGGCTGTGGGGTTGGCACAGACTGGGGTTGAACTGGGGTCTGAGGTTGCGGTGTGACTTGAGCCTGTGCCGCAGTCTGCCCCGTAGGTGTGCTTTGTGTCTGTGTGGCGTTTGGAACAGAACCCGGTGTCGGTGTCGGTGTTTGTCCTGAAGATGAGACCGGTGTCGATGGCTGAGTGGGTGCTGCTGGCTGAGGAGGAGTCATTCCAGTTGGCGTTTGGTGCTGAATAGGTGGCATCCCAGCAGCAGTGGACACAGGGGGTGTAGTCTGATGTAGAGGTGGCTGGGTCACTGGTGGGCACGGCAACTGCCCACTCTGCGGTCCTAGCATGTTCATGGAGTTGGGAAGAGCGACAGTGGGAACCTGCCCCTGCTAAAGAGAGAGACTGTCTTACAGACATGTGACTCCCAAAACACTGGGAATCACACTTAGCCTTTAAATCACAGCACTGAAGTCTCCTCTAACAGAATACTGTAAGTCTAAACACCAGATCAACTATAAACAAATATTGCTATTGCAAATGACTATGCTCTGATTTCTTTCATTGCTTTCATCAGCTCTGAGTCAAAGACCTTGCTCCTAGACCCAGATGTGCCATGCACATCTTTTTACATTAATTCTACTGGCACAGAGAGGGAATACTCACGATCTCCGAGTAACACAGAAACCCACAGGCAGACAATCTCTAAATCATGCCATTAGCTGGGCAAAGGTCAGACTTTGCATACAAAATGGTTTCGAGCAAATATACATTTTAGGTCTGGACTTCAAAGCAGTCCTGCTTTTGAAGAGAGTTCAACATATTTAATACCTGCCCCACTGTACAGTGCAAGACTTAAGAGGGGTTTCTAGTTTTCTTTCTTTTTTTTTTTTTTTTAATTCTAATTAGACTACTCCAGATGCTTAAGAAAATTGTGGGTTTGTTTTTCAGAGCAGCAACAATAAAGTATTCTGGATGTGCACAGACTTTTAAACTATACATTTCACTAAAGATTGCATCAGATAACTAGTGATAAAAAAGAATACTCTATCCTCAGATGCACCTCTTACTCTTCGAAATCTAAATCAATTAATAGTTTCCTACAGATGAGGTTTCAAATTTAAAACATGCTTCTATATTGCCTGCACACAGACAGTTTTATTGAACTAAGTGCGTTAGGCAAAAAATGTTCACCACAAAGGTGGTGCAACAACTAAGCCAGGGCCCAAAAAATTGTAGAGCTCCATCCTGAACATATTCCAAACTTGACTCGGAGCCCTTCGTAACCTGATCTAAGTTATCTCTCATTTGAGGATGGACTAGAGAACTCTGGAGGTCTCAGCTAACCCAAATTACTTGGACTCCGAGTTAAAAAACAAGCCTCTCCCTGTGGAAAAGCATATACTTCATAAGCACAGCTGCTACTTCACTGACCACTACAGTAACAAAAAAATATTACAGAAAGAAACCAATTTCCTTTTCAGTAGAGAAGTTAAAACAAACTTTAAAAGGTCTTTCCCAGCCACTTTATTGTAATTCTTGACTTAAAGTTAGCTACTAAGTTCCACACAAAGTCAAAAGCATACGCTCATAAACGTCCCATAAACTAACTTCTGAAACTCCCCCTAAAAATCTTATCAGCATGCATTTTTATTTTAGATCTTAAGTCAGGAGTTACAGGGCATTGCCCCCCAGTTAGCATATGTAGCTAGGTTATAGAAGAGCTTATGAAGAAGGCAGATGTAACCCAGGATCCCCCGAAGTCAGAGGTGACTACAATCAGCAATGGATATATAAACGAACAAAACATAAATAAATTAGAACAAAATAATTAAGAGTAAATAACTCAAGCATTGGAAAATAGATCTTACCTGTGCCACCCCCGCCTGGGCTGTCGATTGACCCATGCCCACATTGTTCACATTCATAGCCCCAGTGGATGCTGGAAACTGATTCTGGGGCAGGAACTGGTTCTGGGTAGGAGCCTGACCCATCATGTTGTTGGAATGAGCTCCCATCATGTTCTGCGGCTGAGGCATTCGGGAGGGAGACATTGCCATCTAAAAATTAACACCCAAATTAAACATACTGCCATTTAGCATTGTGCAGCAAGACAAAGGAAAACGCCCTCAATGTAATTGGCCAAAAGATAGGACAGAAAATATAAAAGGAAAACTGGCTTCAGTAAACCAAATGGAAGTGGGCATATGCATATGAGTTTAGCGTTTGTTCCACAGTATTCATGAGGAAGTTATTTTTAGACAGGGAATATTCAAAACTCTAAGAGTGTTAAAGCTCCATTTTGTTCTCTGAGCTAATGGAGATAATCCAGTGAAACTGAAAATATTTTTGTTTTTCTAAAGAATAAAAACATGTTTTCATGGAGGAATGAAGGAGGTATACATACTGCAGACACAGTTTCTGAAAGAACTATCCTCCTTCCACAGACCGTTGCAGATTATTGCATCTCTGGCATCTACCTCTCTAAAGCTGTTGTGGGTTTTTGTTTGTTTTTGGTTTTGTTTGGTTTTTTTTTTTAATTAAAACCCCCATAAATATTGAAAACAAATGTCTCAATAAAAGCCTGACAGGCTCGGTATGTTTCCATGAAATTATCCTACAATTTACAGTATTACTCTATGACGTGGCCTTTTCAGAACAGCGTTAACGCCGCTACATGTAACCAACCAATTTTGAGAAGAACTTGGTAACAAGAAGTACGAACCGCAGGAACAGCGCCCATGTTGTTCATCTGTACAGGATGGTTCATTGGAGAAGCTGCACGGGGTCCCATGGGTGCTTGTGGCATCTGTACATTCCCTATGGACATGGGGTTAAACTGATTCATTCCTGCAAATGCACCCCCAAAACAACTCATTAGGAACAAGTCATCAGAACTTATGTATGTATACTCTACTATAAAATTAACATTTATTACGACTAAAGTTTGACTGCCCTACGCCTCATCTTTTTCTTTTAACTTTGTTCAAATTACTTGGCTTATGAGACAAATCAGGATGCAAGTTTTTAGAGGGACACCGGTTTGGGTGAAATATAGCTTTTGGTGTCTAAAAAAGAAAAAAATAAATGCTAAAGATGAAGAGTGTGGATGACCTTCAAAGACAGGATGCTATTTGTATGTAATACCTTGGGATGGTTTCAAAGCAAACGCCTAATTTTAAGAAACAGCAATGTCTTATTCAGGCCCCACTGAAATGGCTGGAATAAATGTGATAAAAATACATACTGTATATATGAAGGCAATACCTAGCCTCGAATTAGGACAAAAGCTAGCAATATGCTTAAACAGATGCTGTAGTTTTTGTACAAAACATTTAACCCCTCCAAAACCCCCAAACTTGTCTAACAGGAATAAAGGTGTAAATAAATAATTATGGCTATACTTGCTATCAACTTTTTCTCCTATTGAAATGAATTTTAAAAGGATTTAACATCTCAAGGACATCTCAACACAAGTTTCAACTTACTACTAACTCTGAACCAAGAAATAAAATAATTGGGGAAACTTTTTGGAAGAAGCTGAAGTACCCTAAAAGTCACGGGTTTTTATTTTTTGGAAAAAACAACACCCATGAGCCCACAGCAACCTACATCAGGGACAGCAAGCCATCAGCACTACAAACAAGCTCCAAGGCTTTTTTGGGTGCATTTTGCATAAGAAACCAAGAAAGGTTATCATTAGTTATACAGATTCTAGGATTAATGTGCTAAGTTTCCAGCTACAGGTGTATTTTTGGCTCATTAACTGGCGAAAACGTGCCAACATCCTCCCCCCTGCCACTACAGTGTTTCAAATGAGATTATCCACAGTATTCTTGCTTGCGCTCGCCTCTTTTTGAAAGGACTGGATTACTTCCCAATCGCTAGCGAAGTACTGGGTACATATTGTCAGTCCTTAAGACAAGACTGCACCGAGATAGTTCCTGCCACAGAGCAACAACAAAGAACGATGCTGAAAAAAGGGAGACCCAGTAGTTTCCCCCACCCCAACTCCAAAAGAAAAACAGAAGATCAGCTTTTCCCCCTAACAATTGTTTTGAACCCACAAATTGCAATTAGAGGAAAACATAGATACCTTGAGAAACCTGCATACGACTTATAGGCACAGTTGGCATGGACATAGGCCCATCTGCAACACAACAGAAGAACGGTCAGCAAAAACCAGTTTTAAATATGAATGAGGTTGGCACGAGAGCCCAAGGGCACAGACAGGGCAGAGCGACAGCTGAAGCGCACAAGTACCTCAGGAGAAGTACTTACTGGGCGGCCTCACGGGCTGTGCCTGGCCCATGGCAGCAGCCACCTGTGGGATACCAGGGGGCTGAGGTCCTGGGGTCTGTAAGGCTGGCTGGTTCCCCAACATCCCTTGTTTATGGAGACGAGACCTCCGTTTCTCTTCTAGCTCCTTTTGGATCTTATAGATTTTCTCTGCTAATAAATGATAGTATTCATCCTAGAAGAGAAAAAGAAAATAGTACTCAACGTCAAGTATAAGGAAGCAGCAGCAGAACTCACGTAGTCTACAAGAATACCGTGACTTGTTTTGGTTTGGGTGGGTTTTTTTTAAATGTATACACCCGCCTATTTGAAAAAGAAGTATTTATTTTCATAATTCTGTTAAATTGAGACAGTCTCATCACTGCTTTAGTGCAGAAAAGGAAAAACAAAGCTTCCAGAAAACACAGGAGACGTGGCTTTATGGCTATCCTTCATATCTACTCTGAGTAGATTGGTAGACAAAGGAGAAGACTGTAGGTTCTCTGTTGCTTCAACAAAAATCAGGAAGCTGTGATTTAGTTTCTAAGTGTTCATGACTTTTAAATGTTATTTTCATAATAAACTTCCCACTAATCCACAGACAAAAGAAAAAGATGTTCCCAGCAACACAGTTACGCTGAATACACTTCAGGGGACAGATGTTGAGGACAGATCAATTTTTACATAAAGCAAGGAATCACTCTTTTCCTAAAGAGTCTGACTACCGACAGTCATTGCAGGGAATAAACAAAAACAGACAAAATCCCAAAGGAATGGAAGAAATCAGTGAAAAATAGTCCACGGGCACAGACAACTAAACACTACATCTGTACAAGATGAAAAATCCATTTTACTCAATCCACATTGACAACAGATCAAATAAGACAGTCACAGTGCACAGCGAGGTAGACAATTTTGCTTGTCTGGACACACATCTGCCAAGTGCATGAGATTACGCACCTGTTAAAGGCAAAAAGCCCCCACAAACCCTCAAGACTACATTTCTTTTGTGAGGTCACCTATGCTCTTAAAACCCAGCGTTACATGGAGCAAAGGTTGAGTGATGCTTGTCCCACAATCTTGTCTTCATCCATTTTTCATCAAAACTAGAATTTGTTATTACAGTAAGATTGAGTTCATTTCAGAAAACTAATATGAAATAGGTATTCCTCACCAGTCTTGTTGAGAAAGTCCAGTGTTGCAATATAAAGAGTTGTTTTTAGGTCACTTCCCTCCTCCAAACATTTTAAAAATCCATCAGTGCAGACACCTTCTACCATCCAATTTAAAAGTGCTACAGCCCCTTCCCCCCTCCTGCTCCAGACTCTTCACCTATGACTTCCTACTTGTAAATTTAATATTGTGCTACTTTCACACTGCAAAAATTCCTGAAAAGGGACGTGTTCACAAGGAGCGCATACTACTAAAAGTGTCAAACTGCTTACAATGATGCCTCATACTAATCTGGTTTTCAATGCAAAATAGAACGGGTGCTCCTCAAAAAGAAGGATGCAATTCCACATGGCATTGTTAATACATCCGAAACTACTCCCTTCTTCCAAGTTTGCGGCTTGGAGCCAAATACGTTAGATGAATTCCTATAAAAGAGACTTCTGGCAATGAAGCTCTAACAGCTGTTTTAAAGGGTGAAGAGAAGATTCTTCTGGGTATTTATCTGGCATAGAGGTCAGAAGACATTTAATTTTATATCCAGAATTCTACTATGCCTATCCTTACTAAGAAGGTATTTAGATGTCTATGTGTGTCTATGAAATCCTCATTCTCTATAAAGTTGTTATCTAAAGCCGCAAGGGTGATCAAGGGTGACCACACACTAGTCCTCCTTGCTAAACAACCTCCCGGTAGCCACAAGGAGAATATGATAGTCACTGACCAATGCTGACACAGCAGCAGCATTACAGCTATGGCCGCTGCCTATCTACCTCTAGGAAATAAAACTTGTACAACTTCAGCTCTGGGAGGTTGCCTGAGAGGGGCAGACTTAGTGTCACTGTCTTACTGGATGATTAACACCTTAAATGCCACTAACTAGTCTCTCTAGATACTCTTACCTTATTTAAGAAAGGACCTCAAGATTCTGATGAGGTACGATCTCATCAGCTATTACCACTGGCGCTACTAACGTATCCTCAGCACGTCAATCAACAGGGGTTTTCTCCCTCTGAGCAACAGAGATGTGAACTGACTCCTCTTTGCAGACAGAGCAAAAATCATGAACAAGAACAGGAATTCTGTCTTGTTTCCCGTGCACAAGGACAAACGCAGGCAAACTGTCTGTTGGGATGTGAAACAGCTATGTCTCTCAGCCAAATCACTCTCGGTGCTGCCGAGTAGAGGAGAAAGAGTTCCAACAGCGCAGGTAAAAAAGGTAAGCAGTGTAACAGGACTGAGTCCTAGAGAAAACCTCCGACGGTAAAGAGGCATTAAGAAAGTCTGAAAACTACTATTTACACCGACTTCCAAAAAGGAGAGTCACCACAGGAAACCTCAAGAACTGCAAGCTGTGCTCCAATCTTCACGCACGTCAACCACACCTTCAGGAAGAATGCGAATAGGCTGGCACGATGTTGTCTAGGTTTCATGGAGCTGAGGGAGGTGAATTAGCTTGGAGTGACATTAATCAGATGGCTTGGGACTACACAAACACTGTCACAGACAGCAAGCACAGCTTTCCTCATCAAAAGATGAAATAATGATTCTCTGTGGTTTTCATTACGCTTGTAAGATTTGTTATAGTGCTGTTCCTGAACATATATGGAATATCCGGACTGAAGCAACGTACCCTACTGTTAGCAGATTCATACATATCTCCTTCCACTTTCCTGGCGTAAGCCACCAAGTTCTCCATTCGGCGATCCTTCAGTGCTGCCGGATCAGGAGTGGGGAAGATGGCTTGGACACTACAAGAAAGGAGAAAGAATAAAAGAAAAATTCTTCAGAGAACAAAATTATAATTGCGTACAGCTTTAGAATATTCAACCTGGACATTCCTTCATGTATCACAGATGTAAAAGCACGCCAAATTAGTTTTTTAAAAAAGTATCTACATTGCACTACTCCCTACAAGATTAAAGCAAATTCAATGACAAAAAATGTGAGGTTTGACAATCTAAATACTTGTTTACTACAGCAGAGCAAATTTACCAGCAATATAAACTTATTTCATGCCCATTCCTTAATGAGCATGAAGAACCGACTGAAGAGGAAGGTTAAAGGTAACAGCTCATACTCCGTGGCGCAGTGTCACAGACCCACTACCAGTAACTTTCTCCTCAACAACTTCTCAGCTTAGTAGTAGAACCACAGTATTGCAATTCTTTAAAAACATTCAGGAAAAACAGGCAGTCTTGGTGAATACTTACAGTTTATGCACTAAATGATTGCGCAGGTCCTGAGTGACATGTTCATGCCATGCTTTCCTTACCCCGGTACTAGAAGGAGGTGCAGCTGTTGGCATTGAGCTGAGGTTTCCAACATTGCCAGAATTTGTGCCATCATTCATTAGCGGGCTAAAATAAAAAGAAAAGGGACTGCTACAGTACAGAATGTAGAGTTTTGTCATATGTTTGATGCTTGAAGTAATTTTTAAGGAATTCCTTTCAACGCTTCTAGCTACTGGGGAGCTAGAAGCTCTCCAGCTCTCACTAGGGAGGTGATTTGAGACAGCCAGCGTGGCTTCACCAAGGGAAAGTCCTGCTTGCCTGACCTAGTGGCCTTCTACGATGGAGTGACTACATCAGTGGATAAGGAAAGAGCTACAGATGTCATCTACCCAGACTTCTGTAAGGCCTTTGACATGGTCCCCCACAACATCCTTCTCTGTAAATTGGAGAGATACGGATTTGATGAGTGGACAGTTTGGTGGATGAGGAATTGGTTGGATGATTACATCCAGAGGGTAGTGGTCAACAGCTCAACGTCCAGATGGACATCGGTGACAAGTGGTGTCCCTCAGGGGTCCGTATTGGGCTAGTACTGTTTAATATCTTCATCAGTGACATAGACAGTGGGATTGAGTGCACCCCCAGCAAGACTGCGGACAACACCAAGCTGAGTGGTGCAGCTGACACACCTGAGGGATGGTATGCCATCCAGAGGCACCTGGACAAGCTTGAGAAGTGGGCCTGTGTGAACCTCATGAGGTTCAATGAGGCCCAGCACAGGGTCCTGCACCTGGGTCGGGGCAACTCTCGGTATCAATACAGGCTGGGGATGAAGGGATGGAGAGCAGCCCTGCCAAGAAGGCCTCAGGGGCACTGGTGGGTGAAAAGCTGGACATGAGCCAACAATGTGCTCTTGCAGCCCAGAAGGCCAAGCATATCCTGGGCTGCATCCAAAGCAGCATGGCCAGCAAGTCAAGGGACATGATTCTGCACCTCTACTCTACTCTGGTGAGATGCCCCCTGCAGTACTGCATCCAGCTCTGGGGCCCTCAGCACAGGAGAGACGTGGACCTGTCGGAATGGGTCCAGAGGAGGGCCACAAAAATGATCAGAGGGCTGGAGCACCTCTCCTATGAGGACAGGCTGAGAGAGTTGGGGGTGTTCAGCCTGGAGAAGACAAGGCTCTGGGGAGGCCTTACTGTGGCCTTAAAGGGGGCCTATAAAAAAAGATGGGGACAAACTTTTTAGCAGGGCGTGTTGCGCCAGGACAAGGGGTAACGGTTTTAAACTAAAGGAGAGTAGACTCAGGCTAGATACAAGGAAGAAATTCTTTACAGTGAGGGTGGTGAAACAGTGGCCCAGGTTGCCCAGAGAGGTGGTAGATGCCCCATTCCTGGAAACATTCACGGTCAGGTTGGATGGGGCTCTGAGCAACCTGGTCTAGTGGAAGATGTCCCTGCTGGTTGCAGGCGGTTGGACTAGATGGCCTTTAAAGGTCCCCTCCAACCCATACTACTCTATGATTTGGTGGTTCTACTGCATCAAACATTCTCTAAGTGAAATTTTGGTATCAGCAAACTGCAACACCTACAGCAGAAAAGCTCAGGAGTTTGCAAGACACGGTATAAACGACAAAGAATCACAACTTAAAAATACAAAACATTCTTCCTTTGGGAATTCATTTAAAACTACTGAATATTCTGGGGCTCTCTGGGGGAGCAAAGTGGTAGATATCGCATTGAAATAGGACAGACCGTAGCTATAGATGTGACTTGATTATTTCCATGCCAATACAATTAGTTTTTAAAGCATGCTCTTTATTTACATTCATAAGCATGTAAATAAATGTTTAATTGAGCAAGAATGAAAATGCGTGCATTACTTATTTGTCCCAAGGGATGTTGGAAGAGCAGTTTCAGAAATTAGACTAGCTTGCTGGTCTGTTGTTATTCCTCCTGCGGGAAGGTTCATCTGGTTGGCTCCTTTGGGACAAAATTAAACATCATTGGTACCCAGTTCACAATTTTGACAATAACACGGCAAAACTACACTGACCCAACTGGTTCATGAAAGAAACAGCGTAACAGATAAGTACTTCTATGGTAGTATCTGCTGTGGTACATATACAACGCCACTTATGGAATCAAGTTACTCTCAGTCTGAACATTTTTCTTCTACAAAAACTAGTCTATTAAAACTTAAAATTCAAGAACTCTTAAGATTAGTTCACTAAGCTAAAAAGATGATAATACTAACAATTAAGTTCCAGAAATAAATGAGTATTTGAGACAGAACTGTCTGCTCAAAGAGGTGAAATACTTAAACCAAAACCCTTCAGCAATTCTGTCTGATCACCTCAGACAGCAACAACATACGGACTATATTTTAAAAGAAACGAAAACTACTGCTATTTGGCAGAAGCAATATATTCAAAGCTTTCTACAAGTCAAATGTAAATGAATGGCAGTGTTTATAAGCAGTACAATTTTAAGTTATTAATCAACAGGAACAGAAAGCCACTACTCTGGTCAAGCAAAACACTAGACTATCCTAAAAATTTAACAGTTCAGTTTATACTAACACCTTAGTTTCTTGGTATTTTTTTTCACCTACCCAATGCATTAATGGTCCTCATTTGCTGGTGAGCCTGAGGCTGTGCCGGCTGCTGGCCTTGTACCTGGGGCTGCAACTGTGTTTGAGGCTGGTTGCCATATGGCAGTCCAAGAGCAGCATAGGCTCGTTGCATGGAGCTGGGGTCAATCGGATTAGGATTACTTAGCGATGGAGTATTCTGCTGGCCTGTGCCAACAGAACCGATGGAATTTTGGATTCCACCAGCTGGAGACCCTAGAAGGGCTATAAAAAAGAAAGGATAAAAGAAAATTGAAAATCAATGAGGACACACGAGAAAACAAATCATGCCAAGAATCAACAGAACATGCATATAGTTATATGGTATATATTTTTCTGCCAAAGGACAGAATGACGGGTACCCGAGATGCCAAGTGGGGAAACTCAGCCTTTGATTCTAGAGGACAGAAACCACCCTAGCAATTAATACATGCAGTCTAAAGAGAAGTGCTGTAAATTTCAGGCAGATAAGCCCATCATTACTGTAATATACATAAAGTATAAGCTCCAATATAAGGCTAAATAGGATTTTCATGCTTGGGACAGTAGACTAAGGGGGGGAAAAAAAAGTATTAATTCCTCTACTTCCCTCTTTCCCATCAATCCCATTTTAGGTCAAAATATTTGGCTCCAGAACAGACATCCTGAGTTCAGCAGAAAAACTGTGTCCTTGGACACAAAGGTAATAGTGAAGATCTGATGGTAGAAATTTTCATTCCGAGCAGTCACTAGATGAATCCTCTGAAGGCCAAATTACCCTAAAACCCAAGTTATTCAGAGATATGAAAAGCCCTGATGGGTTTCAGATTGTACTGACAAAATCTAAAATAATTTGAAGGGTCAGAAAGGGGATGAGCCTGCCACAGGTTTTGGTAAACAATTTAGATAATAATATTCAGGTATTAATTAACCTACATGACCACCACAACCAACCAACCTCTCTGACTGCACAGATATACGGAAATTTCCATTGTAGACAGGAAATTGAAACACCAGGGAAAAGTAGGTTTTACTAAACGCAGAAGTGAATAAAAATCTGCTTTCCTGTCCTTGTTTTAGCTGCCATTCTAAGTAATAACACGTCCCATTGTGAATGACACATGGAGTATACCCTTCACTACGGAGACACTGCATTTAGATAACCAGGACTCTGGTAGAAGTAATACTAATACATACTTCACATTTTTCCCCTCAAGTGATTACTTATGTAATGTGCATTAGAAATTTCTGGGCTAAACATAGCAGCAACAATAGCTTTTAATACAGGAAAAAAATAGTTGTTTTACTGAAATAATAGTTGTTTTACTGAGAGGCAGCCCCACAGAAAACACCCTTTTTTCCCCCCGAGGACAATCCACAGTATTTTCAACACCGGGTTTACCACGGGAATCAGGCTTACAGGTGCCTACACTCTGTGGATGTAGTAACTTTTGAACTCACTGATCATTTCCAGGCAAGTTTAAAAACAGACAGAAGCTGACTGAGATCCTATCAGTTTCATTTAAGAGGAAAAAAAAACCCCAAAACATATTAAAGAGCAACTGTGTGAATTTCTTGTTCGACTTGAATCACACAAGGTAAGAGAAGGAGGCCTTTACACTAGCGCAAGCCAAAAAATGGCAAGTCTCTAGAAAGGTTCAACAGCACAAAACTTATGGCACCCTGGAATTCAAAAGGCTTCCGAGACTGTTGTGACAGCAAAGGATCGACTCAGTAGGTAATAAAACTTCCAGCTTGTTAGAGAAAGAGGATGGTATTTCTCCAGAAAAGTTACAACAAAGGAACCCCACACTTTCAGTATGGGCTGTACGTCAGAGGTGGAGACGGGAGAGCGACCCTGGAGATGGCAGACTGACCACAGGTGATGCTGAAGGGCGGGAACAGGAAAAAGGCCATCCCACTGTGGGTAGCTAAGTGTTTTACCTTTCCTCGTGTGCTTCTGGGGAAAAAAAGCTGGCACTGATCTTCTGAGGCCTACGAGCTTGGCTTGAAGCTCACATTGAAGCTAAGGCAGAGCTTGGAGAAGTCAACCACCTCTCACCCATGGTTTTGGGCTGAGCTTTGGCAGCAGTATCAGTTACTATGAAGCGTAAGTTCAGCTCTCGTGTTAGAGCAGCTTTAGGAACCACAACCCAGCCAATTCTAGAGAAATCTACTTCATCGAGATCAGTTTGCCAGATCTCTTTTTCTGCCCCAGACCAAAGGCTACATATAAAAGCTCAATTTGGATATTTGTCAGAGCTCGCAGTCTGAATGTCACTTTAAAAATGACAAGATGGAAAGCGAGTCCGTTCTAAACAGGAAAAAAAACCCTGTTTCTTCATAAAACTGCTAACATTATCATAAGCGGACAACATCTCAAGACCACTATTTTGACTTGCAGTGGGAAAAGACTAATGATCTCCAAGAAGTTCCACATGTGTGCGCATACCTATTAAAGTACACAAAACCCACTACAGCTGGGAAACAGCCAAATGGTCAAACTGAAGTATTCTTATTAGAGGACAGACTACGTTCATACAGCCAGCGGTACACTTCCGACACGGAAATGAGGGGCTCTGGCTGTTTGGTCTCAGCTTTTCAGTATTTTATAACTCAATCAATAACATACTGTGTTGAGTATTTTCACAACATCGTGAATCTGATTTCGAAGGGGTTTGTCTGTTTGTTCATTGGTTTTATATGAATGTGACATTATCTCAATTTGTCAAGCAAGAAGATGGAGGAAGAGAGTATTAAATTTCCATAGCGGACAGACGAAGTGCAAATGCCGTCTTTTCTGTGGCATATACCATACGACATCAAGTCAATTAAAATAAATGCAGCACCAAAACAAACAGGAGTTATCACATGAGACCAGTGCTATATGAAACAATGTCTACTGTGATTTTTTTTTTTTATTAACTGATGCTTTAGACATTGACGAGCTCATGACAGAAGCTACAAGGGTGAAGACAACTCTGTACAGGACTGTTTAGATTCTAAATGCTTTAAAGACAACTGAGCTCCGTATGTCCCACTGTTACAAAGTCACATGTGTTTATATATCTTAAGAGTGAAAGTTCAAACAAGCAGAAGTTAAGCAGCCCCAGAACTTCCTGAACAGTCCTAATTAGGCCCTCTTGGGCATATGCATTAGGATGTAATCTAAATGATCAAACACTGCCTCATGTACAGGATTCTTCTTTCAGCGTGCAAAGTAGATAATGCCGCCTTAATGAAACTGCACTCTTGTCTTCTAGAGGGGAACCCCTCTGCCCCTCCAGCCAATTAGAATTTATTTTAAACACAGACATCTTAATGCTATTTTAAGTACGAATGCCCAGCACTTCTCTAACCTGACCGCCCCAGTGAAAGCAATGTGTTAATCCATGTTTGGGAAGTCCGATTTAAATTCTTCATTTTGCTTCCAAATTGTGGAATTGAGACTCGTTCAGTGGTGTTCCAATGCTCTGTCCTGCAGCTCCTCGCTCTGCTCATTACATCCCTTCTAGCTCAAAGTGGCTGGAGCAAAACTTCTGCTGGTAACCTTGACTCCCCTCAGCACAAGCCTGTCCTGCACCCAGAACCAGGCAGGTATAGAAAAGGTAGGCGTACACAATCATTTAATTAAAGGCTGTATCACCAATCAAATCATGGGGTAACTAAAGAACTTAAGAGCAACTTAAAGGTAGGAGGTGTCAGTATTAAACTTCACCACCAACGCCATTTTAATTTTTAAGTGAAGCATTAAACTAAAAGCATTCACTAAAAGCATCGTATTAGTCAATGAACGGAACTTCTTAATCCGTGGGCCAACCACCTATCACGTGGCTCAGCGGAATAACTGATAGCTGGTAGGTAACCATAATGTATGATTTCCAGCACTTGAAAAAACAAGAGACACTTTTTGTTTGTAGATTTTACAGACAGTTACTGGCAGCAAGACCTGAGCAAACTGGATTTCCTCGTTTCCTGGTTGTTGCAGGAAACCAGCTCTCGTGAAGAAGTTGCTGCCTACTCCTTCCGAACACATTTCCCTGTGCACCAGTGCACTTCTTCCTTCTCTACAAAGGGTCAGGTCCCAAATGCTCTCCATCCAGGTCTTCTTTCATTTTTCTCCCCACTCTCAGTAACCTACTTCCTCAGCCAGCTAGAACCTAGTCGAATCCCATCCCCTTCATCCCCGAGCCCACACACTCCTCAATTTCTGGCCCAGCCTTCTTTAAAATCAGATTTTTAGACAAAGATTAGTGGTCTCAGATTTACTCTTTCTCAGTTCAGCTTTTTCCTCACTGCATTTTATTTGCAATTTTCCTACAAGAAAAAAATAAAGGGGAGTCTAGTTCCATGTTCACAACTCCACCTTCCAGCCTCACTCAGCTGAAGAGGGATCCCAAAGATTTTCTAGAGTCTCCTGATCCTAGAATGAAGCACATCAAGCACGGTATGAGGATGGCCCAGGTTACAAGAAATGGTGAGCACAGCACGCTTATCACCACCTGTGGGGTGGCAAGGGGAACCGTAGCTGTTTCGTGGCACAACATGCACCTGCCCAGGCCAGGAACAGAAGAATTAAGCTCAAGCATGTTCACGACAAGGCAAATCGCCAGAAAAATAATCAGTTCAATAGAGCTATATAGCTGGGAAATGTATCAGCAGCTGTTTGTAAGAGTTTATAACCCAAATTGCGATGGGCTCAGCAGAGAAGTACTTCCTAACAAAAACAACCCTTTAACCCCAAAACATTTATACCAAATTTTAAGTCGTTACTTCAAAACACAGGAGTCACCGGCCCATTAAAAAGAAAAGCTTAATATTTTAGCATGTCCAAAATAACTTTTTTTGTGTGTGTGTGCAGTTTCCCCCTACCCTCCCAGAGGTATAACACGGTATAATACAGAAAGAGCCATGGGGAACAGAAAGTTTCAAACTTGTCCCAACACATCCTGTTAACAAGTCATGTTACTATCAACAATTCTAATAAAAGAGATAGTTCAGGATTACTTAAAAAAAAAACCCAAACCACTAAAACATGGGGTAAGATACCTGTAAAGAAACAGCTCCATGGTAATAGCCTAAAACTTCTTGTGGCACACAGAGGTAATACCCCAAGGAGTAGGAACAGACAGCAACAAAGAGCACATGAGCCATTGCGCGTGGGAAGGATGGAAGCCACCGTATCGCAATGTTTCACAAGTGCTCAACTGCAGAACTTTCTAAAGAAGATCGGCACACTCCGAAGGAGCCCCTCGAAAGCCCAGCACAGATACAACAGGACACGAAACAGCAATGGTAAAACAGGCATGAGCGCAGAACGGAAGATTCTAGGACTCAAAGTCACGAATGACCATGCAACGGTCATTCATTCTGTAAGGACCACAGCCTGACAAAAGGAACGAGGGTCACTATACTTCTCATTTCTTCTTCCCGTTCTAAATGTTCTCACCATATTCTGCCATATGCAGACTCCCTCTTTCCCCCAGTTTAGTAGACGTTATAATTACGTACTCCTAAGGGAGCCAACATTTTCGTCAAGTCTGAAACTAACCTAGCTTAGGCTAGCTTTCACCTGGTCAGGCACAGTGTTTTGCACGTATTAATGCACATATTAATGTAAATCATTTCACAAATGTTTTTGAATGCCTAAAAGGAGGTATTCTTTTTAATATATCTAAACAAGTATTTTTAGCGTTCACTTTTTACCTTCAAACAAACCACAAGGTGTTACGTGTATGAGTCAGAGACATAATCCAGAACAAAGAACCTTGCACCTCAGCATACTAAACTGCAAATTTTCACGGTTACTACCATTAGATTATTGATTAATTGAACAGAAGGAGCGTTCATATTTATCTCCCCAATAGAGCCAAACTCTACACTTATCCATTATAATTCTGTTGCCTTCAAACAACATCCTATGTGATCCCATAATAAAACTATTTTTAAGGACTGTTCCTGTTCAAGTGCCTTCTCTTTTGACAAGCTGTATGAATGACGTAAAAACAAATACTGCACAAACTATTTTTCTACAGCAGCTTGTATTGAAAAAACCAGTTCTGTTGTGCTAGATGTTGTTAGCACTTTGATAACAACTATGTAATAAGCATGTAATGCACAAATGGACCATGTCATATTAAAAGGCAAAGCTTTCAACACATTTTTTGAAGGCCAAACATAACTAATCACTTGCAACAAATTACTACTTTCAACACACAAGACGTATCTTGTTTACCAAGGAGAAGTTTGGTAAAATGAGAACAAAATCCTTACCTGCGAGTAGCTCTATATTTACAATTTTTTCAGTTTTGGAGGGAAAACACACCCTCCTGAAACTATAAGAGCATCCTCAATGGATAATTTGGACAGTCTTACCAGCTACTCTCTCCTCTACCTTAATGTCACCTAACCTGGGAGCTCTTCTCTACCCTCCAAAGCTTATTAGTTTTCCTCACTGCAGTCTCAGCCTAAATGGAAATTAGCAGAATGCTTCCAACACAATTCAAATGTACAAGCTTTGCAAGTCCTCCAGCTATTTTCCACTTCTTAACCCTTATTTAAATATACTTAGGCATAACATTACTTAGACTTCTAGAACTGCTGTGTCTATGCTGTAAACCGTTCTACCTTGGCATCTTTTCAAAGGATTTGATGAGAAGCAAACCTACCAACTTAAGCTCCGTATTTTCTGTTTCAGAGCAAGAGGGAAGAAATGCACTAGAAATTAACTGTCCCTGAGCATCAGTAACAGCTAAGCTATTATAAAAACCAGGCATGGGCTAAACCACTCTGATTTGCAGAACTTCAGCCAGTCTATACTAGCATTAAATACACTTAATGATCAACACACCCAGACCAGACCTTTTTGTAGCTTCTATCTTCCTCAAAAGTCTACCTACATCCAAAATTGCATTATAATAATCAGTAGATTGGAATCTACTGACCCGCCTCACAATAAAACACCAGTTAGAAGTTGCCACACCCTTTAAAAACAGGAGAGTGCTTGATGTGAGACTTTCCCTTTTCAATTATTGTGTATTAAAGTAATAAATTGCATTCAGTGATTAGAAAAGAGAATTCACTAGTCTATTAATCCTTATACAAGATTATTAAACAGCTATTAAGTTTGTTGGGACACTGTCAAAGTTTATTCCTACACTGCACATTTGATCTACTTTATTTTAACAGTGTAATTCCCTCGTGACAGCAGTAAACCAACTACTTACGTTGTTGATTTCTTTTGTCACTGGCATTTTTCAAAGGAAGGCACACAGGACAGTCGTGCCGAGTACAATTCTTCCAGTGGGAGATGATTTGTCTCGAAGATGCACAATGAGCAACTGTAACAAGGAAAAGCAGTAGAATTAAAGTCACTCCTTGGTTAACTGGTTTTGAATTAACTAATCTCATTTTTTAGAGCAACTCTATTCTTTCTCCTTTACAAGCAATACTGTACATACAACTAAACACTGCTAAACGCAACTAAAATTTTTTGGGACGAATCAGTAATGCCGTAATAGATTTTAATACTAGTTTCCTTCATTTAAGGCAATGACATAGTGTATATTTCACCCTCTTTATATGACAGAGGAGATGAAAAATATGTTTGCAAGGCTACATTGGTACTATCCTACTTCTAAAGGGCAAATATTGCATTCTGTTTTCTAAACTGACAACTGTGAAGAGTTCCAAAATGGAAACCCGGCAAGGGTAATGAAAAAGGGAGCAGCTGTTTAATTAAAGAACCAGTTTTGGCACTCATTTGTGCCAGGTAGAGGGATCCTCTTGACAAGAGGAGAAACGCCGCTGACAAAGACGCAAGAAACCTTACACAGCTCGTTTGCAAGAGAAGCTTCAGCACCGTGCTCTCACCTTGACAGGCCTTCCCAGCTTGACAGTGTGTCATGTGGTTGAGGACGTTTTTCATGGTTCGACAGTGCGGGAGAGCACAGGCCCGCACCTCTCCGTTTGCTTGCTCGCGCCTCTGACATTTGTGAGCGTGAAGCAGCAAAACCAACTGCTGCTGGATCAGTTTGCGCTTCTCCGGATCCGCTGTTGGTCCAGTTGCCATTGCCTGCGTCGGTACGATCCCCACTTGTTGTACTTGGGTTTGCATCTGGGACTGAGAGAACAGAGAGTTTAGCATCACGTTTGCAAGTCTCAATTCTGATCTTGATCTTGCATAATAATTTGAGTATCACAAGACTATTCGCCAAGTGTTCTGCTATGACTGGCTACAAGGATTACTACGCCAGCCTCCGTAGCATTCTCAAACATTTCTATTCTAACCCTGGACCAGCAAAAACATACCGAGAGGTTCCTCTGTTCAGACATTTACAAACAATAGTTTAAGTAACAAGACATCCAAAAGCTTCTGTTTATTAGACAGATCATAATTCCAACAGGAATGAGCTCTTACCACACTGGAGGTGGAATTCAAGTCTGTCCAGTATTGTATTTTCGTATTACAGGTTTTATACATTTCATAGTTTCTTGTCCCCAACAGAAAGAGGAGTCCAATGGGAGAAAACAGTAAAAATTGTGACTGTCTCTGTATGTCACAGTGAAAAACAGAACTGATTTTCCAAGCCTAAATTAGCCTTTCTACTCACAAACGAGTACTGATATTCCTTTCACAGAGAAAATTTCCAAGGTAAGATGGATTCAGGTTTTCTCCCAGAATGGGCCACCTAAATCTGGATTGTATTATGTCTACCGAAGTGAACTAGAGTGAACTACAGGGTGATGCTAGGTTGTGTCAGCCTGTAAAATCTGCTGCTTTATCTCCCGCATCCATTCTTTACAGATACACTTCTGTGCCAATGCCCGAGCCCTGCCTGACAGAGCCTGCATAACCACAGAGATCTTCAGTCTAAGACTCAGCTCATAACAGCGCAGAAGAGAAACAGCTTCCTTAACATGCCATTTCTTCAGCACACATTTAGCTTTTCTAACCGCCTTCTTGGACCTTTGAAGGACAACAAATAGAGAAACTTGATTTTCAAAATTAAACGATCCACAGCCTGCAACAAGTCCAAGCGCAGGAGCAGATCTGGGACTGCAAAAATGCTTAAATCCCTGTGATTTGCAGCCTGAATTAATCTCATGGACAAACATGAAACCGTACCAAGAATCACTTTGATTATGCACTGTAAATACAGGTTACCATAGAAAAGCTCACCAACTTCCAAGCTACCTCAGGAAAATCAGCCATTAAAAACACTTACAAATAGAATATAGGAAGAACAGGATTATACTGGGGACTTCACCGAGGAAATAGTTCAGTGCTGTCTTCAAAACTACTGACCAAAGCTTGCTTACTACATTTAAGGAAAATCACACTTCAGTGACAAAATACCTCACTTGTAGCCTGCTCTGCTTTTGACCTTCGAGAAGGACTCCCCAGAAAATTCCACAACCTCCAAACGGAGCACATAGCAGTAAATCCCCTTGTTTTCTTAGGTAAACAAAAGGTTCCCTGGCACAAGTTCTCACTACTCCAGCAGCAAGCCTCGTCCCCAGACTTTAAAACCTGATGTGCAGGTGGCAAAGAGCTAGCTTTTCTTCTGGGGAACAGAGCCCACAAGATCAAGCAGAAAGCAGAATGACTGGCATTTGATGGAGGAGGTGGGAACTCTGTCACTGATAATGATTACAGTAAATCTTAAACAACGAGGAATTGCTGCATCTGTTTGTCTGGAGCGCTCAAGAAAGAGAGCAACAAAAGGAAAGAGGGTGAAGGAAAGCCATCCACTTATGCTCCCAGTGCAGGCAGCTGAAATTAAGTCTTCCATTTCTTCTGTGAACAAATCCTCAAGAGCAGACAGGTTTTGCTGAAACAATTCTTGGGTCACAAATAGGAAACAATTAGTTCAGCCAATCTGCAGAAAAATACAGAGACGATGCCAAAGAAAATCTTGTTGGAAACGATGCTTTCATCCCAGTCAAAGAATTGTTTCCCAAGTCAAAGTTTTCCTTTTGTTACTACCCTACCAGTTAACAGACATGACCACAGCTGTATCAGCACAGATGCCCTGACCCAAAAGGATTTCTTGAAGATGGAGTAACAAAAAAGCAGAATCACGGAATAGCAGTAGTTACAAGAACAAGCAGTCTCAGTCTGGATGAGAGTGTCTACAGCTGGGCACAAAAACCCCTCAGAATATTGCCTAAGCTCTATAGAGTTATGTTGGTCACTATCTCAGCCTTGTAAAGTCCTAAACCTGGAAATAAAATGAATGATCTTTCCACCATCTATCTTACGTTCAGGACTGTTGACTGTTTGAGGAAGTTGATCTCTTCCCTGTTAGCTTTTCTTTTAAGAACAATGGTCTGCAGGACCAAAACCAAAACCAGAGACACGCTCGTGCACTGCAGTCACGCCAAAGGTGCATAAATGCTCCATCAACCACAGAAACCATTCCTCTCCAGAACGAGCAGGAGGCTTCACGTTCCTTCACCACAACGACGAACAGTTTTCTTGATGAAGCAGGAAATTCAGACACTTCTGCTCCCACAATTAAAATAAATGCTTCAAAGGTCAGATACACGAGGTAAAAAAAAAAAAAAAAAAAAAAAGATACTTTTGCTTCTCTTGTTACCTTGATGAGCTCCACCATAAAAAGAACAAACAGATCAGGGGTTGAAGGTTTGCTAAAACCTCTGACAGAGACGGTAGCTTCATTAACCAGTTTTCTAGAAAGACAGTAATACAACACTTCTATACTGTAAAGCAGCCATTAATACAATTTAAAATTATGGAAATTATATATTCATAGTGAAAGATAGTTCTGCCCTGTCCCTGTTTGGAAGGGCAAAAACTTCTGGGCAGCACAGATGCACAAGTATCTCATCTTCATGGACTTGGATGGACACAAAGTTCCCTGGCGGTTTTACTTTACTGAGATGACCAGTAATCCTCTATGTTTTGATGGTTTTATATTCAAAACCACCCAACATTGTCTGTCAAGACCAAACACTATGTACCTTTTCTTACAAAAGCAGGCAGCAATTTCAGTAGCACTGGTCATCTTTCAACAGGCACACAGACTAGCTTCCATATAGCTTTAAGGTTTTAAAATACATTTCTTCTTTTTAATTTCTTGTTCTTTCCTTCTCCCTGATAACAAAATACCACCTTCTGGAATCGCTGTATTAGGAAAAATCCTGCATTTAAAAAATACCTTTTAGTTCTTTAAGACGGGGTTGTAATCAACAGTGGATCTTAGTGAGATAATTAAGAATCCACTGCCACAAAGGATTACTATTTTGATACAGCTGTTTGGTTTATAGGCCTTCCCTCACCCTAACAAGAAAGTAGGTAGCACTTCATAGTGGTTTTTTTTTTTTTTTTTAACATGTCATCCCCACATGCATTTACATTGTGGGCACACCCAGTCTATCAATTAAGACTTTAACGAAACAACCCTTGCAGCATCTGCAGAGAGCAGGGTTGCATCCCACCTTTGCTCATGCACGAGTACGTAAGGTGAAACACACCCAAACCTCCTCAGTTCCCCTTCAGTCACAGGCTTAAGGTGTGATCTTGGGGGTCCCTTTCAGAGAAGGGATAGTGGGCTTAAGTGGATACACGCGTGAACTGTAAATCTCACAGAACACTTCTAATTAACAACAGTTCTACCTGAATTAAGTATTCACAGTGTGATCAACTCCAATGACGTACCCTGCACATTTACATTAAGATTGAAAGAAGTCCTTCCTGCAAATAGGAATTGCAGAAATGCTCTAATAAGCGTTGAACCAGCTCTGACCAGCCCAGGAAGCACCGTTCTGCCACAAAACTGCAAGGAGAGCTCCAGCAGCAGCTATCTGGTGGCATGGAGGAAGGAGGCGTTTCTCAGTGCCAACACTTCATGAACCCAGGCTTTCTCCAGTGGCTACCAGATCTTCACTGTGACAGCGACACAGAACCACATTATACTTCTTGCAATTCACTCTGATATTCTCCACGTGGATGGTGGTTTCTCCGATTCCATCAGCTACTGTGAACAGGTATGGTCTGAAGAGCCTGGTCCTGTCCGTACAGGAAGGATCCTTCTGCCACCAGGCATCTGAAGGTCTGCTTAGTCTTCAGAAACACACACAACAGGCCGACATGAGTAGAAGTACTACAAGCACAAGCGCTTGCATTTGTGCCCAATAACCCTACAGTGCTGCATTTTCTCATCCAAGTAGCAGAAGGAATCAGAATCAGAATCTGTATGGCCGGCAGAAGACTTGAGAGACGAAAAAAGGCTTCCTGAGCTGGACACAGCCTCAGAAGATGGTCGTGCTCTCTGGGCAGAGATCGACTCGAGTGGCAAGAAATTATGTTAGCCTGTTAGTAGCACCAATCTGAGAGCTTGTAATGCAGCTACAAATGAGAAGAAAGGGAAGGCAATACTCTCCAGTCCCACATACAAAGCCAACACAATGCACGGTCTTAACACGAAGAATATGTTCAGAGCCCAAGACTTATTTCAAAGCTTTGGTATTGACACGGCTACAGGCAGAGTTTTCATGTCAAGAGTGAAGAGGAATATTTTCATCTTCCACTTACCACTATGGAGTATAACTTCGCCCTCTGAAGCCAGTACTGGGGAGTGAGCCTTACAAGCCCACGGCCACCACAAAAGGCAAGAAGGCTCCTATGGTCATTCTACAGAAGGAACTTGAATAGGTGATCCTAGAGAATGCCCTCAATGCACTTGGCTTTTAATTGCCAAAAAAGTTTGCTTCCAAACCCAGCAAATGCCTCAATATTATGCAGTTGACTGCTGGGAATCAAGGCTGGATCAGCATCTTTCTTAAGGATACACTTTTGGAATTTCATCTCCTTGTCTTCGTGAGCTTTCTGATGTGAAGGACCACCAAATGACAAGATACACATAACGAAGTAGTATTTCAAAGCAACAAAAAGGAACAAAGCTTGACGTAGGAATCTGCAGGGTCCAGTTCTCACACACAGGAAATCAAGTGAACAAAATTTTAAGAGAGCTTTATATAGAATTTACTGAGTGATAAGACAGACTGAGGAATGATCAACATTAAAAATCCCAACCTGTGGATAAGAGACAGATGAGAAGTTTTAAGTGAAGGAAAGCCATGCCGTTGGAGTGCTAGCTATGGAGTACTTCATCTCAACTGCTGGAAGAGAGTAAGAAATGGCAATGGATATTCGCCACCACATATATTCATATTCGTAAGGTGGGAGAGTGGAACACGAGCCAGAGCGTGAGGGAGTGAGCAGATCCTCTTTTTCAGCTTGCTTTTGCCAGCCTGGCACCATCATTTATGGATGGTGCGAAAATTAAAATGTTCCACCATCCAAAGCAATACACGTTCCCAGGATGAACTGCACCAAGACAGAATAGGGATGCCTACTTTACTCCCAACATAATAAGATTATCTGTTAAATTTGTTTCCAGGTTATTAAAATATTTTCCTTAGACGACCGTGGTTAAGCTACATGGCCAAGACCTTTTTGCCAGCTGTTTGCTAGGTTACTGCTCCACTTTGAATCACGTGGGATTTTCTTGAGGAAGAGGAGTGAGCATGCCTGGGGAAGAAAAGCTTTGAGAGCGCAGGTCAGGGCAGGCACAGGGAAGGCGAGCACAGCAAAGAGCAAGCCCACCAGAGACTGGGAGACTGCCGATGAGAGCAGCAAGCAGACACACAGCATGCCTCTGGGGCGACAGTCACAGACCTTTCCCGCAGTGAAAGACAAGACCAAGTTTGCTGCAAGAGAGGAAAAAATATCACTGAAAGGTTAAGAAAGCAAGCCTTCCTTACTGCAAGGACCCAATAGAGATTTTTCATAAAGCCTTTTATTTCTGGTCTCTAGAATAAAATACGAGTTGTCTATTTTAAGTAGCCACAGTTCTACTTCTTCTAATTAAACCTGGCCTCTCAGTTTAAAAGCTTTTCTTCCTCTCTCTAGGAGGTCTGCAGAAGGCATACCTAAGACATTCTCATCCCCCAGTCATTCTTTTCCTCTCTTCTGATCAAAATCTGTTAATAAAGGAAGCCAAAGGACATAAAAAGAAACAGAGAAACAAGGAAGAACGCAACAGAAAACTTGAGATATAGTTTAACAAAAGATCAGGATTAAAAAATGCAAGAGAAGACGTGCTGCTCCAATTCTAAGTCAAGAGAACTGAGGAGAAACAATTTCCTTCACTTCCAAAAAGCAATATTCTCTCAACTCCATCTGCTGGTCATAAGGATAACTGTGAAACCAAGCTGGTGTCTGGAAGCCAAACTTCACACATTATATTCCTAACCCATGTAGAAATACTAGATTTACTGGTATGTCCACAAAGAAACCACCCATCACCACCCTTGGAATACGTAGCATGGCAGACATGGCAAAGCTTCAGCAAGTTTGATGGAAAAAATCTTACAGGGTTCCCCCCATTGACAGCACATCCCAAAGTCTGGGTACTTTGAAAACAAGAGGCTCCTGGCTCCCGTACAGGCTGCACACTGCGCTGAGTGCCAAAGTGCAGAGCATGGCTCACTTCCACAGTCCAGAGATTTTGCATGATCTCACCGCAGCAGAGTACCGCCAATCCTGCATCGAACAATTTAAGTGACACCGAATCTCAATAATGTGTCACCAAAACTTCCAACAACGTCAGAAGCAACATCTTTCTTTTGGGAATAAGTCATTCACACAAGATTTCAAGCTGCCCACTCTGTAAGGAAAACCGATCGTATTCTGTAACAGTCACACAAAGCAAAAGCTAATATGTTGTTTGGATCCATAGTTGGGAAAACAAAACAAACAAAAAAAATCAATCCATTTGGCTGGCACTGAAAATTAATACCTTAATGCTGACCTTTTAATCATATTAATACCATAAGGTTCGTTACTTCTTTCCTAATTAAAGAGATTAAACCAAATGTGCTTTCTCAGGGTCTGGTGTAAGGTCATGCTTGGGACAAGGGCTGGAAGATGCAATGCACTAATGCTTCTGAGAACCACTTCATTTGGGCGGCGGGGGAAAGAGAGAGTGTGCTGTTCTTAAGAGAGTGGTAGCATAAATTTGGATTAAAAAAAGAAAAAAAAAAATAAAAAAAAAAGGTGCTGCTGCAGCAGAGGTTTATCAAAAATGCCAGTGTGAGGGTTGTGCCTGGCAGCGGGAAACCCCCTGGTTAGCGTTTGGGACAGGGGTGCCACATATAATGATGCTTGGAATAAGTGGGTTAAGAAATATATGCATCCGCTTTACTTTTGCAGTGTACATGTAAGGTTACAAAGAAAGGCAAAAGACTGAAAGGAGTATTTAAAACATATCTTGCTTTTCAGGACCAAGGGGTCTGAAGACAACGGCTACACCTTTATTGCCTCTTCTCTTACTTAGGTATTCTTAGTGGTAGCCAAGGTGTTTAACATCATGCTGGAATCTGGTTTCCTGCCTCAGACACGCCACATATAACCAATGTATTCATTCATATGGGTTGGTCTCTCACATGGAATAGTACTTTTGGGGCCTTTTAAGGTAAGGGTAGTACAGAGGGCTCGTTTAGCAAGATATGTGGTTCCAATGATCTCACAAAAAAACTGGAGGTCTTTTTAAAAAGATGTAGTTGGTCTTTCACTTGCTGTAGTAGAAGAAGTCTGAACTGATCCTCCACAGGTTCATTTTTGGCAGATGGTAACACAACGCTATACGCTTTTCCACTCCACTCCTGCCTCCTTCACGAAATAGGACAGACCGTGCACAAGGCCATATACCTCAAATCAAACCGCCATCTCCAGAGTCCTAAAGCATCACGGGCCGTAGCAAATGGCGAAGGGATTGCAGCAAGAAGGCATGGCGTAATCGTTCAAACACTGCAACTCTGCTCTGGGGAACTGCCTCTGTCACAAGCAACTTTTCACAAGTGTCATTCAGGTCTTATTTTAGTTGCCCAATATAAGAAAGAGACATCACTTCCATGAGTTGTGGGAGCACAGATCTAACCGATGCGAATGTCATGTTACCCTTAGATAATGTCTTAACACATGAAATGAGGAAGGCTTTAGCAAGCCCGAGCCTACACACCTCAAGTTCAGAGTCAGTGGCTTCTTTCAGTCTTCCTTTCTTTGTGCCTCTCAGTCTCAACGTTTAAAACTGGGGCGACGCATCTTTATCTCAGAGAGGCACCGTGAAAATTAACTAATCCAAAGTATATGCCCACTCCAGCGATGACTGCCACAAAGAAGACCGTTTGGAAAAGACTGAGTGAAATACATTGCTGCACACAGTCAAGAGGGCCCACAGCTACACATTGAGCAGCAAAACCAGAACAAAATGTTGACTATATGCTCTTTCAGAGGGCATTGTTCACATTGTATGCCGAATAAAGCGAAGTCCCTGTGGAAGGAATAGCGTATGGCTGTGTATGTACTATTACCAAATAATTACACTGCCTTACCCACTGTTGCCAAGTAAAGGTTAAAATTTAACAAGTCTGACATTTCCTTTTAAATTCTTGGCTTTGCAATAAAAATGTTTAGATGGAAACTTCATATATTAAAGATGAAAGTTCCTCCCACCATCAGGACCACAATCAAACTCTAACCACCACATGATCCACACGCAGGGTTGAGACCTTTTGGCTCGACAGTACAGGTGTCTGTTGCCTGAAATGGCCGTGACTCTCCATAATGGCTCGAGGCAAAAAGGGTACATTGGGCATACGAAGCTTTTGACACATAAGAAACAAAGAAAGATGGTTTTGATTGTTCTCTCAGAAGACAACTCATATTTTTGAAATTGTAAAGAAACTGCAATCGATAGGACTGGGAAAGTAAGTTTCCCTTACTTTCCTGTCTCTTGGACAGGATCCGAGAAAGAAAACAAAGTTTATTCTTTTACCTTCTTCCCCACCACTAGAGAAGCCTTGACGGCAAATGCCTTTTTTATTCCATGTGAATATCTGCCATTACATCCTATACTAGTAAACGAGTACATTAAGATTTCGACTTCCCAAAACCTGACATTTAAATGAGCACAAAATTAGTCTTTAGAACCATCCAGTCCCTGAGACAAATACAGCGCTTTGATCAGATTTGCAGGTTCTCTGCAGATTCAGGGCAATAACTCGTTTGCTTTACACCTGATCCAAACTTGAAGTATTTTAAAAACAAAATTAGAATAGTCATGCAGCAAATTGTCTTTCACAAATATCCTGCATGAATGCAAGTGGTATTCCAAACATGGTCTGAATCCTGGTCTCCAGCTCCTTTCCATAATCGTAAGCGGTAAATGAAAGATGATATTAAACAAAGATTTCACAGTGTAACTGAAGGAAAATTAGCTTCCCTCCCTCTAAAGGGAGGAGAAAAGAGGAAGTTTATTATGTTCCGTTCCCTCTCACACATAGCCTTGTTAGTGATAGGCAGGTAGCAAACTCACTGATGGGAGGACAAGCATTGCTTCTGCCAAAAAATAGCTGGTTTTCTAGTTAAATTAAAAAATAAGCAATTTGCATCTTATGGAAGGTTTTACAAGTTTCTATAGTAACTGCTGTCATATATAAGAATATAAAATGCAACAAGCTGGAGTTTCCATAGAAACGACACAAGCGGTTTGATTAATACGCAGACATACTGAGACAAATGGGAATATTTAATTTCACTTTATAAAGAAAAGTCTAGTAAACAGAATACTACAAACTTGGGCAAAGTATCCTAATGAGAACTATTCTCATAAGCTTGTGAGCGGCAAGTCACACACAATACAAACTGAGAAGCATGCGGTGTGTTTGCCATACTAGATTCAAAGGATATGAAAGGTACTATTTCGTTTCAGGAATCTGATGACTTATCTGATACACTCTAATTGATCTAGGAATTTAAACTTACAGACAGTACTTACAGGTAAGACATTTTAATCTGCTTTGGAATGAAACGTACCAGACAAAAATGAAAGGATGTAATGCAATCTTTATAACAAAACACTGTGATTGCTTAGAAAGTTAAAATTAGTGCATAAAAATGCACACAAACTTTCTACGCGCTCTGCATAGTGGTAGTGAGGAACCATGGAGCAACTCCGATGTTTAAATGACGATGGAGTAATCGTCCAGTAATGCCCTATCACCCAAGAATTGAGAATGCACTGTCCAGACATAACAAATAAGGGAAACAGGCAGGTACAACTCACCATATTTGGCACACTGGTGACGGGAGTACTCTTGATGTCGGCAGGGAAGGGAGACAAACTATTCGCCATGCCTGGCTTGTTTGGTAACTGAGGATTCACTCCTGTCGCTCCCATCTGCTGCCCTCCAGTTTGACTGAAAGGCTGCCCAAAGGGACTAGTGTTACCTGCCATTCCCATCTGGAAAAGAATGAATGAAATTATTATGATTTCCTTGATTCCAAAGGGACATAAAAAAAAAAAAAAAAAAAAAAAAGAAAACATATGTCAAATATCCATCTTTGCATTCAGAGAGACCAAATTCCGGTTTAAATTGCTCAATATTGAATTCTCAATTTCACTACTTCAATCAAATTCATATTACTTTTTAAAAAAATATTTTACAAATTTACACAGCTGTGTGTGTTTGAAGCCTTGCAATTCAACTGACAAAACATCGTGCAAATGCAAAGGAGAAAACAAGATTAACCTTCCCAATCTGCATTGACAGAAACTACTTTTTCCAACACTGCACAAACTTCTGAAAACCAAACCAACCTCAAATCCTGTAATACTTTCATATTCTGTGCACGAAGCATGACATTGTACACAGACTAGATGGGAAGGGAGGGGAAGATATAGAGGCACCTAGCAAATGCTTATCTACTTATGTTTTGGTACTTGAGGAAAAATGTCAGAACAAAAGGACATCTATCTAAGGCTGACAACTTCGACAAATTACACCCCCAAAATTCCTTACGAATAGCAAGCAGAAATATGACTCCCCCCAAATGTGTAGAGAGAACACTGTCCATCCAAAGAGCCATCTCTCCTGAAGAACAGTCTCGCAAGAGAAGCGGTGAAATCTCTATTACTTGAGCCAAAAGCCCCCGAGAAGACATTTTAGCAGGCATTTACTTCTTTCGAAGAGAATGCCTAAGAATAGGACCCTCCTTCCCCCCTCCAAATAAACAGGAAACAAAAGTCGATGGTGCTCCCCCCTGCCCCGCACTGGGAGGATTTCTAGATGACTTTATCACCTGTCAGAATGTCTTAAATATAAACTGAACCACTCAGTGAGTCTTTATCTGAAATATTAAATCCTGTTTTCCCCTTTCTTTGACCTCTCCAGCCCTTCCTTACACAACACACTGGTTTTCCACGGTCCCGGTCTTTTTACTTCCCTTACCAGCAGGGATTCAGGAGGACTATTCTCGCGGCTGGAAGAGGCTTATCAGTGTAACAGCCTCATAAATAAGGAATTGCTCAGTGGTTGCTTTTTCATGCTTACAGGAATCAGACTGAACGACCAGTTGACGAAGCACTGGTTAAGAGCAGTAAATTATATTGGGGCAGAGTCCAATAAACACAATCTGACTGTGCCTCGTCCTCTTTGTCAGTGTACTTTGTACACTTGGGTTTCAGAGAGCTGGCCCAGCCGCCCTCGAAGCAGCTTTACGTTGGGGAATACTCCCTTAACCTGCATCCCGCGGAGTGACTGTTGCCAGACTCAGGCCTTTTTCCACTGTACAACATTTTATATCTTTACAGAAGAATCTGTCCCAGTATATACACATTAAAAAAAAGAGACAAGCTGTTACTTGGCAACATAAGAGGTTATCATGTATGTGTTGTGTTCCAGAGTAAAGCTGAATAATTCAAATAGCATAAAAGACAAAAAAACCCCAATTGCTTAACAGCATCAAAACTTAGTAATAAAGACTGCTTTTAAAGAAAAATGGCGTTGGCTATTATTACATTGCACAAATACCATGCATTTTATTTTCTGTATTTCTGTGTTTGTTTTGTAGGACTGTATGTTCAAGGAAATTCGTTTTTTTAATTATTATTTATTACAGCACGGATTTTGGCAGCTTTTCTCTGAAGAATTAATAGGAAAGCATTTAATAAACTTGCACACTCATCTTAAACCCACTGCTTCAGACAGGGCATGAGAAAGGATCGTGAGATATCTACAGCTACTCATTAATACCATGATGGTCTATCAGATTAACAGCGAAGAAAATCTCTGCATCTAAAAGTGAGATTCTGAGAAAGTAGCTTATGACTGACTATTTAAACCTTTCAGAGGCCAGAAATAGAACATTAGCTGTTTGGCTGTTATTCAGTTTCCCCTGGTGTCTAAATCCCCAACTACAAACTTCATTTGTCTGCAGAAGGACTTGGCCCTTCGAGTCTTCTTTGAACTTGCATGCAGGTTTGATGGAGTTTTGTTAAATTGAATGAATAATATATTGACTATTCTGGCAACCAGCGCTATGCTAGAACCTCCTATGAGTCCTACAGCCACCACCACCACTGGGAAAGCACAGCTGTGAGCCCAAATTGGGCGGGAGAAATGGTGCATACACATGAACTTATTTCCACGGCCCTGCTCGGGCCACACGAGCCCAGAGGAGACAGCGCGAGCAAAGTCCTTCTTAGACCTTGCAGCTTAGGGATGGAGCGTATTCAGCCACCGGGGAGGAGATGGAAAAGACTCAATGCAGACAACGAAGTTGCCTAACACCATGTGCTGAGCTTGCGCAGCATAATGTTATAAGCCTCTGGCAGAATCTTAAAAAAACACAGCTGAATTTTCAAAAAGCAGACAAAAGACTTCCTTTAGGCCGTGAGAACGCTAAGCAAATTTTACATCAGATTTAAAGTTTTTGCTCCAAAAGAAACAGAGAGGTGTTCTTCATCTCATTTCACTATCAGGAAAGATTAACTTTTTTTTTATTAAAGGACAAATGTTTAAAAATAGATTTTTAGGAAAAATATCCCAACTATTTCGGTCTCAAAAGACAAAGAACAAAATTTAATTTTAAGTTTGTTAAAACTCTAAAGCACTGGAACATCCCAAATGCACCAAGGAACTGCAGTTCTACCAGGTACCACACAGTTGGTTTATCATATTTTAACATTTCCTTTTCAATAGATCTTGTTATTAAACATATCGCAACTCAGTACAACAACAAAGCAACCTTTCAAGTCTTCCAAACTGAGCGATTAATAGGATGAGGATAATTTTTCCTTTTCTAGGTGGTCATTAAGTAATATATTTGATTGACATTTTAAAAAATGCCTGGCTGGTCTTTGAAATCAAGCTGGAAGCGGAGTAGCTTCTATTTGAAACCTTGTATTTTTTTTTAAAACCTGCTCTCTGCCACATGGTATTTCAACGTCTACAGCTGCGCTTCAGTAAGTCAAAGGAACCTAAGGATAAAGAGTTACACCAGTCTACTACTACTAAAAAGACAAAAAAAAAAGCAGATAGCTTGATAACATTGTAAAACATTAGACATGCCCTTTAACCTACACTTCATTTTTGTACATTACTGCCACTGAAACAAACTGCCAAAGACTTTTTTTTTGTTTGAAGTCCATCTTTAGGAAAAAAAAAATAAATTTAAAAATCTGAAAAGGTGGAAAGACTTCTCTTCAGGCAACCCCTGAAGTAAAAATGGAGACAAAAATCAGGAGGGACCATACACAAGATGAGTTTATTAAAGCTCACAGATGTTTGTAGCTTCAGCATTTTTTTGAAACTCAGTTTTGCCTCTGAGGAGTTAAGCTTATTAACGGGACTGGGATTTCCAGAGAGTTGGAGAAGCGCACAACACAATGCAAGAACTGCTCTAATGAACTCTTATCTATTTATAACAGTTTTCAAGCAAGGCTGGGATCGACGAGGAGTTTTAGCGGCAGAACAACCTGCGGCCAAACAGCACTAAGACCAAGAGCGTTTCAGAGCTGTTCCTGGGATCCCGAGGACCAGCTCGGCATTTATTCCAGCAGCATCCGCCTCCAGCCGAGGCAGTCAGGGAGGGACTCCGGCAAAGCGAACCACCGTCAGCTCCTCACTGGCGGGAAGGCAACAAATAGGAGGTGGAAGGAAAGGAAGAACCAGGCAGATCCCCTGCGTATCGAACGCTGAAAGACGTGCGAGTGCACAAGGCATTAACTGGCATTTCCTGGTTAATTATCTGAACATTGAGATCAGGTGACCTTCCGTAAAACTTTATCTATACCACTGCTCATTGAAATCTCAAAAAACTACTGGCAGATGACTGAGCATGTACACAGTGAAGATTTTACACTGCTTATTCATTCTGCAAACTGAAACCAGCAGCTCTGAAGCAAACGAGTCAGAAGGCTCAAACGCTGCGGCTCCTGCCTCTGCCCCCGGGTTTTTTCCTATGTGAAATGAGGGGGCAGGTGGGGGAAGGCAGATACTCAGAAGACCTTTGTTTTTATATTTCTGAAACAGAACTCTGATCCCAAATTAGGTAGTTCAGGGGAAGATTACTAGGTAATTACAAGTCATCAAAGAAGATAAACCAGCAAGAACATGGGAGTTAGTAACCCGGTAGGAACAGTCATTTTCATGCGGGACTCTGAGCCATCACAGAAGGCTTGTATTTTGCTTAAAGTTTGTTAAACTTACTTTCCTGAAAGGAATGAAAGCAAAAAGCATTCCAGCGCAAGGAGTTTCTTTTTCCACTTGCAATGAATGGGCACAGACATCTATCACAGAGCTACTCAAGCTTCAACATACCGTGGTGGCCGGTGCATTTTCATTAACAGAAGCAGAAAGCTCTCTGAAAACCTGGGTTATGTTGCAGTTCACTCCCATTTCGTTCTGAGCTTAAGGACGTTTCCCCTCCCCTGTTGTCTCCTCTTCCTCTCTATCAGCTCATTCAACAGTCAGTTCATCTCCTTTCTTTACCTGACACAAGCACAGTTTTCTGCAGGCCACGTCCCCTGGCTCCCTGCATCCCACCGCATCCTCTGGCAACTCATCTTTTATACTCGTTTTTCTGCGTTACAATCTTGTGTAACTCTTGCTTCTTGCCTGGTTCTTTGTGGTCACAACTGCAGTGACTTTTGATGGAGTAAAGCAGACTTTTGCATAAGCAAGGTGTTTTCTATGCAGAATATTGTTCCACCAATTGCAACGGGGGAAATGCGAGGCTATATATATATATATATAAAAAATATATATATATATATATAAAATATATATATATATATATGTATATAAACTGCCCCAGCACAGAACCGCAAGTCAAGGCTAGAAGTGCCTGAAGAAGCAACGTGATTAATGCAAGACACCGGCTTAAACACATTATTTCTACTCTAAAACAGTACTTCTCAGAAATATGATAATGCTACTCTCCTTTAATGGAAAAGATGCATTTAATTCAATAATTCTGCTATCCCAAAAAGACAAACAGATTCTGTTCCCTTTGTTATCACTATGGCAACTCTCTAAGATACTGGAATCTATTACTGACTGTGGATAGGAAATAAGGTATTTCACTACTCTCGCAAGCAGAAGAATGTACAAACTTCTGAGCTGAAAAAAAACAAACTTAAAACCTTTGTTTATCTGACTTGGACTACACAAGACACCTTGAACTGCAATGTTTTGAGCAGCAAGTGTGGGAGACACTCCTTTGTTTTGCTTTTTAGTTATTTTCAGAGCAGAACAGCAATTCAATTTCCTCTAGTTCCTGGAATTTCATAGATATGATATATCAAGTGTGTGACCAATTCTATAGACCTCATCGGATGGTGCAACTCAGAGTTGATATGACAGAAATGAGAAGTCCACTAACCTAATTAAAAAGACACCTGACTGGATCTTCATACAATGCCTTTTTTCTACCTTTAAAGCTTACTCTTTTCCTCCCTTCTTTATCACTGCTGACATACCACAGTACTTCTTCCTCTAGCCCAGCATCAAGGAGCTACTCCCTCTTTGTACACGAAGCGTCTAGGTCATAAATAAATCCTGTCCTTTCCTCCTAACTCTAAGTTTTTATTAACTGTCCCTTCACCTCTGCCACTACAGCCGGTTCCCTCCTTCAAGCATCAGAGTTACTTCATTACCATGTATTCCTCTGAGGCTCCCAGGACACGCAACCAATACAACATGCTGCAAAAACCATTCACTCTTACAGGCATGTAATTTCCTATTCACAATCCCTTTTTTAGCTTCCCCTCCAATATGTTGTCATAAACCAGAGAAGTGTATACAGTTCGGCTCCTTGCTACTCGTTTTCCTTTGGGAAACTCGGCTCTCCTCTGTTGCCTCAACCTGTCTTTCACTCCAGGGTTTCCAAATGTAACAAAAGGTCTGGCAGGACAGACTGAGTTCACTATCAGTATTCCTGCAAGAGAGAAAGTAACCTCATTTGCAGGCACATGCCAAGGAGCAGCACCTACCTCTGACCACACTCCTGGGTTTGTACCTTGCACCACCGTTGTCTACACAAAATTAATGTCGTATTTTAATTTTTATTTTTTTTTAAATTAGTTGGTCCAGACAGATTAGTCCAGAAAAAAACCTCACTTATTTCTAAGTTAAATGTTGATTTTCATTAAGTTTTGAAGCACTGACTCTTTTGTACAAAAACAGAAGAAGGTTATTCTGGACAGGTATTTAAAACCGAACCAAACGAATACCACCAGGCCTGGACTAGCCTGACAGCAGAAAAAATACTGAATAGTTGATATGAGAATAAAAGAGCTCAAAGCAGCATGGGTTCAGTGGAAAATAAGCCTGGCTGAAGTAATCTGATTATGATCCAATCCTGTAAACTAAAAATAGTTATCATTAATATTCAATTTGGTACCTACTAGAGTTTTAATTAGAAAACAGTCCTAGAAGGAAAGGAAGCAAGCGAGACAAGCTTGGCTGGACACTGAAAGCTGTGAATCTGCAAAGTGCTTGAACAACAAATCTGAGCTCTCAATATGACAACAGGAGGTATGAAAAGAAGACTGGGTAAGCGTAAAGCGACATCTTTATGCGTTTGGCTGGATGTGAATGCTATTGTAATGACGACAATCATGCTGCATTAGTTCTTCATGAATGATATGTGAAAATGACAGGATTCAGAGAAGCCTCAAGAACTACTGAAAGGCCTAGGAGGCACGGCTACAACAGACACTAATTGCAATCTAACAGCCTAATTTATTTAGCTTACTCTTTAAACTTATTCATTTGCTTATCTTACTAAGGTAAGGACTGAAATGATCCTAAAGCACTGATTTGGGGAATAGAAAGGTGATAACACCAATATTTTCTATTTAGCAAAGACTCATCAACAGGTAAGAGCTGAAGCTCTGTAGCTTCAAAGCAAGAACTAGAAAAAAATTAAGTGACCAAATACCACTGAAATTCTCAAGATTAATATCATCTTTTATCTAAATAGTGCGTGCTTCTACTCTTCAACAGGAATTAATTCACAAAAGCCAGAGGACCTATAATCAGAGGTATCATGTCTGACTTTGTATCACTGTCATTTTTATATGCTTAACTCTTTCTAAAATGGAACCTAGTAATAGAAAGGGAATTAGAATTTCCCTTCTGCTTGTCTAGAGACAACACAGAGAGGTGAGAAGAAAAAGTTACTTCAGGAAGCACAAATGATCTAAGACCTTGACCAAACTGCCAAGTCCACTAACCAAACCCAGAAACTAGTACCAAAGTCCAGGAAAGCAGAGGTGCAGAACAGAAGCCAAAAACTGCATGAAACCATTGTATCCTCCTCTACACCACAGAACCATATTAGACTGAGCACGGCTACACGCAACTTCAGACGATTGCTCTTCTAACGACACGAGATTGCAGACAGGGTGGGCTGCAAGACAATTTCATTCATTCACTCAATCCAGCAGCAATTAAGTTGCCTCTTCAGACTGACACTGATTGCAGGATCACAAAACCAGCTATGTTGTTAGCTAGGTGTCCTAAGGAAACCGGGCTTAAGCAACGGCGCTGTGACAATCAGCGTCCCGTCTCCTCCCCCTTCCTCAAATCAATTTTTCTCTAATCAGTTTGGAAATCACTGGTCAATTTGACCCCTTTTGTTAAAGCTCTCACAGATAATTAAGTTCCTAAGATTGCTGAGTAGAGAGAGAGACGGGTAGATTATGACACTCAGATTAACATCTCCACGAAGAAAAAGCACAAAGACCTCTGCCATTCCCCACTGCGTTTCGCAGCAGACAGCGGATCGGGCTCTGAACTTGCCACCATTATTGCCAGCCTTGTCCTGTCAGCACCTCAGAAGATTATCTGAGGACACGGGAGGGAGCTGAGAGCAGGCTGGGAAATGGTTTAGAAGACCTTTGGGGTGGGGTGCTGTGAAGAATGACAGTCTCCATAGCGGCAGTGTGAGGACATGCAGCCAATCTACTGGTTATGCCACTCTCAGATCTGTTTTGACAATAGAAAAATAGGAAAGTCAGAGCGCTTTCTCCCACCAAACTGTTCCCATGCCCCTGAATCTGACAAAATAGTTGCAAGACACAAAGACAGCATGCTAGTGAGCCACCACTATCCTTGCATTATTCTGGACTTAGTCTATGGTGCAAAAGCTAGTATCAATTTAACTGTAAACTGCAGATTAATAATTTAAATTATTTCAGAGAACAGAACACGCATGTCATAATTAAGGACAGAAGAGAGAGAGCAGAGGCATCCTACGTATGATCTGTTTTGATAAAAGGCACTAACAGCAGTGTTGAAGAGCTGCATATGTGAGAGCTCGCCTGGTCAACAGTACACAACGCTCTAGTATGACATGTTTGTCACTCACTACTGCTTTCTTCTAAATCCCTTGTATTGGCAAGGCAGGACATTCCCCCTACTTCCTCCTGTTGAAACGACCTAGTGTGAATAGCATTTCGTGGAGGTCAAAGACAAATTTAAGTATTCCAAGGCAACAAGACCACTCAAAAAATGCTAAATACTGAGGAGACAATAACTAGTTCCCTCTCTCTAAAGCTACCTATACATTCAGTTTTCTGAATGACTGAGCTGTAACATCAGGATTAGACCACGATCAATACCCTTAGGTTGACCGAGCAACTGTGCATAAATAATCAAACCCTTCTAGAGCCACTGGTACTCAGTATCTCACAGGCGTCATCCAAAATACCCTATTACATCACCAATGTGTTAGGGACACTTCTCCCCCCACCCCCTGCCCAAAAAGAGCAAGCTGGCATGAAACGGAAATTCCGCACTTCCCACTATAACCCGCAGATCCAAGAAGCATCCTTTGGGTTCGGCATGAACAGAACGATTGGGCATACAGAAATGGTATACTGCTCCTGCCTCCGAGCTCTTGCTGTCGTAAGCCACTACAGGATGACTCGCAACTTCTCCTATCCATGCTGCCACCAAGTCATGCAATCCCATGCACCCTTTATTTCCTCTTTTATGAGCCTCACCAAACCCAGTCACTTAAGACTCCATTATCGGACTAAGCCTTCAAATCCCCTGTCAAATTACTACACCTCCTTCAAATCTGGGCTTTCAACACACAACTTGGTTAAAAAGCTCAGCGTTTTGTGTCCCTTCTCATTGACTGAAATGTTTTTGCAACCAAGTGTGACACCTTGGTTGGCTTAAACAATTTGAACTTTCTTCCGTTTGATCTTCTCTTTCTCTCACGACGAGGAAATCAAGTAGTCAGGTGTCTCAGATGTTCGGAAGTTAACAGTTAAAGTATACAAAGTACAGCAAATGCAAGAGTAGATCTGCTCTAAGTAACGGAGGAACATCAGATACTCAGACTGCTTTTCATACTGTTAGTAAGCAACAGCGAAAGAGGACAGAACTGCTTTCAAAAGGCTTATTTCTGCTTTCCAGCGTGATAACTCAATGAGAGACAGAGACCTCTGCTTTGCCATCTGCAGGGCTTCACCACCGGTTCCCAGATGAGTTTAACACACACGAGTTCCAGAGCTACTGTGATCCGGCATCAGCCACCTGGAGTTAATCCCTCCTCAGTCCCTGCGTGCTGCTGCCACCACTCCGCTCAGCCGCTCTGCTTGCATGCTCAGTACAAAAGAGCAGCTTTCCAGCCAGCCACACGCCGAGGACTTCGCACTTTGGACTCTTATCTCCCTCTGGTATGAAACGCAAATCTCTAACATGAAGCAAGGTCCACCTAACCGATTAAGGCTCTCAGAGAAGCGTAAAAGATAGGTCCATTAGGAATTTATGTTCATTTGTGAAGTAGGAAAGACAGACTTTCTTTACTATGTTGGCATCATCTTGTATCTGTTTACTGACAAAAAAAAAAGTAAGTCTCTACTAATTACTATTTCATCCTATAGTAACGTGTTCCAAAAGAAAGTCACCATGGTGCTTGGTATGTATAATGCCAAAGGGACAGATGGAGAAGCAAGGAAAAGATTAATCATTTTATGGCAGAAAGCCAGTGGCATTACCAAAAAAAAAAAAAAAGTGAATTCAGTGTCAGTACAAGAATGGTGGCGATCCTATTATCTCAGCTGAGGTGAGAGCTCCTCACCTGAACCAATCTGCAGATTGGGCAATTTGACAACAATACTAATTTAAAAACACTCACTTTTAAAGTCAGTAACAAGAATGCCTTAAAAAAAAGTAACATTTGAAGACTCAGTTTTGAGAACGAAATCATGATCTGGCTAGCAGCGTTCAGAGGAAGCCCGTCTTGTGCTGAAAGCCTCCACTTTCCTACCTCTTTCAGCTCACTGCTATAACAAAAGCCTACCGCAACAGATTCATAAAGCATTTAGAGCGCCTTGCTCTTCAGTAGTAAACTAACTCAAAGAAAAATACTCAAATGCCCAGCAATAATTCTAATTTGCTTCATCCTTTATTACAGGATGAAAGATTGTGCAAAGCTAGAAATAAAATTTTTCAAATCCCATTAACGGGAAGCCAGGTGTTTTATTACCACTTGTAATAAGATTTGGAATTCTCTTCCAAGCATTTCACGGAGGTCAAAGACAAATTTAAGTATTCCAAGGCAACAAGACCACTTAAAAAAAATGTACAAATGTTTCTGCATAATTACTGAAATACAAAAGACAGAATTTCGTGGGAAAACACTCTTTACAAACGCCTGGACAAATAGAGAACAAACTCTTTTAACACATTAACTAGAAGTGAACCTTTTCCAGTGAAAAAAAATTTAAATCATATGCTTGCACTGTATATACACCTAAAGAAAGAAAACGTCTCCAAAATTCTGCACAAGCCCGAGTACTGATACAACGGAATATACTATAGGAAGAATCAAAGGAATTTCTGCACTGAGCATCATTGTTGTACTTACGAATCAAAAATAAAGCTCAGAAGGCTTACTTTGTAATGAGTGTAACCCCTGCAAATAAAAACTTCAAAGCTCTAATGGGTAATTAGCCACAATTGATCAATGTGTTCCAATTGCTTCAAGAGCTTTTACAAGTGCCAAGAAGAAAAAGTGGCTTTCTTCAGATAAACAAGAATTATTCTTACTACATAAGAAGAGAAAATTAACCTGAAGCGCACAACTAACTAAAGATGTTTCAAAGGTTTGTTTCATCAAGAGAATCCAGTTTGGACACAAACAGTAATTCAACAACACTTAAAAAGAGGATTTTGAAAGACACTCAAATATCCCAGTCCTCCCCCAATTGCTATACTTCATCATCATTAAGCTCAATGCAGGTTTCTAAACCAATGGCAAATCTCAAAACAAAGTCTGTGCTTCTTCCTTTATTTTCTGTGTCGTAGATATTAGCCGTCTGAGACGCACCCAACAGGCCACAAAAGAATTTACAGATGTGTCTGCCAGCACCGCAGCAGTTCTGAAGTCCCTATAGTCAGCTGGAGACAGCCAAGTAAAAGGAGAGCACATCACATTCCAAAAAATGTAGTGTTATAAGGAATAAACGTTTTTGGTAAGAAAAACAGCAGCACTACTTAAAAGATTCTTTCCCATTTATCTCCCAGAAGCTGGCCAAAGATACATTATCAGGCAGTCTGTGTGATACGATATTCTACAGAGGTGGGGGAAAAGGCAGTAGTAGCTCTACAGAGTAAAAGCAATAGGAAAGGTGTCTCAAAAATATAGTGAGAAGAGGTACTCTGTTTCCTTTCTTTACAGTATGTACTTTTCTTGGCAGACATGAATCCTAAAGGAGAAGTGGACACTGAAGGGAGAGACTGTGCTTCTAAAAGAAGTAATTATTCTATTTCAATCTAGAATTGGAAGGCAGGGGGTGGGGGTGGGGTGTGTGTCAAACAGACACGAAACAAATTTACATTAGAGGTTACATTAAGTACATTTAAAGAAAAAAAAAAATCAATATAGCTTGCTCAAAACAACCACTTAGCAAAAATATCATAGCCTGCCATTAACAGTAACTAAGGAGAAACAGAACTATAAATAATTTACACTGTTGAAATAATTTTAAAATAACTTTAAGAGCCAAATACGTTTATTTTGAAATGGCACACTGACTCGTAGCGCTACCTTGAGATCTCCAGTCTTTCTGTAGAAATATGCTCTCCTTGAAGATTTAACAATTCACATGAAGCTATCAAGACTTCTCAAGAGGTTTTTAGACAAGGTATGATGGTTGTCTTTAAACACATGCTTAAAATTGAACACTGAGAAGAAACTAGACCTATAGCCACATGCTTCTCCCTGAAAGCAGCCTGCACACAGTACTAGCCAGAACCGTATTTTAACCCAAGGTGCCCCGTATCAGACTGAGGAAGCAAATGCAGCTCGTTCCAAGAGTGAAACCCCCTCCTTGACTTGTGGTGTTCCAACAGTTTTCTGTTTCTAGGGTACAAAGATCCTCCCGTAGTAAAGGCAGGTATTTAGTTTAGTCACTTTGCCAAAAGTTTCAAAGGGCACTTGTTTTTTGTTTGTTTTTTTAAAAATCCCCTTTAAAAAACAAGAATACCCTATAGATGGGACAGTGTTATGCTGCAGTCCCTCTGAAAACACAAAAACTTTCCACCCCAAAACAGCAGCATCTCTCAGACTGCTAAATAATCTATTTACTACTCTCTTCTAATAGCCTATTTCACAGACCGGTCATTTTGGCAAGGATGTTCCTATATTTAATGTGCTGTATTTTCATTATGATTCATTCTAAAACAAATGCACTACTGAACCCCCTTTATGGCACAGTATGCTTCTTATTTGCCAAATCTACAGCAGATTCATACGTACGCATACCAAAAAGTACAACTATCACTTTGGGGCTGGAACATGTTTAGAACATGTAAGTACTAACACTTCCAGATGCTACTTAGAGGTAGTTCTTGTAGCATCAGGAGTTTAAAAATCATCTGAAGTCCTCATTCATCTAAATGTCAATTCTACAAAGTATTTCTGGTCTTAGAATTAAAACCCTTGCTGGGATTACATATAAACAGTTAAAACACAAACAATAAACTTAGTATGCTACATATCTCCCCAGTCAGGGCAATTTCTGGAGTAAATATTCTTTATTGTAGTGGCAAGAAGGAGGAGGGTAGGGAGGAGAAATGAGCATGTGCAATTCACGGCCCATGGACAAAGGTGCAGCAGTCAAATTGTCTATCGGTGCCACCACACACAAACGGACTTAGGCTTCCAAACAAAAAACAACAGGTATTTGCTCCGAACATTCACAAGAAGAAAGGAAAAAAAGCTATTATATTTTGCCATTACTTGTACTCAGCCCTGCAAAGTAAACAAGCAAATGCATCACTAACAATTCAGGATTTTTCTGAGATGTGGGGAAAAGTGTGTATTGAAACATCTTTTCTACTTTAAGAGTTAATCTTAAATGAAAATGAAAAATAGCCTGCCTGCCATAAAGTAGACTTGGGCACGCTCTGTGTAGCCTCTTGCATTGAAATGTCAAGCCCCTGGCTACGTGAGGGGATTTCAAAATTCCAAAGTGCAACTTTCAAACATAACGTTATATTCTGTCCGATGGCAGAACCTGTCCCATCTGAACTTTCACTTGTGGGAGCCACAGACAGAGAATTGCCCGCCCTCGCTGCTTCTCCACTCTGGATCCGTTTCTTAGCCTGGCTGGCACAGTGTACCATGCTATATCCAATCTTCCAGGTTTCCTGCATTGCCTTTTTTTCGAAGGCAAGACACCACCAGCATTTAGTTTTCAGATCATAATACCAGACCATAATACCAAAATGTTTTGACACATTTCTGTATGTACTTACAATTATGGGATTCCCATTATAATCACAGCTCACTGTCAAGTACAAATACTAAGTTTATCTTGTAAGGAGAAGTTTTGAGACTTGCTAAAAAGTTTTGTCATCAGAATTGCTCCTGTGCGATGGTATCTATATGCACGATCAGACCCTATTAGGAAAACTACTACAAAGACATTTCCTTCTGACTGAAGTAACCAGGCATTGCGTAACTTCTACACACCAACATTTCACTTGGCAGGTTTTCCTCCCTCTCAACATCTAAGTCCTTTTTTTACCTGTGTATTAAAAAAAACCAAACAACCCAACTACAAACAGCAGCAGGAAGACATGTGAAAACAGCCTAAAAACAAGGAAGAAATAATATCAGTCGTATCTGTTAGTAAGGACTTTGAAATTTATTCTGTCATTTTAAAAAACCTTCTGAAACACTGCAAACCTTGCTTTTAATCTGTGGCTTCCAAGAAAACCTGGTGGATCCATAAGGTTCACTTCTAAAACCTTCTTCCAGATATACTACTTAGAAATAAATCCCATTCCAACAACAAAAATCAGAAGAATTACAAGATGGTAACCAATACGATTTAGAGTTAATGACAAAATCCTTAACGTTTGTGTTGTGTTACCACAGCAGAAGGTAATGGCACAACTCTACCCTGAAAAGAAACCATAAACATTTCATTTTTGTCAGCTGGATGATAAGCCAACGCAAGTTAACAGGGACCGGCGTTTGAACTGCCGGAGTTGGAAGCAGAGGGAGGGGAAACCAAACTGCGACCTGTCCCCGTGAAGGCTGACTGTTCATTTCTTGCAGCACTAGAGCCAAACCGAACCTCGATACCTGCTTAAGTAGAAGACTGGAGCCAAGTCACTATCTCTTCAAAGATCTTCAATGACATTGCACAACTGCAAATGAAATTTAACTCGTACTAGGAATAGGAAACAACACAATTTCAGGTGCCAGGAGTAATAGTTGTGGTAAATGAGCTTTTTAAGTCATCAAATCTCTTCAGTGTATCAGAGTAAACTCATCTGTGGAGTACCGCTTTGCACGGTCGTGTTTCAAAACAAAACTGCATTACAGATATCTGAATTTTACTACGAGTCAGAGAGTTTTGCTGTTATGCGTTACTATATATTTATATCCTTCTTCTGTTTGTATTATTATAAAAGCACATATGTCTCTTCTCAGCAAAAACCCTGTTTTGGTGACAGTTATTCAACAGAACCCAAGCAACTATGGTCAAGTCTGTAATATTAAGAGTCCCCTGAAACTGGGAGGCAGCATTATTTGGAATACGATTTGGCCCGGCTACTTGTGATTGCCAGAGGCATGGTCTGCTAGGAGACAGTCAGCTTGGCAGCCTCCTACGGACAACTTAGAGGATGAGAAGCAAATTAACTGCAAGTCATGTTAAAACAATTCAGGCGGATTCAGACAGATTGAGAGCCACCAGAGAAACAAACAGCACCAGCAGTTTGCTAAAACACACAGAACTGCAAAGGAATGAGAACATCTTCAGCTGACTTAATTCACAATCAGCAAGCGTATCTAAATCTGGTACTTAGCAATATCAACTAGCTAATCTGTTTAAATAAATAGTTTGCTTCATTTTTTCTCACCACAAATTTTCCTTAGTACGGATTCCTCAAAACACTGAGTCAAGCAACATAACTACATCCGCAACTGAAGTCTTTTATCAGAATTCTTGCTCTTTAGAGTAATTCACTCTCTTATTACATTTACTCAAGATTAATATCCAACACCAAGACACCACTCAGAGAACAACCACAGGGAGCAACACTGTGAAGGTGCTTGTCAAAGGCACATGTATTATATATATACACCCAGCCCAGAAACAACAAATAGCAGAACTCAGTTCTTTCATAGCTCAACAATAAAAAAAAAAAAAAAAAGAGACAACTGGGTATTCTCTTGGTAGACGTAAAAAATGGTTTTACTGTTGTCTGAAGTTCCCTTCCGGTAAGAGTTCCTCCTCCCCTTTAAACTAAAACTTCCCCTACTGCAACATGCACTGCCATGTGGCTATTTTGACTAAAACAAAGCTGAAAGCACGCAGTATTCTAATTAATTAGGCCGATACAGTTAAGAGAAAAGACTGCTCTGAATCCGTATGCAGAAATCCAGCATAACAGGTCTGTTGTTGCAGTTAGTGATATTTTGAACCTGTAAGATTTTGGTGCCAATCCTACTACCGGTACCAACTTCCAGTTAAATACATACATGCACAAGTAATGAAAACTCTTCACTTGCACACAGCACTTTGAACTCTGTATCTAAACTCATTACTACCAGATCATTTCCTGAAATACTACATTGGAAGTTCTGCCAGCCAGAACAGCTTTTCTATCAGCTTCTCCCTGCCAGGCAGGTTATAGCTTGTATCAATACAAATATTTTCCTTTGGAGTTTTCAAAATATGTAGAATGAGGTTACTTAAAATCTACAATGTTGTAAAGGCATTTTACCAAAAAAAACAATACTGTGGTAATCCTCATAACTAGATATGACAATAAACAACCATTTTCTCCTGATGTCTTTATAGATTCAGACTAAGATCCGACCAAACAATTACATCCTTTACTGGGCATACAGAGCCTAATAACACGTTTGATTAAACTGCACCTTTCAGAGAGAAAACTAACCCTGAGGTGGGTTTACTAGCCCTATAGAGAAAACCACTCTGAAAGGAACCCCGGGCAAGGTGCAGTTTCACTGCAGGTTAAAATCAATGGCTTCTCTAGATCATTAGCCACACACAACTCCAGGATTTTTTCCAGTTTCTGCTGTTTGGTACCACTGTATCTTTATTTGAGTGATACAGCTTTGAAGTTACTGAAGAAAAGGCGATTTCTTTTACAGAACTGTGTAAGGACGCATTACACCCTGGAAACACATGAAAAAGAAAACACTCAGGAGTCCTACTTATCTCAATGGGACTTTACTACATCTTAGCAAAAGTACGAATTAGGTGAATCCCTGTCTGAACCTCTTAGTACAAAAGGGAAGTCTGAGAACCTTACAAAATAAATGGGAACTTCCCAAAATTTTCTTCTGATTTTCCACTAGCTCTGATAGCAGTACTAGGATGGGGGCAATGCATCAAGCGACCGTATAACATCTAGCCTACAGAAACACAACTTCAAGCTCTAGCTGCCAGCCCCCATGAACTATATGAAGGCTTCATCTCCTTCATCTGAAAAAGATGAACTCTCACACAGAAACAGGACAGTATTAGGCACAGAGGACACTTGCAATGAAGCGCTTATTTCTGTGGAAGCAACAGACCATCTGCCTAGCTTTGCCACTGCTTAAAGTGTTTGACAACCAACAATCTTAAAAAAGAACTCTAATATATTTTCTAGATGGTTTGAGCATGTTTTCTGGACTTAATGGACTTCACAAAAAACCATGATGCAACACAAAAGGAGAATTCTGCCACTAGTGGAAATTACTGCAATAAGATGATCTGTTCCTCTACCCCCACACCAAGTGATAATTGTTCAAAGAAGAATCCTTCTGCTCTTTTAAACAGATTTCCTAAAGAACTTCAAACCTGTTGAATGAAAACTATCTTTGTAGTGTTGTCCAAGAAAACAGGGCCACAATGCCACAGTTACACGCACAAGTTTTACAGGAAAGTAGTCTGGTAGGGAATGGAGCAGATATCCAGTAGCACAGAAGAGAGGTTTCGTCAAAGGTTTCCAGAGGATCTCAGACAAGTCAAAAATCACAAAGCACTAAGTAAATCTGAATATGCAAACTGCACAGCCACGGCCAATGAAGAATTCAAATCCTTACTATAGTAAGTTGTTGTATTTTTAAATTCACAAAACCTTCTCGGGGACTACTCTACTCCCTAGTTCCAAAAATATTCTAGGCTATCAAGAAAGTGTTATATACTCCCAAGAAAACATGACTATGACTTTAAAAGCTATTGTTTAACTTGTATTGACGGGTTGCTTCTTCTGGAGGATCATATGAGATCTATTAAATCCTTTGCTCACATCTCTATAGATTGAGGAATTATTTTGCTTTAATCTTTCCCTCCGAATGGAAGAACATTTGTCTTGATGTCAGCCCCTTATGGCCCTCTGGCATTGAGAATTGGCTATTTTTCATGCCCTTTTCAATCGGTTAGGGGTAAGGTTTATCCGCCACCTTCAGCTTATGCAAGCACATGATCATGAGTTTGAGTTACCGTGCTCATTTCTGGCATACTTTTCATTCTTTTAAGAGCTGCCTTAATGGCAAGTCCAGCTCAAAATTAACAATATTGGCTTATGATGCTCCAGATTAAATGAATCCCAGTTATTTCTGAGAGCAGGTGAAAGGATCAGACTCTGGATTATTTTTTTCCCCTTCTTTTTCCTCTTACTAGAAAGAATGCTTATAAAAGCATACCACAAGAAAGAAAAACAGAAAAAGCAATGTCCTTTCCTTGATCAGTAATTTACTAAAAAAGGATTAGAACAAACCATCAAGGAAGCAAGGTCTTGCCCAACAAAACTGGACCCAAACCATAAAGTGTCATGAGTACTACACACCACATATAAACACACTGAATTGAGAAAAACAGGCTTTTGAGACATACTTGAATGTTAATCAGTGATGCACATCACTTATTTTAAACATAATGAGAAAATCTTGGTTTAAAAAGTTCTTTTAGATTTTTTTCTGCATTTGTATTTCACACCTCCTTCTTTCCCTTAGGATATAGTGCTACAGGCACCACCCAGAGAATTTGCTTCCACTCTTGATACAGTTCTTCACGCCTGATGGCAGCTACATTTTAAGCTGTTTAGTCAAGTTAGGCACACTCACTGTTAGGTAGATCAGCTGCCTCACCACTTTTATTGCTGCTCTTCAAATCTTTTAAGCTGCATACATGAAGAGGTAAACATCAGGGAACAGGAGGTGAAAAAACAAACTAACCCACATTCTCCTTCAGCAGAAATTGCAGTTTCAGAAGAACAGACAAACTCAGTGAAATGTTTCTTTACTTTTCTTAAAAGCTTTCATCACAACTGAAGCATCAAGACGAGAAAAAGCTAACACACAATCATGGTCGATAATCCTATTAGGACAATAAACTGGGGGTGGGAAGAGACTGGAAGAGGATGCCAATCCTCAAATGTCTATTAAAGAGAAAGGCAAAAATGGAGGACACTTCTGCTTGTCAGGATTAAAACCCGGGAGCAAGTAATTTGTTCCAAAACGGAAACATAAAATACTGAGCTCGCTTACTCTCTTACTAAGAGAAAATTAAGACATAAAGAAAGAAAAACTTTATAAAAAAAACCCAAAAAACAACACACAATGCTTTTAAGCTTCATCTTGTTCAGCATGAGACAAAGCCCCAGTAAACACCAAATTTTCAATTTTTTCAAGCTGGCCAAGCTTTTAAAACTTTTCTTTTAAGAGCTAGCACCTTCACAGAAACACCTTTTTATCACTTCTGGTCTATCATTAAATAGCCCTAACTTTTCAGTTTCTCTGAACAACTTTGTGTCTAAGGACTTCTGAAAGCACTAATTTTACTCTCGTCTTTTGGAAATGCATCACCAGTGCTGAGCACAGCACTGCATCCAAGGACTACCTAATGATTTCCGTAACAGCAACACTTCCATTGTTCTTTTGCAACAGTCCGAATTAACTTCTACTCTACTTCTTGAACATATGCTAACTGAGAAAGTCCAGGTCACCTTCCCGAGCTGGTGAATGGCATTTGCAGCTGGCATCAGGCAAAGACTGAAGCCCCTGAAAAACAGCATTTGTCCGAGCGCTGACCTATTCCTTACCAGTGGTGGGTTTGTTTAAAATAAACCAAGACATAACAGAACCTCCCCAACCTGGTCCGTACGTACTCTGTCAGGTGAAGACTGTAGGCAAGTCCCTCTGCTTTGGGGTAATTCTACCTGAGTTAGTTCACATGGAAAATTAGTAGTTTCGCCACATAACTGCACAGTGGCAAGGAAAAATCTACTGCTAAGAACTTAGATATCTGTAAGTTTATAGAAATAAGCCAGATAATTGAACTTGTCACTCTTCCAACAAATTTCAAAGAAAAACAAATGAGGGAGAAGTTGATTTTCTTTCTGTGCAGACCACTGCGCTCCACACAAGAAATTTAGCCTATTCGGAGGCTGGAGATAGCCATATCCTTTCATGTGCTATGACCCTCACTCAGACCACAAGCAACTCCTCCTTAAGCAAAGGGATCCCCTTCACTGCATAGTGAATGCTTTTTATGTTTTTTATTTTAAAAAATTCAAATTAACTATACAGTACTCCACAATGATGTCAGCATTTCTTCAGAGAACATGACATACGCTTGTGTCAGGCAATGCAATTTTTTCCACGATTCCTAACACATCAACGACTTAACATTTACATGTTAAACTACAACAATGATGACTAGTGATGTATGAATAGATACGATACCTGATAAAAAATTATCTTTTTCTACATATCAGAACATGATGGGTTTGCCGTGAAAATTTCAGGAAGGAACTATATCAAAGCAACACAGAGAAGGGACGAGGCATGCTGCTAGCCAACTGAAAGACAGGAGGAGCAGCAATCAAAACACTTCTCTAAGTTCACACCTTGAAAATGAAGAACTAAAAAGCAGTGACTATATCAAGCAGGGATCTGAACCATGCCCCAAGACAGAGGCCGGTGCTTCCAGGTGTGTATATTCCCTGCCCCGATCTGCAATGGCCACTGAATTAAGACTTCTTGCCCAGAAACTGCCCTTCCCTTTCACAGAGTTTGCATTAATTTGGCAACCGATGTGAAATTTGATGTTTTCAGATCAGTTCCTCTGTACTTGAAAAACATTCACTGCACAGTTGTTGACAGCGGTCCTTGACAAGGGGACCAATTGCTACACCTCTCCCCTCAATCAACAAATATTTCTCTAACGGTTTTCACACCACTTTAGAAGATACTGTTGTCTGGCAGCTAAAGTGAGATCCTGCGCAGAAGTCATCATCTGCTTCCTTTTTGCAGGATTACGCTACTCTTTTCTAATTCACCCTGCTAAGATACTATCCAACTTTCAACTTCAAGGATATGTTTTTCAACAAGTGCTTTCATTTCCGATTACAGGAGAAATACTGTTTCAATTATCTTGCTTTTGTGATATCACTGGTGACTGACACAGATAACTACAGGCTCAAGAAAGTGCACTCTTTAGTTCCATTCCAGAAAAGAGTCTACTACATTTTCTAAAGACCTGTATGGAGAAAAAACAAGCGCAACAAATAGAATATATTAAATTACATGTACATACTTTAGTCATTGCTCCTGTCTGTGCTGTGTTCAGTCCGGTGTGACCAGCCATCTGTGGAGATACTTGGGTTAAAGTCTCTGCCAGCACACTGCCTGCATTCCCCTGCATGGCAGGGGCAGAATAT
>NW_009647739.1:1729281-1743413 GCF_000708025.1 Charadrius vociferus
CCAAGAGATCCATTCATTACCTGCCCTTGTCCTTGCTGAGGCTGATTCATTAAACTGTGACCAGAATTACTGTTGAGAAGGTTCTGGTGTGTCTGACTGAAATTAGTATTCATACATATCCCAGGTCCAGTCTGTGATGTTGCAGGGCTGCTCGTCACCATCCCCACTTGTTTTTGTGCTTGAGAGTTCAGAGTTTGTGATGCAGGTGTGGTAGGTCCAGAGGTGCTGGCTGCTTGCTTTGCCAGGCCTGAAGCAGAAGAGTCTCCCTGGTTTAAAGGGCTCTTACCCATAGCACCCAGATTACCGATATTAGCACTGTTCGGCTGCCCTTGAACTTGACTACCAACTCCCTGCTGGACAGGGCTATTTGAGTTCACATTTCCAATTCCTGGGTTTAAGGAAGAGCCGCTGCCTCCCCTTAGAAGTTCGGAAAGCTGTTTGTGTTTGGAAGCTGCATCTGGAACAAGGTTCCCACCGCTGTTTAAAAGGCCCAACTCGCCATTAGGGATCAGCTCATCAGGAAGATCATTTTCCAAGTCAAACAAAGATCCAAAATCTAGAAATTAAAACAGAAACACAGGTGAGAAAAACATGACAAGTAATGAAAATATTCATCCACGCTACTTTGTACTAGTCTTAGACAATGACATGATTAAGGTACATCTTTACTCAAGACTCGATATTGCCAGCAAGTGAGCGAGGGTCCCCACAACATGAACTCCAGAGCCTTTAGAAAGCACAGCCAGTGGTACGTACTGTGCGCACACAACCATACAGGGTAGAACACTGGCCAGGAAGTAGGTTTTTTGCAAGACATTTGACAAAACACTGTACCAATCTTCAGAAACTACGGTGGCATGAATACGATGATCTACCTCCTAAATTTCTCTTGTTTTGGCTAAAAGAAGGCAGTAGAAATATCAAGAGGGTTTTTTTCCCCCATTGATTTACTCTCCCAAAAGAGTGATTACATCACCTTCTCCAACCTCCTATGTAATCCCAAGCCACTGGATTTCACTCAGCAATCATACCTCAGCCCTGTAATTTATGTTTGCGCATGACCAACGAACATCATCCAGCTAGGCTTCAAAGCCTGATCAAAATACTTCCGTAGTTTGATCCCAGTCTCGTATATAAACATGTCCAATATCAGTTTCTAGTCATTGATTGGTATCAAACTGATCAATCTGGATGAATTTGATCCACTACCTCAGAAGATCCTGAAAGGCACTCAGCATTTTCTCCTCGTAATGCCTTTTGAATCAAGTCACATCTCGATCCCTGAACTGCTCAAATAATTCAAATTGCTCTCTAAGTGCCCAGCCCTCATTTATCATGCCCAATATTGACAAAGGTAATCCACACACTCTCCAGATGAGCAAAATAAATCAATCAAATCTTCATTAAACCACTTGAAGGAACTGCTCTGCCTGCCTGGAACATTCAGACTGATTAAAAAGTTGTGGGACTTTTTTTGGTTTGGTATTATTTATTTTTTTTTTTAGAAAGGATCAACTCAGGTTAACAAAACTATTTTATTGCACATCATAAGCAGCATCTGTGTAACAATTATTTTGGTATATAACTAGAAATAGAAAGTTACTTGATTGTACATAGGTACTTCCATGTGAAAAGAGAGGTTCTGTATTTGAAGACATAAGAACAAGTGCATACAGCAGTATTGATAACCATGTGAGCAGACTAGCCTGAATTCATCTGAATAGCCTGAATTCGTCAGCTGATGAATTCAAACATGCAGCACACGTCAGAAAAGTTTTCCAGTCCAAGGATGTGATCTAAACCAACCGCTTTTTACTGCAACATAACAGAAATACATGAAAACCTTATTTTGCCCTCTCAAAGCCAACCTTGAAAAACCCTAGTCCCTCACAGTGAGCGACAGAGAAACCAAATTTTTTCCAGGTTATAAAAAGCTATTTTTGGAAGACGGGCATCCCAAAAGCTTCATTGTTTTAAAGTTTAATTCATTCTTCAACCACAAAAAGTTGGTGCAAGAGTCAGGTTGCAAAAGCAGCATAAGATGGTACGGCAAGTGACAGCCTGGACCACACTAACTGCATTGAAAAGAAACAACAAAAACCAACCACCACATAACCTGTATCACAAAGCTAGGATGCACTACTGCTATACGATGCATTTCATCAGCCTTTGAATTTTCAAGTCAACCTAACTGAAAAAAAAAAGATTAAAAATGTTCTGATGTGTTGCAATGACCAGTGAATTACATAAACAGTCACAGTAAACATACACAAAACCGTTAAATTCTGCCTGGTTTGAGGCGCTCACAGCAGCATGTCCTTTAGGGCCCTGTATCTTGCCATCATTACCTACTAAAGTCAGTAAGCTCTGAGGAATCCTTCCAGGTTTGCATCATGCTGGCTGTGACAAAATACACCAGAGCTCAGGAACTGACCTCCCATTCCCTTTCAAGCAGGGAAGTAACGAACTAACATTTTTGTTAGCTCGGTTCATTAAAGTATTTTTAATTTCTCTGTTACTTGCTGCCTTTCCCTTCAGTTGTTTAGTTCACCTTTTCAGCTTGTCTTTTACAGAAATTCCCAGTGTACCTTCAACTACATTCCTTCCAGCGATGACTTCATCTCTCCTCCTCTTTCCCACACCACCACTCGACACTTGCTGTGCTGCAATTTGTGTCTCTTCCTGTATGTTTTGCTTCTACTTCCCTTCTTCCAAGATTTCACTATTTTTAACCTTCCATCTATCTCCAACCCCTCTCCGATGAAAACCCCATGGCCTGTTTTTGGCGCCAAGCTCCGTTTGGCCCGAAGTGAGTCCCCGGTGCCCAGGTCCCTGCAGCGCAGCCCCTCTCACCGACGGCAGCGGTGACTGCAGCCTGGAGCACAACCAAAGCCATCTGCCCGCGCGTCACGAAGGGTGGTGACACGGGGTCCGTGGCTGAAGCTTCGCCTTTGTTGAACTGCTCTCGTCACCCCGGCTTGCTGGGAAGTTCAAGATTTACAGCGCTTCTTCAGACAACTTTTTAATATCCCAGGAACGGTGTTTTTCCAAGCTTCTGCACTCAAATTGTTAATATCTCATGAACAAAAGACAGTTATTTTTGTGTGTGTGCGTGCGTGCACGCGTGGGGCCAGGGGCAGAGAAGTGGAGGGGGAAGATGTTGCGGTGGCTTGAAAAAAAGAAGAGTATTTTTTTTCCAGTTGTATTTCAAAATGGGATGTTGGAGTATAAGTGCTCAAATGTTTTTGTTTGGCTGGCCGGGCTCTTAAAATTCTTGCCAGAGCCAAGGACTGGAAATGTTTTTGCAGTTTACAAAAAGAATGAAGAAAGCATTTGGGAATATTTCCCCTTAAAACCTAAAATAATCTACTACTCTTTAGCTCCTGTAAGGCGGCTATACATTAAGGTTAGGCACGGAAAGTTTACAGCTCTGCCACCAGGAAAATAAACAGCAGGTAAACAGCTTAGCACAGTGGCCGTGTAAAAATTCAGTGACTATTTAAATGTTCAGGCAATGATTAATCTTCCTGCTTTTATATTTTAATCAGAGTTTTGTACGTTAAAAGCATCAACACAAGGCACATTTTACAACAGCTATAAAATACAACAGAAAACAAAAGTCTACTTGAGCATGTCTGCAACAAATCCATAAAGATAAGATATTGTTTTGGCAGTTATAAAAATAATAAAAAAATATATTTATACACATAGAAAAATGTGCCATAATAAGAACGCGGCCCATTTTGGTAGCAAAATGAAAAGTGATCTCAGTCCCCTCACCCTCACGAGAGAAATGTAATTGATCCCATTCTCAATGCTGCAACTATTTCTCAAAGTCAACGGCAGCTACCAATAGTCCAAGGAAAAAAAAAAAAAAAGTAATAAAAAAAAAAGAGATGCCTTTGCCATTACATACAGTCATCCGAAGCAATGCTCAAAAAACACCTACACTGAGGAGTCCCACTCCAGTTACCAAGCTTTGTACCTGCTCCATCCCTAGCATGCGACACAAGAGAAAAAGGGGTCTTTATTTCAAAAGAGGATAGATTCCCTTTACTAATAACGCACGTACGTCTGATGTCAGTGCTCAGGAAGCAGTGGAGCTGACTAAGGCTGCGGAGACCCACCTCGTAGCGTCTCGGCTCTCACACGGCACTTCCGACCCTAAACCTCACACCTTTCATTATCTCCGTTGCATAAAACCAAACAGCCTCTTAACAGGAGAGCGCCAAAAACCAAATAGTATATCTTTCGGAAGGGATGGAAAAGCACTAGGCAACTACAACACCCCCACCTCTTCCAAAGGGCTCCTTTTCCAATTTGAGAATTTTGCATTCTTTGAGCAGCTATTTTCACACATAGAAGATAACCACACTTGAAACACACTCTCTCTCCTAATTTCAGTTTTATGAGCTTAAATGTCACAATTTTCTGCCTTCCTGGACAACACTTTCAGCAACCAGAATAAAAAAAGATGTTCTGTTTCCTTCCAAGCCTTCTCAGAAGAAAAAAAAACTGTGCTGCGTTCTCAAGCAGAACATTTTCATCTGTATGACTACTTGCAACTGTTATCAGGAGACTCTTTCTCAATATACATATTCAATCAATTAACTTGTTTCAATGCCACCATTTTTTTTCCCTTCAGCTCAGTCTGGAGAGGTGACAAACATTCTAGGGTATTTCTCTAAGTGATTTATTATCTCAAACATATCACACAGCAAGCAGAACTGTATTTTTTAACAGCGTAATCTCCATTTGAAACGTGATTGGGAGTTATCCTGTCCCAAACTTTCACTGCCCATCCACAAAGCAGACACTGAAGTCACACGGCAGTCCCAGCACACAGGCAGTATTTTCACCATGCCTTTCTTTCATGCCAACATAGCTGTTACATTTCAGTGAGCCCAATTTTGTTTTGTAAGGCTTCTTTCAATCATGCCAGACCCCAGCAGACAAAGCCTCAACAGTTCAGAGCTCCAGCCATTCCCTAAAATTCAATGTCAGGTAACCCAACTCAATAGCCATACTGTTTGGTGCAGTCAGCAATTACCACATCCATTCCAAACTCCTTTCGAGGTTTGAGGATTCTATGATTTATTGTTTCATAAAGGACAATTAGCACATTTAATGTTTTAGAGCAATTAAAAAATGCATTCATAGAAAAAAAAAAAAAGATTTCCAGTAAGGAAACTTTACATTAGCATCTTAACCTAATGAGACACAAAGAAAGACAGCAAACTGACATGCATCTGACCTTGACTTTCAGAAGAGCATCACTTTTTCAGAACACAATGTTTAACAACCAGTTTGAGAAAGCCAGTGATGAGGGACCTGGCTGGGCAGAGGAGGGTGAGGGGGGAAATCAGAGCTCCAATAACAGGCATCTGGATGGGTCCTAACACGTTATGGCTTGCATAATAACAGTGAGATATTTTACTAAATTTCTTTCTGCCCCATCCTTTGAACTACTTGCATTTGGGATGAGAAGGAAATACAGTCTGGTTTGCTCACCCCTAAGTCAGTGGCTGGTCAAAATTCAAATATATCGATACACAGAAATGAGCCTCACCTTTAGGCACTCCAGGTACCTGCCTCTAGGAAACTCATGAGAATAATTATCACAGACTACGTTATTACAGACTCACAGTCACTCAGGTTGGAAGGGACATCAGGAGGTCCACAGCCCAGCCCCTCGGCCTCTTCTCAAAGAGCAAGTGCTCCAGCCCCCTGACCTCCTTGGTGGCCCTTCACTAAATTGACTCCAACTCCTCCATGACCTTCCCAGGGATGGAAGGGAGGCTGACCCGTCTGTAGTTGCCTGTTTTGTCCTTTCAGCCTTTCTTGGAAACGGGTGTCACACTTGCCCTTCTCTTGCCTTCCTGTGGCAGAGACTTTTGGGATAGAGAGATTGAGAGGGAGGTATTCGTTCTACCACACTTCCCTTGCAACTTCTTTTTTTTCTCCTGGCAAAGTGTGATTCTCCATAAGATGAATACCATCCAGGGTACAGACATGCAACTAAGCAGCAGCACAGTTCTTAAAATCAATTAAATTAGATCCATTTTGTGCATCCCAATAACCAAAAGGGACACAATCAGCTTAGAATCTAGTTAATCTTATGTTAAAGTAGCTTCAAGCTCCTAAAATCTCCCCCAATCCATTTCTGTGAGACTTCAGCAACTAAGTGACTTTTCGAAACTGAAGCTCATTACACAGAGCAAACAAATCAAGAAACTAATGAAAAAGAATCAGTTCTCGTCTAACCTCTACTGCAATACTACCGGTATTATTGATTCGGTCTTAAAAATGCTCCTGACACCAGCCCCAACACCAGACATACAAGTCAGGATGGGGAAAATGCACGTCTCTATACTCCCTATACCACAACTAACGTGTGCGATAACAACAACTACCTGATACAGGAAAGACCAACTCTTCTCCCCCAGCTTCTTTCTCACCTCCCTGAAAACAGAACGGTATAAACCTAGGCCCTTCCTTGATTACACCGAGCTTAGTTCCTAGCCCCTCTTTCCACTTGCACATTGTGCATCACAGTGTCATATCCTCAAGTTTCTCACTACTGCGCTTATCCAAACTGCCTCTGACAGCTCTGTTTTGCTGTGCTCATAATGAAAATACAATCTTACATTGAAGGTCTGGAAAAAACTAAGATGCTTGCTTCTTTCACAAATAACCATTGTTTTGTCTACTTCTACTGCCTTTCAAAAAAAAATAAATATTTTAAAGTAATAATCACAGAATACTTGAATGTTCCACCATTAAAAACAAAGTAGTATATAAGGGCACACTAAACACACCTGGTACCAAAGCTAATACACAGAAATAAATATGAAAAATTTCTTCAGGTAAGAAGCTAGTCTCTCATCTCTTCCCAGATGCCAGAGGGGAATAAAAGCAAAATAACCCCTGAAACGGGTGGCAGAAGCAGCCCAACAAGAGTACTCACTCTGATCCATCCTACAAAGCATCAGATGGCAAATGATGGATCGACTTTGCTTTCCTCTGGTCCTACAGCACCTCTCCATAACCGTTCTTCCTCTTAATTGTTTCCCAAGGTGTCTTTGCTATTTTGACACTACTGCTGTGTCTGCTCTTGCGAGTAACTTTAAATCCTACCCAGCAGCATGAACAACACAGACAACTACTGTCACATCTCACGTGGCAACCAGGCTACACACACTTACTGACCAAAAGGCCTCATTTACTTTGCCATAAGAGCAGAAATCTGGACAGAAGGAAGAGGAGGCAGGGAATCTGCCTATAGACTGGGAGACCACCGCCCTGGTAACATCAGGTTCTCATTCACAAGACCATCCTGATGAAGATTAAATATTTTTGGGTTCTTGGAGCACATTAACAGAAGCGAGATCTCCTCATCCTATCACAAACACACACACCTTTTCTGTTGCCCTATTTTAACGCTGACAAAACATTTAAGTTTGGGATGACCCTTTAAAGAGGAATCATCTGAGAATCCAGTAATTAATAATGGGCATTTGCTTAAGGCAGCACGAAATGCACAGTCTATACAAAAACAGAGTGTTTGCACGCGAATGCCTTCGGTTTGCTCGCACAAGTGACAGATCCACTGCTTCATGTTAAGGCTGTGCCACCCTCGCTGCACATCTGGGAAAAAGTCAGCAGATAACGTACAAAGACGTGAATTATCTTGACAAACAAACTTTAACCGTGACATTCTCTGGCCACAGACTTCTTACTAAATACACAGGTCAACACCAGGCATTTCAGATTTTAAATTGTTCAGTCCTCCATCCTCCCCACAATGACTGAGAGCATCGGTGGTGAGAAGTTCGTGCTCAGCGCTGCCTTCTAACCCAGGCTGCTCCAAACACTCCCTTCAGCTACCCAAGTCCTTCTCTGAAAGTTCCCACCTTCATGTACCTCCTGTAACAGAAGTACAGAACAGGCCTATTCTGCAAAGACTGAAATAGCAATGATTAACATGTACTTGAGGTAATATTAGGAAACAAACAAAAAAGTGTTACGCAAGATTCCTAGGAAACAGGCAAGTTTTGTGTCTCCTTTATGATGTATAATAGCTGCAAGTGTGTTTCCGTTCTATTTGTTTTAATGCCACTTTTTCTTCCCTATTTCTGATACCAAATAATAAGTGAAGGGTCATTTGCTTGGCAACTCCAATTCGGCTGTGCAAGAACAAACACAAAATAAACCAAAGGTGCATAAGGAAGCAACAGCAAACATGTGCCTGAAACTAATGGGTTTTATAAATTTCACTCTAAATAAAGCTTCCAACCGTAACTGACTGAATTTAGAAAAATCAATGCCCTCACAAATCTATTTTACTTTAAAGCATTAATTTCAGTGAGATGAGGCTGTTCTGAATCACTCTCATTAATACTTTCCTTAAAGGAGTTTATGAACCTTAGGAAAAAACTTCACAGCTACTACAAAACAGATATACATTCAGTACTTACTGAATTCAAATCTCTTGGTAATTTCCACGTTTCTTTGCTCCATTAGATGAAACTACACAGGAGATGACACAGAAGTTATGTCATCAACAACACCCACTAAAACAGCTTCAAAGTACCGGCTGCGGTAAAGTTGGGGAGAGCGAGAGAGAAGGTTGTGCTGTTCAGGTGTGACACACGTGGACAGGGGATGGAATCTAATATTCTGTTTCCCCTCTCACTGTGCAACAGAAAGTAGCCAGCTCCGATGCGTGCCTCCGAGATGTCCGACAGCAGCAATGAAATAACGTCTACCTGTGAGACCGGGAGGCACGTCGCCTAGAAAGAGTAACTCATTTTGACAACGCTGTCTTCCTGAGGAAGTTCCCACAGCATTAAAGATGACCCTCAGAGAAGCAGGAGATTATTTCACAGGCTTACATATGTATAAATAAAAATATAGACACACAGAGGTAGTTATTTCAAATCAAAGACACAATATTTATCCAATGTTCCAAGTAAGATCCCTATTTCTCAATGGTGCTAAGAAAAGAGGAAAAGCAAGATGAAGTGAAGCTTCTGAAGAGTATACATTAAGAGATTTAGATTCTGGGTTACGATTGTGAATTACCAGTGATAATAGAAGTTTCAGTTTACTTTTGATTCACACTATGGTTCCACACAATACTTGATAGTATTTGTTGAGACACTTCTATTAAAGAGAGTTTTCCAAATAAAAGATTTAGGTTCTCTCTGCATCTTAGACATCTGAGAAGACAGATGGAAAACATAACATATGTTAAAAGGAAGATTTACAAAGCAAAAATTCTTGAAAGTGTAAACCAAATTAGGATGGAAGTGTCAGATTTCTAAGCTATCCCACATGCTTTTTCGTTGTATAAGAACAAACCCCAGAATTTTTCAAATCCTGTTTTTCAACTACTCCCTCCACCCCGTTTTCACATTAACCTGCAGTATTTTGCTAACAGAGTGAGATTTTTATTCACATTCTTCTCTACTAGCAGGTAACAAAGTCTCTAATAAAAATAAACACCAAGAATAGGTGGATTTTTTTTAACGTGAAGTTGCAGATCTAATAGCGAAACACAGCATGTTGCTGTAGAAATAATTAATGGCACTGGACTATGACTCCAAGGAACGTTCAGCTAGAATAGAAAGTGAATAATCTGCAGCAGAAAACTGGGAATCATTTCACAAGCTATCAAGAGATCTCTGGGGTCCAACAAAGACTGACCCCCCGAGCACAGTCTTTATTCCTGCCTGCTGTTGGCAGGACTTCTCCAGGAGCTCAATGCCACAGCACAAGACACCATTTACCACGTTAATTTTAAGTCATCAATTTGATAAACTCCCAAGTACATATGCAATTATCACTCAAAGTATGAATTTCAAAAAAGGGAGGGTCACAACTGTAGGACTACAGACTGACACATAAAATCAGGCTGACAGATCATCTGCTCAACTTTTCATCTCACACAGATGTTAAATGTCAAACTCTTTGGAGAAGTCTATAAAAAAAAAAACCCAAACAACAAGAAAGTATACAATAACTTCCTACCAATAATGCTTCATGAATTGGTAAGAATAAGCTGCGCTAGGCTCTCAATAAATGAGCCAATTTCTAATCTTACAGATCTCCTGTCCCAGATTACTACTGCAGGCATAAAGTTATACAGGTCAGTCACTTACAGTGCAAAAAAAAAAATAAAAAATTAAAAAATCTAGCTTGTACCAAACTCAACACAGCTCAAAGTAAACACTTTAGCTTGGCTTCATCATCTCCCGTCCACCCCCCCCATCAACACACGTACATGGTAAGTCTTAAGAAACAATATAGCCATGAACTATCACACCGCATTTTTTCCCATCCGGGCTAGTTATGCTGCAAGTGCCACAAAACAAAGGACATTCACGCAAAATAATCACAACTACGCACACTCCTTCACCTACATCTTTCCAGAAGAACCACTTCTTCCCCCAGTTTTCTGCTTATAAACCCAAGTCTGTTCACTTAATGGAATTACCCTTTTTCTTATTGCAGGGAGAGATGGAGAAAGCATGTGTATAAAAGTGATTCTAACCGTCACAGCATACAAGCAACACCAAAGTTTTGCACACATCATATAAAACAAGAGAAGACTGATTAAATGGTCTTCCATAAAACTTTGCAACTACACAGGAATGAGCCCTTCTAAAACATACATACTAATGCTTCATGTGCACAAACAAAATCTGGTTTTAGATCACCGAGACGTCAGTCCATTTGAAGTCTCAGCTAAGTATGCGAACACAAGCTTAGAAAGCCTCCCTGTCTCTCCTTAAGCTACTTCGTTTTAAAGGTAGCTCACCTCTTCTAAAACTAAAAACCAAAGCCACTGAAATACACCTATCTAGTTTTTGGCAGGAGAGTAAGATCAAATCAGGCTGCGTATCGACAGAAACTCCCTTCTGCAAAGTTCTGTAGCCTGCTGGGAGTTAGCCAGAGATCTACATATCTCAGCACGCACAAAGGAACATGCGACGAGGCCAGTCTTTCCCCAATTTTAAAACAGGGGCACTGCGATGCTAACACACCGGGCCATAAAGAGAACGTGAATTACCGGAGATCTCAGCCTGCAGCTTTTGCAGCAGCAGGCACCATCCGAAGGGGGGGGGGGGGAAGAGAAAAATAAAATGAAGCCACAAACACAATAAAGTATGACGTGAAAATCCCTCTCTGACGGACTTTTGAAGCTGCTCATTTCGCCTTCTTTCCAACTTCACCCACTTTAGGAATTCATTAACTCATGATGCAGGTAAGGACACCCTCCACTTTGGCCCAAATCAGGATTTGTCATTTCTGGATCTAGCATGGAACAGCTGAAGGCTACAGAGTACGTAGCAAATGCAGACAGAGGCATTACTTGCAACGCAACACAGACCACCACCACACCACCTGCAGAACCACGGCAAAGGGGCACCTGAAGAACGCCAGCTTCGCTGCTGCTCCACTCAAGCACGTTTTTCACAATCTTCAGACCAAGACCAACTCGGGAACACTGCCAGGTCACTACATATTCTGCCGAAGGACCAATGCCAGCAACGTACAAAGTAATGACGACACTCAACATTAAAATAATATGCTGCCACAACCAAAGTTACTGTAATTCTACTTTTTGTATGAGTCCTGTGTCTATTTTGCAGCACTCAAGATGAGAATGCCTCATAACAGTTATAGAGGAGACAAATACTTAGGTACGAAAAATACCATGTATCTAATAAAGCGGTAATTAGACAGAATCACTACTCCTACCTGGCTAGCCAAGGAAAAAAATCTTTCCTGTGGACATTTTAGCACAGGAGACAGCTCGTTCAATACCACGCAGCAACGGCAAGCTAAGCTAACAGCCACGAATGTTAACCTTCCTTATTGATACAAAGAGCAGCGGGGCAACTGTGAAATGGGACTATTCGTAAAACTTAACAATGGTCACGGTACACATTTCTGTATTCCTTTCATCTCTGCTCCCTTCTCCGAGACCAGACATTTGATTTAGCTGCTCAAGTTTACCAGAAAAGGTCATATTTTCAAAACGTAAGTAGACCAATTTCAATTGCACAAACTTTGCTCCAGTAAGCTGAGAAGCTATTTTTATCAGAAAGATTAAAGGCAGCTAAAATTTACCCTGACAAAAGGAATTGCTTAACATCGCTGCATCAAAGCATAAAGTGAAATATACGCAAGGATGAGCAGTTGCTTTCTGCCCAACGTTCCTGCTCGCCGTCAGGCCCTTCGCCGTCGCACCGCTATGCTCTGTTACGAGCGTTCGCAGGCTCGGGGCCTGACTGTGCAGCAACAGAACTGCACAAACGGGCCTCACGCAACGTCTTTTAGAGCACGTCCCGCTCACGCAAGCTGCAGCATCAAACAGCGCGGGTTTACGACTGCAATTACAATTCAGTTATCCAATACACAACTCGCTGCTGGTTCAGGGAGCAAGCCTCAAGCCCATCTACCCAAGCACCTCTGGCCACAAAGGCAACTTTCCAGGTTGCAACATAACTTTTTCATTCGAACCGCAGTGCAAGGGAGCAGCCTGTTTTAGGTTCACGAGCAGGTACGTGATAGCAATCGCTACTCAAACTATTTGTATTGCCTGCTACAACGCACAGAAACGCTCAGCCATCTTTCAAACAAGCAGCATTAGCTGCTGACAACAAACCTAAAGAGATTTTTTTGGGGGGAAAGCACTTCTCAGCACACAAACATTACCTGCACTCGAGAGCAGAGAGGTATCCTTGCCTGCATAACACCACGGGACGACGACGGAACGCTACAGACACTCTCCTACTTGTTCAAAATACAACCTGAGGTTTGCCATCCCTGGTGACCAAAGGCCCCCTCAGCTGTGCAAAACTTTATGCAGATGCTGGAGTTTACATATCTAGCACTGCAGAGAGCTCACCGAGACGCATTAGAACTTGCTGAACAGGACGTAATTATGTCTGAAGCATTCCAGAACAGAGCAAGTGAACTTCAAAAAAGAAAAGGAAAAAAAAAAAAAAAAGACGACACCACTTCAAACATCTTTCACTGGCTACCAGCAGAGTCTAAAATGTCTAGCTAAAGAATTAAAGAACTACTGGGCTTTCCCTGAGTTACTGTGCTGCATTTCACAGCAACTTGCATCTCAGCCTTCCGTACGATATTCCGCCGCTTCCACGAAAGGGATTAACGTAGTTCAATCACAAGACCTCACCTAGATATTCTCTGCCAATTCTTACTCTCAACACAGTTTCTTTTTGACATGTTTAATGTATTTGGAGGTTACAAAGATTCCATTAAAACAAACAAACAAACAACACCCGAAAGGACTGAAGTATCTATAAGCTATTGCCAAACGCAGATTAAACCAAAAAAACCCCACAGAATTTATCAGCTCAATTATAGCAATAATTTTTTCAGTCTATAAAAACACAGCAGGCATAGCATGATTAACTTATCACTGTCCCTTCAACAAGATTCATTAATCTCTGAAAACAGAAATGCAAGTCGAACACGCTTCTTGTCCCTACAAAACCACTGTTTCAGTGATTAAAACAGTTGGAACACCGAAAGACGTCAGTACATGCACACATGCTCTTATGCACACACGTGCGTATTTACAATGGGCACACGCTTGCTGGAAATGAGAAATTTTGATGCGTTTTATTACCTACAAACCCGTTACAACCGAAAACCAAAAACCAAGCGGGCCGAAGACTCTATGCGACATACCGACAAGTCACGGCGACTGCCAGCCTGCCGGCGCGTTTCATCAGGCAGGCAACCCCACAACTTAAAATTATTATCTGCAATTCACTCGTTTTCCAAGGCAAAAAAAAAATTAAATAAAAACGCTCTGAACAGGTCGAGCCGAGCGCGTTACAGCAGGGTCACAGGTGGGAGGATAAAAAAGGAAAATATTAATATGGTATTAAGGTGGTTTTATTCCATAGCACGGAGGGGCACAGGGGAAGAGACTGCCTGCACAGGGCTTTTAGTTGTGGGCGATATATGGGGATTTTAAGGAGCAGAAACAGGAGAAGGGAGAGCGGTGTCTCTGCTGGTGGGGTCCCCCTCCTCCTCTCCTGCCCGCACCCCCCTCACCTGCACTGCCCCCCAACACCCGAGCCGAG
>NW_009647739.1:1745041-1748213 GCF_000708025.1 Charadrius vociferus
GGTCCCTCCCCTCAGTCTCCCCTACGTGCCCCTGTCGGGGTTCCCCCCCACAGCTGCCCCTTCAGCGTGTTCCTTCTTGGTCTCCCCTCAGCCCCCTCACAGTCGCCCCCCCACAGCCCTCCCAACGCAGATGGCCCCTCTCAGTCTCTCCTCAGAACCCCCACAGTTTCCCCTCTCAGTGGCGGTCCCCTCGCAGTCACTTCCCGCGTTATCATCCCCTCAGTCCCTCCCCAGTCTTCCCTCTCAGTCCTGGTACAGATGTCGCCCTCAGTGCCCTCACCGTCACCCCCTGCAGTCTCCCCTCTCAGTTCCATTGCAGATGTCCTCTCAATGTCCCCCTCACAGTGTCCCCTCTCAGTCCCTCCTCAGTCCCCTCACAGTCCCAAGTCAGATGTCCCCTCTCAACGTTCCCCTCACAGTGTCCCCTCTCAGCCTCCCCTCAGTCCCCTCACAGTTGCCCCCCACAGCGCCTCCCCTCAGCCACCCACACTCTCCCCTCTCAGTCCCACCACAGATGTCCCCTCTCAATGTCCCCCTCACAGTGACCCCTCCCAATCTCCCCTCGGTCCCCTCACAGTCACTCCCAAATTATCTTCCCCTCAGTCCCCCACAGACTCCCCTGTCAGCCCCAATGCAGATGTCCCCTCTCAATGTCTCCCACACAAGGTCCCCTCGCAGTCTTCCCTCAGTCCCCTCACGGTCGCCCCCCACAGTCTCCTCTCTCAGTCCCAACGCAGATGTCTCCTCTCAGTCTCCCCTCAGCCCCCCTCACAGTCGCTCCCCACATTGTCCTCCCCTCTCAGCTCTGATGCAGATGTCCCCTCTCAACGTCCCCCTCACAGTGTTCCCTCTCAATTTCCCCTCAGTCCCTTCACAGTCGCCTCCCCACCGCGGAGGCCGGTGCAGCCGCACGTGAGGGCAGATCTCCAACCTGAGCTGACCAGGGCCAACCCCAGCCTTGCTTTAACAAATACCTCCTGCTCTGTCTAGACAGACTTCCCCAGCCCGAAACAGACTGGAGCTCATCAACTCCTGTGGATTTCCATACTGGTTCCCAACCTGAGAAGCAGGTCGTATAAGCCCCCGGCGACGTGCCCTGCCGATGTGGCTCCTCATACCCGAACTGGTTGCTCGGGGCTGTTTTCATCGCCTACATGTAGGTACGTCCTGGAAGAGCAGCTGCAACCAGAGGACGGGCTGGAGAAGGGCACTGAGACAATCCTGAGGATGTGTTGATGAAGTCCATAAGCCGGCCATGGATTAATCAGCAACATTTTATTGGTTGAGAGGAGACCTGTAATGACACCTTCTTTTGCAAAGAGTAAGTCTGGCTTTTGTTTACTGCAAAACTCGAATTCATTACATTTACTTCTACATTTACATGCATTTCATTACATTTACTTGCAAATTCCGTATTTATTTACATGGTGCCTGTCCTCGCTGAGGGACTGACTGTAATCACGCTGGAGGTCTCTTACAGGCCTCTGCTTCTATCACTATATTACTCAGTAGCTACACAAGTAAGTGCTTTTTGGTTATGCCTGCCTTAATTTCCTTCAAAAGCAGCAAGTTCCCGTCTGTTTTAGGACGGCTTAGTGTGCAACAAGGTTTGGTGCCTCACAGCAGCTCCAGACAGGAGAACAACAGCTTTGGCCCAGCAGTGTTTTACTGTAATACAAGGCATTCGCCCCGGTTTAAGTTGAGGGAAAAGTGTTTTGCTGTTGGAAGGTGGGGGCTGGAAATCGGGTCAGATTGTCTGTCGAGCACAACCGAGGACAGCAGTGCCCTTTGCTATCTGCTGCTTCAACTTTTTAACACGTTTGTTTGGTCAGTGCATTTTGAACTGCAGCTTGGGTAACGTTTTGCACTTGCCTTGCCCATTACATCACTTGCGGTCTTGGAAATGAAGGATTTGCTGGAGCAGCTGATGCTAGGAGACCCCCATAGCCTTTTGCTCCCCTTATAACCCTCTTCTCTGCTGTTGCAATGGCTCTGCACTTCTGGCATGAAGTCTGGATGGAGATGGACCACTGGGGACAGAACCTGAGCGGTCCCACAGCTACCACGTAGCTCCAGGAAGATGTTCATGGCGCCTGGCACTAGGCAATACGCTGATGTTACACCAGTACTGCAGCTCTGACCATACAGCCACCGAGCGAGAGGCCCTGACACCACTGCAACAGGAGCTGCTGTGCCAGCGAGCCTGCCAGGGCAACGCTATGTGCTCGATGTTGGCGACAGAGAGCAGACGGGAGGACTCGAAGAGGCCATGATTAGCTGGCAGAGCTCCTCTATCTTTATAGAAAGTGCCAGGCTTGCCACATTGGTGAAATCAGAGCGGGGCTGCGAGTCCTGGGGATGGAGTGGGAGAGGAAGGAGGTGCTTTGGAGGGGAGGAATCCTATACGCAAGACAGTAGGGGTAGGGGAGGATCCTATTGCTGCTCTGTCCTGGATCCTATTTGCTTCTCCATGGCATGACGTCCCCTGAGGAGGGCCCCAGATGTCCCCTGCCATGGGAGTAGAACAGCATTGAGTTAATGACAGGAGGGAGACGAAGACCTTGACTGTTATCCACTGCCCCTGGAAACAGGGCTTTGATTAAACACCTAAAAGGCTTAATATTACTGCAGTGCTCGGGGTACCATAGCTCTTTGGTATCAGTATTTGCAAGATTCAGATGGTCTCACCCACTGGCAACGCCGAACGAGCTCAAATGGAGTAGGAGGATTTTGTGAGAAGAAAGGAAACTCTTTGAAAGACACTATATAGCAAGCGAGCGAGTCCTACCACTGCAAACTTGCACCCAGGATTCCCAGTCTGGACACCAGCTCCCCCAGCTGATGGTTAAGCCCTTGCCTGGATCCCGGAGGACTTCATCTGTGGTGCTCAGGAGGCGTGGTGAGGCAGGTGCTTAATGGATAACTCCTTAATTCAGGGACCAGTTCCAAGAGAAATTGCATAATAAAATCTGCACTGCTGCAGCCCATTTCCAGACTTCCTGTCTCCAGAACTAAGCTGCTTAAAGATACAGTTCCCGAGATCCTACCTTCCTTCCCCAGCCAAAACATGGAAGTATCATTCCTGTAGCTTGTAACCTCAAAACCTTACAGCCAAACAATTAACAATGTTTGAATAACTTCTGAGGAGCTCTGTCCTGTAACTTGGAGTCAC
>NW_009647739.1:1748230-1751493 GCF_000708025.1 Charadrius vociferus
ATGTCCCAGCATCTGGTTGCCTTACCATCCCTATGAGCTGCCAAATAAAGCTGTCCCCAGCAAAAAGACAAACCCAGCGCCCATTACCTCCTCTCCTCCTGGCAGCCGCAGAAGGTGCTGCCTATTCTTCCTCCAAGGGTGTCTCTCTGGTTACACACACCCTGCACTCATGGGATTGTGGAGCAACTTTATGTGAAATAACTGTTGTTTCTGGCTTCTGATTTTCATTGTATGTGTGAATCCTTGTTGTGTTCAGGAAGTGGTGGTTACCCCTGGGACCGCAATCATAGTGCTGTTTCGTGTTTAGCTATATGTCTGTACTTCTGCAAACCCTTAGCTCCTTGGGCTACAGAGCCTAACTAACATCCCAAGTGGTCTCCTCGCTTCATTTTATGCAAAACAAAGTATCTGCAGGTGGCTGGCCGTGTTCTGTAGGTGCCATCCTGTCATTTGTTGCTGCTAAGCACTGGTCAGACCTGATTCTCCTTCCCTTTTCAGTACGTATTCATTATTTTAAAGCCATTTCCTCCCTACTTGTTGAATAAAATCTAGTGGGGACTGGATGCAACCACAGACGTTACTGTGAACTGCTGAAAATCCTGCACCATTCTCTCTACTAGCATAACTCTGATGTTGAGGAATCATCCATGTAACAAGGCTATCTCACAGAAGTGAGAATAACAGTTCAGGAAAAACACGTAGTCTTCTGTCATCAACGTAATCCAATCTGTCACTCTGAGTGGTCCTTTTTTCTTATGTCCCAAATGTGAAGCCCTTTTGCTGGAGTTGGCCTGTAATTTTGCCATGCCTGACAAACTATTATGAAAAAATCTGTATAAATCTGTCTTGACACTTTCATCCTGAGTTGTTGCTCTAGAAATCATAGTTTGCACTTTGTCTGAGAGACAACAGTCCGTTTGCTTTATTTTTTAAGTCAAACTGCTATGAAAACCGTCTGTCTTTGGGCTCTGCTACACTACAGTTTTGTCCATCTGACACTAGCTCTCACCCAGCCTCACATTCAGTTTGAAAATCATAGTTCTATCTATAAAATAGTAATCTCTATAATCTGGGCGAGTTTCATGTCTGCCAACTCCTTTTTAGCAGTTGCAATTAGTGGTTTACGGGTGGTTTCAGCCAATGTGGGCCAAAATAAAGACAGGAAACTTTCCCCCCGCCCCCCTGCAGATTACAGTGAAAGATCCTTTCCCCAAGCACACAGCAATGCAGGGTGCCCTTAGGTACCATAGCCCATTCTGGCAACGCACGATGGGAAGATGTCAGCGTTTTCAACCCCCTGCTCTCTGCCTTGTCCCTCTGTCAAAGATTTGGCCTTCCCCATTACACAGTCAGTAGGAGGGAGCATTTACAAGCTCTTCAGGTGCTGCAGGTCACAGCTTGGCATTAGCTTAATCCCAGTTGAATGGCAGTCCAAGTTCACGTGCTGAGCTGTGAGCTCCGGCAGCGAGCACCACTCACACTCCTGTCTGCTAAGTTCACCAAGAATCCACCTCTTGCCTGAACCTGTAGCTCAGAGAAAGACCTCGTCCTTCCCACAGGAGCTGGTGCCTCTGTCCATTCTTTCTTCTGTTCACTCAGAGCATCTCAGAGCGGTGACATGTTAGCATCTTTCAACATCTGCCCCAAGGTAGGGAACTGGGCGATTCCCTGTCCTGTGAAAGGTGTCTTCAGATTCCTCCTCACCCATTTCTGTCCTCTGCTCTTTCCATGAGGGCATCACAGAGACAAGATCAAGGGCTCGGCCTATTTTACCACACTAAGCATTGCTCCTTTCGATCAAATGCGATCCAAGCATGTATTAACCTACTTGGATAGACTGCATATTTCTTTTGTGGAAGTAAATTCATTACTATAAATCTCATAGTTCAGCTGTTTTACTCTCTCTGCATACAGCTTGCTTATTTTTTTTTTTTTTTTTAATTGCTAGCAGTGCTCACAGCAATGCAGTGACTTCCACATAAGCATCTAAGATGACATTTGGAAATGCCCTCCTTGTGTTCTGGCTGACAGTCCTTATTTCTTGCTGCAGCAAAATCTGATGTCCCCATGAAAACTCTTCCTGAGCTCGTAGTCTCACCACTCTCCTGTTAGTCACCCATGTGCAAAATTCTGCTGAGCCTTTGCAAAGCCATGGGGACACCGCATTTTTTCCCCTGCTCTGCCATTGTCCCAGCTGGTGGAGGCAGCCACAACAGCACGGCTCTGCTGTTGCTCCTGCTCCATTGAGCCTTGCCTGTCCCTCTGCCTCAGTCCTCTTCTTTAAAGGAACTCCTGGTGTAAGTCACAACTGTAGTGACTTACCTTTGGTTATCTCTAGGAGCTTCATTCCTGGAAAATTCTCCCTAGCTTGTCAAGGGTTAATCCTGGCTTGTCCACCAACCCATAACCTTTTTGCTTTGCCCTCAACTCCTCACACCTGTTAAAAAACTTTATTTCTTATCAGAGGCTCTGTTGAACTCCCAGAGTCACCCAGAGAGCAATCCCAAGCTCTTCTGTAGTGTCAGCCTCTCTCCGTCACCTGGGTTAAAAGCCAACTCTGAAATGGTTTGATTTTAGGCGGCAGACAGGTCCCTCATCTTCTTTGTTAGGCTCCAAGAGTTAACTCTACCCAAGTTCTCAGAAAAGGGTAAAGCCTCAGAGGTGGCTGCCCTGTCCTTGCTCAGGCATCATCGTGGGTCATGGTGCATCTGACAGGCCCACTCAGGGCAGGGACCAGCTCCAAAGGTGAATGCACAATAGCACTGCGCCTCTGCAGATCCCAACCGCTGTCCCAAAGCTGAGGTCTTTGGAGGGAAATGGTCGGCTCCTCCACAGGACTTGCCTGCCCTGCTGCTGTCTTGCGCACCTAGTCCACCCTGTCTGCAAACTCGGCCCTCTCCTTCTCCCTGAGGCACTCAAATTTTGTGTTTGCTGGCACTTCCAGCTATGGAAATGCCTGGTTCTGTGGCTGGACACATGCAAACCCCTCTAGCTTACGGCACACAAGACCTCTGCAGCGCTCAAGGCCCAGCAGCTTTGCCAGTGGCCATCACTCCACCCCACTGGCCTGGGGGGTCACCCCACAATCACCCTTCTTGGGGATCCCGCCAGCCTGCATCTCCTACAGGTCACCCTGAAGAGTGAAGGGGTGCTCGTCCCCCTCAAGCCTTCGAGCAAGGCTGCAGACTGCGCTCTCCTCCCGTGGAGGGAAGGGCCCCCAGCAGCGACCAGGAAGACTTTCTGGGCTGGGTCTCTGGAAAACT
>NW_009647739.1:1751683-1759863 GCF_000708025.1 Charadrius vociferus
GCTGAACCAGTTCCAATTTGTATAACATTCTTCAATATTCATCAGGGCAGGGAGCCCATTGAGCTGGGTTGTCAAGGTGAATACATTAACCGCCTGTTCGTTCCTCCAGCCTTGCTCTTCCTCCACTACAAGGGTTCTTCCCCTCTTTTAGACAAAACAGAGCAACTTCCAGAGGAGAGAGGAGCTCAGAGCTTGGTCGGGTCTAGTTTGAAGTGGAACCTGTTGTCACCCAACCCCACGTTGCTTGAAGAGCACCCCACCGAGCCATTCTGCAGCTGTCTGGTCCCCATCACCATGTTGGCCAAGCAGCTATCAGCAAAGATCTAGCTGCAGGCCCAGCCTTGGGGTGCGTTGGTGGACATGGTGGACTCTTGAGGGCCCTCCTGCTCAGAAGCTGAGGTTTAGGAGACCTGGGGCCAAACAATGCAGTCTGTGGCATAGGGCTGGACAGCAGGAGAGTGTTACAGTGTCAGGTGTCAAGCAGAGGAGGCACCTCCCTCTGGTCTGGAGTCAAGAACTGCATTTTCTAGGAGAAACGAGACTGAATGCTGGTCGTCTTCTCAGCATTTCTGGGGGACTGGTAGAGTTGGATGATGATGGCCTCCCCCCCCTTCCTAGCAAATAATACGTTTGTGGAAAACTGCACTTTTTGCAGGTGGATACTTCTTGCACGTTCAGGTGTTCAGTGAATATTCAGAAACCCCCTGAGGTTTCAGCTTTTGGAATTGGGAAAGCACAGAAACCTTCTGATCTATTAATTGATAAAGAAAACATTTAATTTCCATGCTGCATGAGCAAAGCTTTAAAAACAGCTTTTAGCTTGAAAACTGGGAAAAGAAAAGGAGTAAGAAATGACAAAGTGACCAAAATATATCATTTCACCAACCTTCCCCTCACTGGGTTTTTCACATCGGTTTGATTCAAACCAAAGTCAGTATTTTTTTCTTGTTATGGCAACAACCAGTTCAAAGGCTCCAGTATTTCTCTAGCCCTGTGGCTCTCTCAGAGAGCTCCTTGGGTGAGGTCTGGGTCTCTTGCAGCCCACTTAGATATGTCTTTCTTCCCTCCTATCGACTTGCGTCGGCTGCCTGAGTCACGCCTGGCATCTCCTGGGTGCCCAGTGTGCAGAGCCAAACCCAAACCCTCTTTGTCAATATAGACCAGAATTTCTCCCAAACACAGCACGAGGGCTTCAGCTGTAAAACCTTTTTCAGCAGAAATCGCCTTTCGCCATGCGTTTGCACAGTGCCTAAATAATGGGCTCGGGCAAAAATAGAAATAGTTGTTGTCATTACAGCTTCTAGCTCAGGTTAAGGGGATCAGAGCAGGGCAGCAAAGTGGACTGTTGTGGTGGTCATAATCGACACAGGAAAAACTGGGATAATTTCCACTGGAAAACCTGTGTGAGAGCAACTCCAACGAGGTGCTCTACTCTGTTGCTTTCAAGGTTATCAAAAAAATTATCACCCTCTCAGCTGTGATGTCCCATTCCGTGACATTAATGGCAGCAAAATTTAAAGCTGAAGGAATCTCTCGGCACAGTATGTAATTTGCCTGGGGAAATTAGTTTCAAAAAGGATCAGAAAGTTAAATACTATTGCTGGGCTTAAAATGAAGGCGAATACTTTTATAGCGAAAATAATATTTTTCTATGATAAATTATGTAGAAGGCAAGAGTAATAAAATGTTATGCTCTAGGGTATAAAACAATCCCTGTAAAGGTCAGGAAGCACTTTTAACATACGTGCACATCACCGCACATTAGTACAGATGCATTTTAATTTGTTTGGATTTTGTGTCCTTGATTGGACATGATACTCTTCTCGCCTGAAGTTCCTCAAGGCCAAACACCTTGTTGGCTGGACCAGGAGAGAAACCTTCCCCAGCTCTCTCAGATTATCGCTCCATTCCTTTAAGCATGAGGCTGGATTATTTTTGCTATGCATATTATTCCTGTCCCAATCTTGCAAGACTTGACACGCTGTAAGGTCTCAGTGGCATCTCGCCCTCTGATTTGTGACTCTGCGATTTTGCTGTTACAACACTCTCTCTAATTATAACAGGATTAACTTTTCAAACTAACCTGTCCACCTTAGGCACGCTGCTTACTTCCTACAGTGCTGAATTCAACACGTTGGCTGTCGATGTCCACAGCCCTGCACTGAGCACGCTGCACTGAGGTGTTAGATCATCCTAGGTTGCTCGTTTTTCTGTTTTCTTAAGCCAACCGCAGATTAGGCCTTAAGAAGAGAAACTCCCTTTTTTCCTGCTTTTCTTCCTACCCCACATCGGCTATTAAAGCTTATCCCAGCTTTGTGCTTAGCAGGGGAGTGGAGCCAGATCAGCTCCAAATCGCCCAGCCTGGAGGTCCCATCATCGTGTTCCTGGAGCAGTGCTTGACAAATTACCACACCTTGGATCTGTTCTCCAGCTCCACTGTAGCCAGTTTATGGTGACATCTATTAAATCAGCCTGTAAACAATCAGTTTGGCCCCTCTGACAAGTTAGCTCCACTCCCCAAGGTCCAAGCCCACATCTCCTTGCTTACCTGAAGGCTTCTCAGCTGCCTTCCAGGCTCTCCTATACAAGAAGGCACTTGGTGCTCATTTAGGGCAATTTACCAGCCTGGTTTGAATTTGAGAGCTCTGAAATACGCTTGTGAAATAAAAACAGACCCAACCTTTTTACAACGACTTTCAGTGATGCTCGGAGCATCCTGAAATGCTCGGGTGGAATTTGCTTGCAAGCTTTGTAAAATTACCCTCTGGGAGAGAGCAAACAGGGGACAATTCAAGCTAGGAAAGCCAATTTACATTATTGAAGTGTAAAACAGGACAGAGCTGTTATCTCAAACTCATACTACAACAGCAGCCGAAGACCTTGTAAAATACAGAATTTTGCATGGATGGAGGCTCTGCGAGGAAGAGTTTATAACTCAAACCAGCACAAAATGTACCTTAAACCATCGCAAAAGTACCAGAGCCAGCATGAGCCCAGTCGTTGGAGCAAGTGCAGTCCCATGACCCCAGCCCGTGCGTGGGGAGAGCAAACCAGTCGGGAAGAAGAGTGATATGAGACTTCCAGCTACGGAGGTGACCAGCTTGGACTGAGTCCCTGACACATGCAATGGCGCTTGGGTTGACCCTCAGTTGACAGCACCGACACCAGTTGCCCACTGTGCTCTCGAGCCCCTTTTTGCCCCCATGGCACTGCCTCCTCCTGCGGTTACAAGGAAGGGGCGAGGGCAGCCAAGGCTGGGTGGCTGGCAGCGCTAAGGCTGCAAACCCACCACAGGGTTGCTTAAAAGCTTCTAGGAGGCAACCAGCAAAGAGGGAGACCTGGAGAGGGGATGTGGATTTCACTCACTCACTACGTGATGCTTCGTTTACCCTCTTGCGGCTCCAGCAGCTGGTGCAGACTTCTCCGTGGTGGAGCCCAGACACCCATTTCTGGGCCTCTTTCAGGGATATCCCAGGGCTGCTCATGCTGCTGAAGACAGGAAACATCCCGGCACAGTTTGGCAGCAGGTGGGCACTCTGTGGCTCTGGACATGGAGTTCAAATCCCATCTGCCAGACATCTCGGGCTTTTTGCAGAGTTGCTGGAAGGAAATCCCATTCTCATCCTTCTCCTCCTGTGGTCTACAAGTGGTTGCTGTCGTGACATGGCCCTGCTTTCCCCCCAGCCTTCCATCAGAGATGCTCAGAGCAAAGGCAGCCCCATCTACTTCTTCCCCAACTCTCCTTGAACAAGCAGTGACTCTGTACTCCCACTCCAGCACAATTTCCCACCACAACACTGTGGTATCTTCATAGCTTTGGTTCTGAATTTGGATCATTCGCTGGCTGTGCCCAAACAATAAAAAAAACATCCCAAAACTGTCTGGCTTTTTATTTTCCTGAAGTTTAAGTCCAACTGAAACCATCAGATCACCTTGTCTGTATTTTTGGATGTCACAGGTCATTGTATTTCACTCCAACACTGAGCCCTGTAACTCGGGTCAGATCAAAACTCCACAGCCCTCAGGAGTGCGGAGCCGCTGTGGGCTGAGATGGGAAGCGACAAGGTGCCACCATGGCCCTGGTGCTGCCAGGGTGGGTTTAAACACTCGCAGCATGAGCTTGGCACTCCAGCCTGAAGAAAGGGGGATGATCCCGGCACCCTGGAGCCCTCTCCCTCCCCGTCTGGCACAGGGCACCGAGCTCTTGGACTGGGTGATCTTGCAGCACTGGGGCAAGGCAAGAAATCCTGGTGACTTCACCTACCCAGCTCCCGGCTCGCAGGCTGAGCCATTCCTCCCAAAACTGAATTAAAAATGTGCAGTTGAAAATGAGCTAATTTTGCTTTAAAGGCTGCAAGCCCTGGTGAGTGCACCGCTCCCCTTGCAAATTGTCGCAGTATGCAGTTACGGTCGCTGCGAGAGAGCTGCAGCTTATTTCAAGGTTGAATTTGTCCAGCTTCTCGTCCCCGGGATATTTACATCTCTGGAAATGATCTGGGGACGTCGCAGTCTGTTACAGTGGAGCTGTCGCGTTCCTTGGTCAGATCTCTAGGCAGGAGCTTGATTTTTTACAGTCCAATGTCACTATATACCCCCTTCTTTACATTCTCTGTTTTATTTAACGTTAGGGAAAACCATGTATTTTATTTTCAAGCTTTTCTTTGCGATTGCAAGGACCAGGTACTTTTCTAGTGACGAGAGCTGAGAATCTCATGCATTTGCGTGACTGCAACCAATGACTTTAAAAACTGCTTTAACTAAATCACTGCCCAGAATTTATCAAAGGCTCGCGAGGCTGATGCACATGAAGGCTGCTGACACCCAGCACAGAACATATGAGCCCTAAAGTACCTAAAATTATCTCGTGTTAGCTTTTGAAAATATGTCTCCACCCTCCATTCAGAATGACAACTTTTGGCAACAACAAGAAAACAGAAATGACAGATGGTAACAAAATCTGGTACACAAACATGACAGTAGGCAATATAATGAACATTTCACCCACTCGTTCATTTATGCTAATCATCGCTTTTGAGCAACCTGAATTGTTATGCCAGACAGCAGCGGATCTGAAGCATGGCATAGCAAATCTCAAAGGGCCACCAACCTGAAACCAGAATAAAACCCCCACCGGGCTACTCGTTGTGAATGAAATTAAAGTATAGCTAAACTCCAGCCTGCTCTGACGGCCGCTGAAAAATGCCTCCGTTCCTAAAAAGCACATCGAACTCTCCTCCTGCCCTGAAATTCCTGCCCTGAAAAACACCACATCCACAAATCAGGGGCAGTTCTGTTTTCCTGCTACCCAAAGCTTCACCAAAACTCAGATGAACCAGCAAAAATTTGCACGCGAAGGTGAGCATTAGCATCCTTGCAGTAAATGCGTATTGTGATAACAAAACGTATATTTTATGGCGACAAAGATTTTCCTTGAAAAATGCTTTCTTCTCAGGCTGAGCTCTCTGGTATGAATTCAGTCCCCGTGGGAAAATGTTTATTCTTTTATTTGAAGCCCACTTATCTCATGCTGACATTCTCAGTGGAAGGTGCTATGTCACCCACAAAACTCCTTTTATTTCCTATAAAAATGTAAATCAGCCTATTTTTTTCCCCAACAACCTTATGTAATGAACAGTATCCTTGCTCAATTATTTTGAAGACATGCTTTTAGCCTCTATTTTATGCAGAAATCTGTAAGATTGAAACCATTCCTCCTCTTCCTTCCCTGACGTTTCGGTGCTTGCTCCTATAGCTGCTGAGGCAAAGGTCTATTGATGTTCCCGGGGTAGGTAGGACCTAAAAACATCTCAGATGGCAACAGCAATGCCGTTTTATTCTCCCGAGGGAATAAAAGAAGTTTTCCCACAAATAAATTGCCAGTGCTTTCAGGTAAAAAAGAGGGAATCCTGAGCAATTGCCCTCAGAGCTGGCCAAGATGTCTAATTGAACAAAACGATACATATTTGTAATTATAAATGAGGCCAGTCCTCCACGATGAAGATTTCCAGACACTGCCCTTTATAAGACCCAATTTTCATTTGCTTACAACGCTGTCAAACATTACCTACGGTAGATGAAATGCTGTCTTCTGGGGCCGAAACTGTAGTGAAAACTCACGAGAAAAAAAAAAAAAAGCAAATTTCAGCCAAAACATTTCAGTTGCTTCTGAGGGGGAAAAACCTCCATTATATAGTCTTGGTAGGTTTCCAGTAACCACGTCTGCAAGCGCTACGCTCAGCTCCAGGAGAAAGGGCTGGAAATGATCTTGGTGTCAGTGATGCATCTCCCATCGTCCTCAAACCCACCCAGATTTGCCTGACCTGGGGAAAACTTAGCTTTTCCCGCCTTCTGTCTTCTTTCTCTTGTCATCTCCTGCCCTGGATGAAGCATCCCAGCCTGTTTAGTTGTTCCTTGGGTGGAAGCTACTCCATTTCTTTACTCATCTTTGTTGCCCATCTCCACTTCTTATAGCCCTCCTGCGCAAAGAAATAAATCAATTTTGAGTCAAGGGGATCTCAACAGCCTAGAGCAGTCAAAGCAGAAGCCCGCCATGGATGGAGGCATGCTACACCAGGGCTTTCTGGTTTCCTCCGCTTCAGTCTTAATCATTCCTTAAAATAATGCCCCAACCAATTCCCAGCCTTGGCAACACTGCTGCTGGAGAAACACTGGTCAGCAGGGTTGGGGCCTTCCAGACACCCCTACGCCACAGCACCTGGGTGCTCTGTGGTGCTGGCAGCGACACCATCTGTGCTCTGCAGGATGGGGTGTCCTGCACAGCGACCAGCGGCTCAGCCACCCCTCAGGGATGACACAGTGCGCTTTCAGCAGTCCTGCCCTTCAAAGGCGGCTGTTTCAGACTCATAATGTTCCTCCTCAGCTGGTTCGTGCCTGTGGCTGCCTCCCAAGCCCATGTGCCACCTCCATTGATGGCAACACTGCTCGATCTGACTTTCCCAGATCTGATCCCATCTCAGCTCAATGCCCTTTTGGAGGCACCTGTCCAAGCATGCACCAGACAACATCTCTTTGAGACACTTTTCCCCTCCTTGCCCTTGCTCTTAACCAGACCACCCTCCTGCATAGACCACTGATGTCCATGGAGAGCAGGATGCTGACAGACCATCTGATGACTGTGGACAGTGCTGCAGATTTGGGGTGACCCCAGCAGCAGGACAACCTTGGGCTGAAGACGGGGGCTTTGGTGGGGAGCAGGGCTCAGCAATAACGCATGGCACAAAGCTCCCCATGGCTGTGGCCGTCTGTGAGCCCAGCACCTCCTCCAGCCTCTCACCTGTCTGTTGCAAACCATATCGACACGGACAAACTGACAGTTAGGACTGCTGCGTCGAATATGGGGCATGTCAATCCATAGGTACAGATGCCACCTGTGAAAAGAGAAGCAAATCTTCAGGTTTTTTTGGTTTTAGGGTTTTTTCCAAGGCTTTGCATGCACACAAAGGCTTCCCATCCCCTGCCACCCACACTCCCCCCCAATCCTCCTTCCCATTTCGGAGTTAGAAAGCCAGAAGTGATGTTGCTCTGTTTTGCTCCAGGATGCGGTGAACTGGGTGGCAGGTCGTCAGCTGGGAAGAGATCTGGCATGGGACAGCGTGACGAGGTGGGGGCTTCTGCCTGCTGTTTGTCATGGAAAAGGGAAGATGTCTGCATCCTGCTGACAGCACTCACTGCTCCTGAAACTGGGAATGCCACCTTGAGAGGACGCTGCCCCGATGCCACAGCTGAAGGAGGCTTAGCCCTGTGTCCTCAGCCACCCAGGTGCGTTCATGGGGGGGGGGTGTCCCACAACTTGGGGTCCCTGGGTGCCCCGGTGCTGCCTGGCCATGGGGCACTCAGCTCTGGAGCGGGGTGTGCGGGTGCCGGGACGTGGTGGCAGATGGTCTCGGTTGCTTTGCTGCAGCCCCGGGGCTGGGACCCCCAACAGCCTCCAGCTCTGCCGGGGCTGTCCCCGTGTCTCCAGCTGGGGTTTTGCCCGCTTGCTGGACATGCTCAAAGTTCACCGTGCTATAAATACCCAGAGCAGGGCTGCCAGCGTCCTCCTGGCCGGGGGGGCTGCAAAAACCAAACGGGCTTTCATTGCAATTAACTCTTTGGGTGTGTGACTCCCCGCTATGCGGTTTGAAAAAGAGGAATCCTCTGATTCAAAATGTTTCTAAAGC
>NW_009647739.1:1759946-1833335 GCF_000708025.1 Charadrius vociferus
CCTCGCACTGGGGACATGGTGGTGTGGGGCCAGCATTGCCCGTGTCCCCCTGTAGAGCAGAGGCTGCCTGTGTGCCCCACGCTCCCCGCAGAGTCCTCTCCTGTCCCCCTGCCTCACGCTGCACAGCCCCATACCCTGCCCCGTATGGCCCCACAGAGCACGACCCCTTGCCCTGCCCCATATGGCCCTATACACTACAGCCCTGCATGGCCCGTGCTGCCCAGCCTGCCCCTCGTCCCCGTCCCCGCGTGCAGGTCTGGCTCCTAGCCACAGCCGAGCAGAAGGGCTAAAACACATCTAACACCCCAAAGGGCAACAGAAATGCACTAAATCAGGACAAGCTCTGTCCCCGGTTTGGGGACAACCATGGGGGTCCCCGGCACCGCTGGGTCACCCGAGGTAGAGCACAGCGTGTTGCCCACAACGGGGTGCAAAGGGACACAGGGGCACAAGGCTCCCTGGGGAGCCAAACACGGGGTGGACCCCCTCTACCTGCAGTCCTACAAAGCCCTTTCGTGGTGCCAGATGTATCTTTTTACCCATTTCCCCACCACACACCTTACCGCGCTGGGTGACAATCCGTCCGGTCTCCAAGGAAGAGCCTCTTCCTCCTCTTACCCTGTCCAGACGGCAGGAGACGGACAGCTCGGAGCTAATGGCAGAGGACAAACCCGCACCGGCAGCAGCAGAGCAGCCTGGGGAGCCCCGACGAGCTGCGTACGACCCTGCGACTCCTGCTGAGGCTGGACATAGTTCGGTGCACGCATGGCCCAGGGACAAGATGGGCTAAGGACCATGCCTGGCATTTGCTCGACCAGGATTTTGGGTTACTCTGGCCATCACTCCCGATGATGACAGGGATCCTGCCTTGCCATGATGCTGTGCCCTGCGCCATGCCCAGACCCTCACACGTCCCGGTCCAGGAGGTCGCTGCCCCAGAGCTGTGTTCCCAAAGCCCCGTGGCCGCCTGCATGCCACCGCCGGACTCTGCGCACTGCGCAGCACCGGAGCAAATGCGCAGAGCGGGTGGCACTAGGGGGAGATAAAGGCCGGCACATACCGGGCCCTGCGCCTTTGCCAGCCCACTCCTGTCCCCTTGCCCCCAGGACCAGCCTGGCCTCAGCTGCAGGTTTCCGCATGTCACCGTCCCTTTGCTTTGCAGAGTCTTTCCTGCCGTCTTTGGGAAGCACCTTTAGCGACGAGAGTCCTTGAGGCGTTCACACCTTCTTGCAGCAAGACGCTGCCTTCTGCCATGCGCAGATAGCACAGGGGCACCCAAAAATGCATGCAGGAGGAAGGAAAACAGCACAGAACAGGGCACAGCAGTGCACTAAAAGTCTGGGGACCCGGTCTGGAAGCAGAGGGTGATGCATGCTGCAAGACCTCAGTTGGAAGCTCAGCCCATCGCTGCCCGGGCTTCCCCTTCCCCAATGCCCCCGAGGGTGCGCTCGGCATCGGCGCAGCGCTGCCAGCCCCCACCGGGTTCCTACACCGGAGCACTGGAAAACTGGGCACCTCCAGAGCTAAAAAACAGTTCGGGGGGATCTCTGGCACCAGGCATCACCCTGGTGTCTCTCCCCTCTCCACAGGCTCCCTGCAACCCCTCTCACTGGAGACGGGGAGGATTTCACTGGGCAGAAATTGGGGGAGCTCCTGGGAGCCGAAGAGCCGAACCAGCCAGACCTGCTGCCATCGAAGCTGTTCGTGCCCAGCCGGATCCCACAGGCACCCATGGGTGCAGCTGTGGGGCTCGCAGCGCATATCAGCACCGCACACTGGGGTAAGCGTGGTGCAACAGCGGCTCCACAGGGCAGCAGCAACACGAGGGGGACACTTGCTTGTATTTTCTATGGATTAAAAAAGAAAAGGTAAAATCGTGACCTCCCCAAATCCCAGTGCCAGAGGGAGCTGGACATGGTGCCGGGGGTTCAGGCTTTGCTGGCAGCTCCTTCTGCAGAGGAAAGCCCAGCCTCGGGTCACCGGCTGCCAGCACCTCACCGAACCTGTCCCTCTCCCCGTGGGAGTGGAAGGGCTCGAGCACAGGTTTTCCATCTCCTCCGCCACATCTCGGCAAAGGCCCTTTGGCTGCCAACGGGTCCCCGTGCCCGCGGTCACACCGCAGCAGAGCAGCATTGCTCACCCTGCAGCCTCATCTCTATTTTGATAGCATTTAAAACTATTTAGAGCTCCAGTTCTAAAGCTTTCAATAGCCTCCCTCTTAAACTTTGTACCCGGCTGTGCTGGAGGGAAACGGGGAGGCTGGGCTGGCCGGTAACTCGATAGCGGCATTGGCCTTGGACCAGAGAGGCGGGATGCAGAGACGGAGGAAGGCAGAGGGGTGCCCGGGCTGGGGTGTTATCCGAGCCCCTGCGGGAACAAGGTGTCTTTGCCATGATGTGAGCTGGCAAGAGCAAGAGAAGGGAAGGAGAACCTCTGTCAGCGCTTTGCTATGCGTTGCACTCCCCACTCCTCAGACACACGGACTCACCACTGTGCTGAGCGTCCACTGGCAAAGGCAGCTCCAACTCGATGCCATCGTATAGAAGAGCTGAAGACTTGTACCAAATCCCCCTCTTGGATTATTTTTCCTGCCAAGATGCTCCCTGCACCCAGCACCCCACCGCAGCATCTCCAGCTCCGCATGCCCAATCCCTGCAGCCACCTCGTCCCCTCCTCCGGGGCCGCTCCCTGTCCCATTACGGGCACTAAACCCTTTGGGGGCTCTGCTGCAAGTCTGAGATTTGCACTGTCTCTTACCCTGCGGATATACGGATTTGCAAGACAACCTGAAAGTAAAGGTCTCATTTTTTCTCACATTTTTAAATAAAATTAAGTAAGCACAAAAGCATTCCCTGCAATTCTGCTTGTGGCAATCAGTACTGCGACTGCAGTGCAGCTTTCCCACAGTGAAACGCATCGCGTGCCACCAAGGGATACAAGTTCAGGATCCTGGGCTGCAAACAGGCAGGGTTTGAGGTTTATATTAATTATTAAGGTTTATATTAAATTAAGGTTTATATTAATTTATATTAATTATTAAGGATCATATTAATCATATTAATTTATATTAATTATTAAGGATCATATTAATCAGGCAGGAGAGGAGCAGGCCATTGGGGAAGGCTCTGGTGCTCCACGTTCCCGAAACCAAGCTGGAGCATTGATGAAACAGGCAACTGGACCTGGAGATTCAGCTTGGAGAAGCTCCTATGGGGCTCTCGAATGCTCTCCTGCTTGCCTCCAGCTTCGCTCCGTGCACCAGCAGAAGCCCAGGGACTTGCTTGGTGGGGTGCAGGCCCTCGCTGCAGAGAGCTCGTTGCCCTCGTGCTGCCTCTCGTTGCAGTTACGGATGCGGCCACTGCCACCCCAGCGTCTCTGAAGTCATGCCCAACATGCCCGGCCTTCTGCCACTAACCACGCTCACACCCAGGCTTGCACACCTGGGCCGGTGGCGGGAGATTGCTGCGAGTAATCGGTGTTCACGCCCAACACCCCAACGCCACCACACGTGCCAGGCTGGCGCCTGAGCAGGACACCCATGGGTGCTCCGCCAGATCCTGCAGCTCTCCTGCACCATCGACCTCTGCATTCAAGAGAGGAGGGAGCATGACCTGAGCACCAGCACGAAGCTCTGCGGCGACCCTGACAGCATACCCATCCTCTGCACTAAAAAAAACCTGCTTAACAAACTGCTTAAACCCCCCCTTATCTAGAGACACCTGAGCGTGGGACGGGTCCTTCCTCTCAGCACCATGTGGTCAAGGTCTCTTCTGGGGACTTGCCCAAAGCTCTTCTATAGTGAAGCCCCTTGGGGGGGCTCCCGGCTCCGGCTCTGCCTTCCCAGCCCTGGCCTCTCGCCCATCAGGGAGCTGCTGGCCTGGAGCCTCCTGCGTTTCTCCCCTTTTGACACATCGGAAAAGTTTCCACATTGGTGGGTGTTTGGTTTTTTTTTTTCGCTTTTAGCAAATCGTTCCTAAGATCGCATCATCCTACCACGTGTTTTACCCGTTTGTTTCCAGGCTCCCAGCTTGGACCCGGCCTTTGAAAAATGACATTTCTCCTCCAACGCGTGCCCCCGGCATCAAAGCCCGGTCCCTCGGCAGGCAGAGACGGGCTCACCCCAACGGCTCCTGCTCGCAGCCGCCTCGTGCCGAGCTGAACACGATGGCTTGTCTTAGCGTCGAGTACAAAGCATATGCAGGACAGATGGATATGAGGTGAGTAAGATAATTAAGCATGTTAATGAAGTTCATTTGCATCTAGCTCTTAAATCCCCATAAACTCCGCAAAGCTGTGAAATGAGAACTGCCGCTCGACACCGCAAAGCAACAAAAATGTAGTTACCGAAAGCAAACCACTGATGAACGAGTGAGAAGAAAAGCCGGCTGTGGCCTGGCCGAGCGAAGCCCTGGCAGGTCCCCGGTCCCCAGCTGCTGTGGCAGGTCCCCACTGCACAATGCCACCGATGGGTGCTGGAGCGGCAACGGTCATTGAATACGAATTGCTTACAGGCTTTGGGGAGCTGAAACATTATGAAACCAGGGAGAACGTGGCAGGGAGGGGGAGAAATTATTGCTTCAGAGAAAGATTTGGCCCCCGAGATGGAGGAGACGCTTTGTAAGCGGGGTGCAAAGGAAAGCCGGTCACGGGTGCGGGGAGCCAGGCTTGAGCACCATTGCTGCCATGGTGCACCTGAAGCCAGGCCAGGGCCAGCAACATCAGCAGGCTCCTGCAGCGAAGCCTTGGCAATGGCGTGGCAGAGCGAGGCAGACGGGGCATCCCCTGGAGCAGAGATGGTGTCCAGCTCGGGCTGGGCTGCCAGGTGGTGGGGCTGGGACCCAGAGGGAGCTGGAGCAGCCCCAGGAAACCAGGGGAGCAGCTAGAGCTTGGGGATCCCTGGGAACACCCCAAGGACACCCCAGGATGGTGAGATGGCTCCAGGTGCTACGGCAGCACACCCAGGGCAAGGTGGACATTTGCATCTCTCCATCACCCCGGAGTTGATGGTGGCTCCTCAGAAACAGCTGACCCCGAAAGCAGCACAGATGGGTGGAGACACCAGCCTGGAACTCCCCCACCACACAAATAACCCTTGGGGTAAGTCCGTGCTTACCTTGCAGGCACCCAGGACAACCTCGAAACACAAAGGTGGCAGAAAGCAGCAGCTCCCACGGAGCTCGCCGCGACCGAGGTGCAGGATCCACGGCAGCGCCTGCAGGCGGGAGAGATGCAATGGCCACCAGGTTGTCCCCGTTGTCCCCCATCGTCCGTCTGGGCCAATGACGCCAAGTTACCCGGGGCTGCCTACAGACAAACACAGCCTGGCCTTTCGGGAACGGCTGTGAAACACATCCCTGAAAGATCTTTGGGCTTTTGCTTGTACCCAGAGTCCCCATGTAAACTAAACACACACAGGGCACATCTTTCAATATACCCAACATGGGTGTGTAACGCCTTCTCGACCATGAACCACAGCACAGCAAGAGAAGAAACCTTAACGTGGGGTTACCTGGGGAGAAGACAACGCAGAGCTGAAAAGGAAAACGGGAAGACTGGATTTATTTGAAACGCCTTGGTAAGATTTATTAAAAAATATCCCTTGGCAGTTGACAATCACCACGATCTACAATAGGAACCCGGCTGGATAACACTGGAACAGTTTTCGCCCACAGCAGAAGGCGAACACCCAGGAACACTAGAGCATGGCTTACACACACCTAACGGCATTAACACCCTGGGCTGGCATTGAGTCACACGGTGCAACCGCTGGCTGCAGAGCCCATCGCACCACACGTGCATCACACGCGTGCTCCGATACTTACCTTGTCTTTGGGAAAAAAACCCACTATTTAAAATATGAGGGAAAGCAATAAAACCAACAGCCTCGGTGAAACTGGACTCCACCTCTCCGTGCCTGCAGGAGGACAAAACTCTTGGTCTGCTGTGACCCGCTGGGAGAGCAGGGGAAAGGGAAACTCAGAGGTCCGTCTGGACCCGTACAAAAGCTCACAGCCGCAGGGCCCCGGCGCCAGCACGGCAAAGAGGAGAAGGGTTTGGTGCTGCCGGTCAGTGCCCATCAGTGGGCAGAAGGAGAGGAGCAGAGCACCTGGGCACGGATCCTGCAGATCTTCCAGGTGGAAACCTCACTTTGCAAGGGCTCAGGACTTCACTAGGGTTTCCCCCCCTCCCCGAGTTGAAACCCCATGAACTTACGGTGCGATGCTTAAAAGAGACCCCAAGGGAGGCAGAGGGTGTGTGAGAGACAGACAGACGTGGGGTTTGCTGCTGAGCAACTCCACCACCTTCAGCTCTTTTGGCTGGGCAGGTTCAGATTTTGAAAGCATTAAAGCTCCTCTTCTGAGCCATTTCTTTTTCTGTGGACTCTTATGCCAGAATAACAATGCCTCAGCTCCACTTCCCAAGCGGATTCATTTGAATAAGGCACTGGTATTCCAGAATAAACCATCAACGCTCTCTGCTAAAGAAAAAAATAACTATTTAAAAGTCATCCCCAATTTTGGCCAAAGCAAGCTCCCCGCGTGGAAAAGCTCTTTGCTGGGACCTCCCGCCACAGCCAGCAGTGACAACACGACGGCTGCAGAGGTGCTGCCGGCCCGGCTGCCGCACAGCCCCTTCCCCACAGTTTAGAGCAGTATTAAAATGAGGAAAAATTAGGAAGGAGTCGTCTTCTCAACTGGCTTTGGGAACAGGAAGGTCGTTTACCGCCAACCGACACATCAAAGTGCAGCGGGTCTATGTGACAAATTCCCTTCGCGTTAAAAATGCCTTCTAAGTATGACCTAATCAAAAATTAACTCGGTGGTTTTGGGATTTATCAAAGAAACATTGTAAAAAGCCAGAGCCAAAACAAAGGGCTGAAAAAACTTCTCTTCCAAACTATTATTCTTCGAAACAATGTGCAAACGGCACGGGACTGCGTTTGAAGTCGTGCTGGAGCCAAAATAAAAAAGCAAACCAATTTTAAGTTGACATAGTGTATTGTGAATTACTTTCTCAGCTTTTCTACATCTAAGATAGCGTGAAATGATCTGCCATACAGTAAAACAGTTTAATATACAATTGATTACAGAGCCGTAGTAACGAGTCGGAGATAATACGCGTTTTATCTATATACATATATAGCTTAATATTTCACAGATACAACTTTTTTCCATTTCGGTTTTGTCAATGAAGCAGAATATTTACAGTGAAGCCGCTGCGAGGAAGCCCCGTCCCCCAGCAAAGCCCCCGGCAGAAGCTGCCAGCTTCCCCAGCGGTGTGTAAACAGACCCGTTCTCTCTCTTTTTGCAAGAAGGTTGGGGAGAAGGTAGCGGGAACACGGGCTTCGCTGGGGTGGGAAGAGAAAGAAAACAGAGACGTCACAAAGAAACAATTTCCAGCTAACCTTGAGACTTTAAAATGGTTTAATTTGCCTTTTTTTTTTTCCTTCTTTCTTTTTTAACTGGAAACTGTTCTCCATTAATGTTTCAATTCACAATTCAATATCGTTTCAATAATGTTCTCAATTAACGCTTTCTGTACAATCTCCACGTGTGCTTATGCGAGGGCAGGCGGTGCGGGAGGCTCGGGGAATACTGCGGATGCAGCTTTTAAACAAAGCAGGGGACGGTCGGGAGTCTGCACCGGCCCCGGGCCTGCACCGCTGCCCGACTGACAGCCACTGGGAAAACCAACGCCAACCCTGATTTGAGTTTCTCACTTCGAAAATAATTTCTGGCAGGCTGTTTGTCAGCAGGTGCCGCAGCTCTTGAGGCACAGCGACTGCTCACATAGGGCCGCGTGTGGGTCTAATACTGTATAAGCCGAGGTGGGACGGCCCCGACCCCAACGCACCATGGTCAGACAGCACCGCCTCCATTTCTAGCGCACGGTTTTGACAACCAGCTGAAATTTGCTCCCATGAAAACATGGAAGGAAACCAACAGGCCAGGAGGGAAGATGTATTTATGAAGGCATCCGACAGCTGTCGGGCTGACTGTGGATCGGCTCAACCGAGCAGGACAGCGGGACGCTGCCCCCAGAGCAAACCTCCTCAGACCTGCGCCAGCTGCCGAAGCCCCGCTGCTGCCCGGGCACTACTGCGGGACACACACAGCGGCTCCTCTGCCGGGTCTGGCACCAGGGGCACGTCCAGCTCCTTCCTGACTCACCCGGCTTTCCATCATCTCCATCCCGGCCTTCTCCATCGCAGTGCCGCGGGACCGAAAGAGCGTGGGGTGGGAAAGGAGGAACGCGGCCCCTGCCGCCAGCAAAGACAACGTTTTATCCTAAGTTAAAAATACTGTTTCACAGAACGAAGGAGGTTTTCTGAGCAATGCGATATATAAAGCCATCACATCAGCCCTGGGGGAGCGAGGTGACATTCCTGAGAGCACAAGGGGAGAGCCTGTCTGCCTGTTCCGGGGTAATTCGGTGAGGGTGGCCAAGCTCCTTAGCATCTTTGGATACTGCCGCCGCCTCCTCGCAAGTAGGAGGCACCCGCCATTGAGCAGAAAAAAAATTCCCAAATATTCAGCGCAAACTTGACATGGTCTTTTGTCTTTCAGCAGATGTTTGGAGTTGTTAAGGCTCTTGGCTTTAAAGAGTTTATTACTTTGGAAGTTTAAAGCTGTACTTGCAGAGGGTATAACAAGTCTGTGTCTCAGCATCTATCTATCTATCTCAACATGGCCTCTGAAAACTAGAACTAAGAAATTAAATAGGGGGGAAAGTTATGGCAACTGTGGACTCCTGAACTACCACACATTAAGAGAAATGTGCTGGTGCCGGTGGGACCGTGCCGGTACCTGGACAGTGGCCAAATCCTGGTTCAGGCAGTGATGTGGAGCCGACCACTGCGACACTGCAAAATCCCTCCTTTGGACCATTTCTAAGGGCAACAGCAAGATGGAGTTACACAGTCAATACTGGAAATAAATCTCAGACGAAGCTCTGGTCTCACTTGAATAAAGGCAAAGTTTCAAAGATGCTAAAGAGGCACTTTCCCTCTGGGAATACCCACAGATGTACCACATGCTGCATTTTCCCTGCTCTGAGCTTAAATCTTTCAACAACGAATTGACGCAAACTATCTTTCAATTGCAAACTAATATTTAGCGAATGCATTAAGTTAGAAACAAGCAGAGACATGAGTGACTATGCGAGAAAAGAAGGAAAAACTTGAGGAAGTCGCTTTTGTTTTGACTAATCCGAAGGAAGATTTGAGAATCGATGCTCAAATCGGGGACGTGCGGGTGGCGGCGCTGGCAGCGGTCACCTGCTGGGACGCTCGGCTCTGACTTCCACCGCGCATGGTTGCTCATCGCCGCATGACAAATTGGCTAAAGCAGCACCGGTTAGAGCTGAAACTTAAAATTTTACTAACTGTTCCCAGCCATGACCTTCTCTGCAGTTCTTCGGATTCAGTGAACACTGCAGCCTCTGGAGATTAAAATACGTGTTGTCGCAGGGAGTCGGAAAACAGGGAGAGAACAGAACAAACCACGTAAAGGCTACGACGCGAGAAGCCGAGGCAGCAGCCTCGGGGCTTTTCCAGGAGCATAAAACACACACGACTACTTCCTCGACAACGATTCCCGATTTGGAGACACGCGTGTGGAACAGCGGCTAGAAATGGTGTTAAGCGTATTGCACGTGGAGCGGCGCGCGTGAAAACGCCGGGCGCCTGCCTCCTGCTCCTCACCAGCCCCGGGCTGGGTGGCTTGGTGAGACGAGCAAATGGCTACCAGCTACAATAAGGGACCAGGGGAAAGAAAAAAAAGCTTTAGATATCTTCTACCGATCTATTTTTGCCAAAATAATCTTCTTTCTCAAAATCTAGTGTTGACTTGTAACAAATTTCGCTGCATGTTGTACAGCTGCTTACCCCTGCTGAAGACAAACAGTTTAGCTTATCTTAAAGACTCAAAAGAGGTTTTATACAGAAAACTTGCATTAGTTTTTTTCCTACCCGAGCTTTACCCAGTCTCCATAAAACACCTCAAAACTCTTCCCCACGGCACCACTCGAACTGAGCTGCCGTTAAGACACAATATATTTCCCCCCAATTTTATTTTCTACATGAATCTCATCAGAGCCCGACATTTGATTTCAAATGAACTCGAATAAGACAAAGACAATAAGCTCCTGGTGTCTGATTTTCACCGACAAAATCCTTCTAGTCACTCTCGACAGAGTTCAGAGGGTGGCGTAAAATCAGATTTTTTTTAAAATAAGCCCTTTTTAAGGCTCCCTGATCCCACAACAGCAAACACACGTTGCTCAGCCTGCTGGGAAGCCAGGGCTCTGCTTCGCACCCAACAACCCTTCCCCTCCAGCAGCCGGCAAAGACAGCACACCTGCAAAATAAAGAGCAGCCTTCAAACCAACCCGACGCCTCCTTTCACACTCACCTTCTCCTTTTCTCACTCATTTCAGACCTGGGAGCCCGTGTTATCCTTCACAGCACCTCCCGCACCGTGTGTGTTTGCCCGGCGAGCCAAAACCCCATCTCTACGCTGTCTCCTGCGCTGCTCCTGCTGTGTTTCTGCAGACCGTGGTCTTCCACCTCTCCGGCTTCCTTTACATTTTGGGGGTATTTTAGCAGAAAACGGCCCACACTTTCCCAGCTCGACTGAAAAACCTTCAAGACCATCAGAACACTCAAGCTAAATACTGGACAACTACAGCGTCTGCAGGAATTAGCATGTAATGGTTACGATTGCCAACATTTTACAGGACTTTGCAGAATGCTACCGCCACTGCCTGCAGAAAACATTCTCAGCAATAGCAAACAGTAACTCAGATTTTTCTCCTTAAATGTTTTCCCCCTAGAAATGCAAACAAGGACTGCTAAAGCCTGTGTAGAGAGCTGAAAAGGAAAAACCCCGGAACAAATGACTTTCCTGCCCAATGTGATGTTCCACACACAGCTCAGCCAAGAATCGGGATTACTCCGAGAGCCCACCGAGACGGAAGCACCGCGGCGCTGGGGCATCCCTGCACTTCTACCTCGATTTCTCTTTCCACACGAAAATCATTCTGTACTTACAGTCAAACCACCCCTGAGACATCTTCAGCAACCGGGAAAGTCACATCGATAAATAATTACTGCATCTTTAGCAGTTTTGTAACTAAAACAGGACTTGAAGGAACACTGCTCAGCGAATCCCAACACTGACAGTGAACACTGGATTTCATTTCTTACCCCCTTCTGCTTTTGCATGCTCGCTAAAACTCAGGGTAATAAAACTTTTTTTTTCTACTTCTGGTGTGATGAAAAATGTCTTTTTTTCCACAGAATTCTTAAATTTAAACTACTGGGATGTGCCTGCTGCTCTTCTCTATCTTCTGTCAAGCAGCGTAACACCACCACAAGGAGAAAGCCGCAGCTTCACAAACGGACCACGGCCTCAAAGCAAACGTACTCTCCCCTTTGTGTTCGGAAGCGGAGAGAGGCAAACAGCAGCGAGAGCAGTGTCTGAAGCCACGACCCGGCAGCAGTGGGGTTCAAACGCCGCTCTGCGGTGCGGGAGATGCAGTTTAGCAAAGGTGAGGAGCAGGGAGGCGAGAACCCCCCATGAGTCCCGGCCAGAGCGAGCAAACTAGAACCATAGCAGGGAAGAAGGGAGAAAACAGACGCAGTCTTTAAATTTGGAAAAAAACCAATCCCAAAACACCACCCTAAGCCACAGAGTTAAACAGCTGATCGCGTTATAACCAACCTCAGGCGCTCTTCAGCCTCCCGTGATGTTGCAAAATAAAGACATGAAGTTAATAACCGCTCCCTTGCAACTTTTTTTGTTGTTGTTGCTTTCAGAATGAAAGCTTTAAGAACAGGTTAGATTTAACAATTTTAAAAGGCGAGATACCTTAAAAGCTCGGCTCTTTAATCAAGAATAAGCTTGTCTGTAACTAAAAGCCTGTACGGGTACAGCGTTTGGTTTATAGCTCCTGTCATTTTTGTTCCGGGTGCCTCCTTTCTGTGTTTTAGCCCTGATGTAAGAGTATCCAAATACTTACTTTTTTGTAAAGCCCTTGGGGAGTCCATCCTCTCCCCTCCCCCCAATTTTGTGATCTTAAAAATCCTCCTGCGCTTTGCGTCAGGAGACAGCAGGAGCCACAGTCAGGCAGCGGCACCGTCCCACCCCGCTCGCAGCGCTCACGTTACCCTCCAGCAACGGGGAACAGCCCCAACTCCTGCAAAACAACAGGCAAATCTGTTCTTCTCTTGAAATCATAAACGCCAGAAGTAAATCAATGGGAACGTCATTTCCTTGGTTTTGAATGAGAAATCTGTCGCACAGAAGTAGCTGGGAGAAAAATAAGCGTTTTTGTGTGTTAGCAGCAGATTAAGACGACACTGCAGAAAATATTCAGCATATTCCTCATTACTCAATGCTCCAGAGCGGCTCCCGCGAGTGAGCCCGTGGCAGAAGGCAACGTGGGGCTGGCAAACATTCAGCAATCTTTTCCCTCCCCTCCTCTGGATAATTTTTAAATTATCACCATTAAAACACCCTAAAAATAGACAGCGCAGCAACACTCCGACTATTCTTGCAGAATACTCTTCCAGGTACCCGGCCAACTCCTCCACTTCTATGCCGTGGTCGAATCGTGCTGGCACTAACAGAACAAGCCCAAAAGGTATTTTAATGAAATGAACTTTGATCAAAGCCTCCTGCAAGCGCACACGTGTCACGGTCGCAGAGAGGAACGCACAACGCCATTAAAAACACCTCCAGAGTAATTTTTGCGAGTACGGGGACATCTTTTCAAAGGCGCGAAGGGAAGGTGTAAAGGTTCAGCTCCCGCTGTTTGACAATCAAAACCAGGCCCCTCCTTGCTCCTCGCGCCTGGGAAAACCTCGCTATCCCCACTGTGCGTCGAGTTCAGCCTCTGGATTGCGTTACTACGCTGCATTAAAGAGGAGATGTGAAACCTCCGAGAGAAGACCTGCAGTCGCAGCCGCCCAACGCTCGGCCGCTGCCCCGGTGGCAATAAGCAAACAGGGTTACCACTAGTTACTCAATTTTTCATGACTGTTTTCCCAGCTTCAGTGTTAAGGCAGAGTAACATCGCCAGCGGTTCCCAGAGCAGACGACAGCCCTTGATTTCAGAGTCCATTAATACTTCTGTCCTCAGCCATTTTATTTGCTTTGTGCCAACAAAAAAACAGAGGCCCTGGTATTTTTTTTTTTCTTTTCTTTTTGGTATTCCAGTGTTACCAGAAAACCAACAATACTCCCGCAGCACCATACCACGACAGCACGGGAGCGTTATTTACTTTATAGGCTGGAGGATGAGACTTTGGGATTCTGCAGTGCATTACTTGAAGAGAGAGGAGGAAGGTGCTCTGGGTGCGGGGCCCAACTCCGGCACCTCCTCCTTTCAGGTTTCATCCTGGGGTGCAAACCTCTCACCGCACGCAGGGCCGTTGCTGGTGGAGGTTTAGTTATTGTGCAGTGTCTCACGCGAGAGAGAGAGAGAGAGAGGGAGAGAGAAGCCGGCGCATCTCGACTGACCTCTGCCACTGCGAACAGCGGATGAACGAGAGAGAAATGCTGGGTGGAGTCGTCTATAAAACTGGGAGAAAGAAGTGAAAGGGAGAAAGGTTTGAACGACTTCGAGAGACTAACGTAACACTAGAAGGCATGTAAACAATTCTGGACCACGTTACCTCCTCTACGGTAAGAAAAGGAATACTGACACACACTTAACTGAAACGAGAACCCTAAAAATGGTTTCAAGAATACATTCTTCGGATGCAAGAGGTATTTGCAGAGTTATACTACCTGAAAGTCGGGAAGTGCAACCCATCACGGGGAGGGGGGCAGAAGGGGATGAGTTTTAATGTAGGGAGAAGGAAGGCTGCTGTAAAACTGTGCACGGATACAAACTTCTGTGTTGTCGCTCGTCAGGAGTAGCCCCCAAACGGGCTGCAGCATCTGTGGCAGAAGGGGACGGGGATGAGTATCCCCCATTGTTTTTTTGTGTGCTGGCAGATTGAGCAAGTAAGGTTAATCTTAAATAGCTTTCGTATCAAACGCAATTTAGACGCACATAAACAGCATTCTTTTGTGAGAACAGCGCGCAGAGTCTTGTTCAACTGAGACCCAGAAATCTCACTGATTTCCATTTGACAAAGGCTTCAGGGGCTCCGTGCTGACCGTGGAGTGTAGATGGACCTCAAATAGGGACTTCACGACGAACGTATTTATTACTCAAACGCCAAAAATCACACGGGGAATAAAAAGAAGTATCAATATATTCTGACCTCAGTTCAGACGGAAAGAAAGAGTTGAACCCCACACCAATACGCAGGCAGCACAGCACTGCATTTCACCAGCTCTTCCCTAACGAGCTTATTTCGGGCATGAAATTTTATTTGGTCATTCCATTTTATTTGGTGTCGCAGGGAGTTGGTTGAACTGGAGTAGCTGAATAATTACTATTACCCAAAGCAGGGCATCAGATGTAAGCGAATGGTGATGGAAGCATGCGGAGGGCAAACTGGTATAGTCTAAGGCCCCCACCCTGCAGTTCCCTCTGCTCCCGCGGGTCTCTGGTCCCAGCGACCTGCCCAGAGGCACCTGCAGGATTGGGAAATTATTGTGCTTCTCAGCTCACTAGAAAGGACGTTTTCCCCTATTCCTGCTTTCAGTGGCACACAGGGAGCACGCTGTTCTATTCCCTTCCACGAAAGCACAGCGTAGGGGACGGGGGGGAATCCTGAAAAACATTGTGCAGCACCATTGATTCGATCCAGAGGGAAGCTGGGGTGCTCAACTGCGTTTGGTGGCTTCGGAAGTCTCCCCAGCTTGGAAACAAATATTGCCTAGGTAACATCCTCACAGTGGTTGGTAGTTCAAAGAGGCTGAAACACCATCTTAGTACTCATATTAAAGCAATTAACAAGCCATCTCTCCTGATCCCTTCCGCACACGCACACAAAAAATCCCCAAACAAAATAAAACCAGGAACAAAATAAATAAATAAATAAAGGCATTCCCAAAAACATTTATTTCGCTTTTCTCTCTCTCTTTCTCTCAAATCAGACCAGCTTAGAGATACCAACTTCACCTACCTTCGCAAATTCAGCTAGGGTACGGAGGAACACGAAACTGCTTTAGACTCGCAAGACCTGAATTGTAACACTCTCACGGTCACTCATCTGCTTCTGGAAACCCGTCCCGAGAGCTGGTGAAGTCCGAACCCTTATTCCATTCCCACAGATCAGTAACTCATTGGCTATGTGGAAAAGAAGTGTATCCAAAGCACACAATGGCACGTTAAGGTTGAAGAAAGCATCGGCAAAGGAGAATAAAACTACAGCAGTTGTTCAGCCTACTCTAACTAAACGCTGAGCCACTGCAGAACTCCTCCTCCAGCCCAACACGGAGTCAAACGGTGTCACCCCCTCGCCAGGACATTCTTTTGTGGTACGTTACTGGCACTTTATGTCAGTCTCATATGGTAGATACATGCACATTTGTCTGTGTGTTTACATACAAAAGGTCTGTTAACAGTAAAACATTGTTCAGAGAGATATAAAAAACCCAAGGAGTTGCATTAGCCAAAAAAAGTGTTTTGTGAGAAACAACAATAAAAATGATATAACCACAGCTTTTCTTTTCTTTAAAATTAGATAAATACCCAAAGCTATGATTTCACTTGGGGCCTCTGTACCTTGACAGGGAGTCCAATGGAGTATATCTGAAGGCACTTAATATCCTCTACTCAGCTGTAAGATGGTTGCACAGGGAGCTGGGGAGCTCGGGATGTGATTTGGGGCATGGAGGAGAGAGATGGATGAAAACGAGCCCTGAAGAGCTGTGATCCACACAGCCTCAGGCGCCGAAATGAAAACAAACGTACAACCCAGGTGTTGAGAAGGTCTCTCTTGAAAAAGAAAACTGCCCATTGCAAACGTCTTTGTGTTTCTATTGACAGAGCACTTCATGCAACTCCGACAGTGCATCATACACTCTTAGAGATATTTAGCTTTGTCAGTTCATTGACCTCCTCAGTTCCCGCTTCCTCACAGTCAGTCTTCTCTGCGGCTTTGCCAAACCTGCACCTCTCCTCTGCTCTCACCGCATCTTTCTGGAGCTTCTTGGCGGAAGGAAGGATGTCCTTGGTTTCCGAGTTATCTGTGCCATGGGCTATCTTATCAGAATTCTGTACAGAAGGCACCAGGTTGGCAATCTCGTCCGTCGGAGATCGCCCAATGCTGCCATCCACTTGAACCCGAATGTCTGGAGATATAGACAACTGGTGATGTGGCACGATCCCATTGTCCATGCATTTTGGGTAAAGGTAGGTCTTCATCTGACCTTTCCCCTTCACATTGACTGTCCCCCTATAGTCAAAGTCATACCCCATCTTGTTTAGGATGCGGTAGCTCTCCTCACTCACCTGTATCCGACACTCGACGCCAGTGGTGTCCATTCTGCTAGCAATGTTCACAGTGTCACCCCAAATGTCATACAACAACTTGGTGGTGCCGATGACCCCAGCAGTGAGGGGGCCGTGGTTAAAGCCAATCCTAAGTTTAAAATTAAACCACAGCATGTTGTTGTTGAAGTCATCCACCACTCGCATCATTTCTTTGGCAAATTCAAAAAGGGTCTGCAAATGCCCGTGGGGATGGTTGTTGTCCTGACACTGCGAGGTGTTCAGGCCCGAAGCGGCCATGTAGGTTGCCCCGATCGTTTTGATTTTCTCGATGCTGCTGTAATGCGGTTTGCTTAGCAGCTCATCAAAATCCCCAATCAATTCGTTCAGGACTCTGTAGCACTCTTTGCCCCCTTCGTAGTTCTCTTCGTAGAACTCGCTGAAGTTCACAATGCTGGCAAAGATTACCCCGCCGCTGTCGTGGTTTTTGGAATAGCTCTGGGAAACCTTCAGCTGCTCGGCCACGTGGTACGGAATAATATTCCTCAGCAACCAGTCGGCTTGATCCCTCATGCTCTGAATTTTGGTGCGATGAAGATCAGCCTCCACATCTCCATGGTAGTGGAGGCGGTAACTGACCTCAAACTCTCGATTCAGAAACCAGACCAGGAGGAGCAGAAGGAAGGAAACCAAAATCACTTCCTGACCGATGAGGTCTGCTGGCCTCTGCGTGTCATATGGCACCGAACTGTTGCACGGACTTTTTCTGGAGCTGGAAGCAGAAGAGAGGGAAGAACACAAAAGGTGTGTTTAAAAACACAGAGTTAGGGCGCTGCCAGTTCTGCTCTGTGGTTCGAAATCCTTTTCTAGAAAAAAGCGTGGGAAGTGTACGTTACATACTAAATTATAAAATAGGCTTCGATAACTCTATCTGCTGTTAAGCACGCTAAAGAATTACTTTCATTCTTAAACTCACCGAGCGCTTCCTTAAAGGAATATCAACAGGTTCATCAACACAGAAATTGCCCAGCCTTTACGGTAGTCCTATTTTAAGGACTTCACCAAGGAAACAGTTATCGTTATATCTAAATATATAACTAGAAGCACTACATGTAAATATGTATATGAAAACGCTTCGTAACGTCTGCGTGTGAGTTTAGATACACACGTGCACATGTATATCTGTATAGGAGGTGGAAGTTTTGTGGAATTTATCTTTTTTTGTATTACCTCCAATATTCAGCAACATCTGCATTGTATACTCCTAGTGCTGTTCCCTTGTCTCCTCACCAGAGACCAATAACCTTTGCACTGCGCCTTTAACGTTAACACATGAAGGTTTTGGAAGAAGGTAACCCTGTATGAGACACTTCATGGAGAACCGCATGTCTCCTGCGTGAAAGCAGAGAATATGGAGCTCTGGGTTGACATCTTTTGTACATTATAACGACTGAAGCTTTTCACGGCGGAGACAGAAAGTTTCTCAAAGTGCCAAGATGAAAAAAAAATGAAAACGTCATGTCTCTCATAGATTGAGGGTAATATTTCAAATCCTTTTGACAATCCGTCGACTGCCTGTGCAGATTATGAAGCCCTGATGGAGGATGCTTCCAGTGCCAAACCGCCCTTAACAAGGAGACATCTGCAGTCTACAATCTCATCTTTCTGGAGAGATGCAAAGACACCAGTTTAATCTGAGAAGACACCACCTATGCAATCCTGGAAACGAAGTCTAAACCCAGACAGATTGGCATGCAGAGATTTCTGAAGTCATTTGACTGCAATTTTTTTTCTATAAAATTATGCCAAAGCTTAAGATTTGATACAAGCAGACACATGCTGAAGTTTTCCAAGTTAAGAGGTGGTTTGATAAGGGAAAGCATCACATCAACCCTTCTCCTTGGAAAACAGAAAGGCAATCCGTACCTCAGTGTCTGTCTGTATTTCTCTTATGAAGGTATGTTAGCAAAAGAGATTAAAACAAAGCGCAACTCTGGCAACAGCTCAAGAAGAGAAGATTAAATTTGTTTCTGTATTTCTAAGTTCAATTTGTTTCTTTATGTCCACGGGGGACACGCTTCCTACTTCTGAAATCGAAGCAGACATTTTAGCAATTGAGCTATATTAGGGACTCAGTTTCCTTTTCTGAATGTCCATCCTCAAGTATTTGATTGACAGAAAAGCCTGATGAAGCAAAAACATAGCAGTTGTGAAACAGATGAATATGCACAACCTCTGAAAACATTTGTATGCGCTTTGGTCTTTGTTTGTATCTAATTATTAGCTTTTATCAGACTAAGCCTATGGGAGAAAAAGTTTCCCATAGGTAAAATGTTTACAATAGAGAGCTTACAGGTTGAATTTTAGATTAAAGCTAAGACTGCATATTATGTTGGGAGTCACCCCTTTTGCTTTCAACCGTAAATATACTTCTCCCAGGAGAAGTGAAGGTATACTCTTTTTATTGGTTTGATATTAAAAAAACCACAAGGGAAGAATGAAAGGAGGAGATTAGTCCCAACTCACAGAATAAGTCCCTACAATCTGGTTCCCATAATGGCTGCTGCGTTGCTGTACTACGACTCTCTCCTTTCTCCCTTACAACTGCTTTTCTCAACAGAACCTCTGTTACGAACCTCGTCGCTTTCTCCCCAGAAAGACCAGTCCGAGACTAAGACAAAGGCGAAGTTATTAACGACTAGAATAGTGGCAATTCCTGAAATACAATCCTTGCTACCTATTTTGCAGGTGGCAGAATATCCTCCCAGTTTAACGGGCTTATAAAACAAAACTAGGGGAGGGTGAGTAAGATAAGAGATGTCAGAGAATAAACAAGGCTGGAGAAGGTGAGGAATGAATCTCGGTTAAGGAGCACGATTCAGGTTCTTTTCAGAACAGTTCATTATTTTCCGTTACCTTGTGGGAAGAGATCTGCTAGCGGATCTGAGCAATGACATGTTACTCCTTTGAGAGTACGAATTTGATCCAGATAATCTGCTCTAACATCAAACATCCCTGCCACAGGGATTGATTTAAGTCATTAAAGGCTTTTTATTTACAGTTTATTGTACAAAATACTCCTCAAAGTACTTTAATTCCTCTTAAACGAATTAGGCCAGCACCACAAATTTGACGTTACGAAAAGTGGCTCGTGTTGAACACAAAATCCGCCTTTTAAGAAAAACCTGCTGCCTCCCATTCACCGCTCCTGAAGTACTGGCATCTGCGAGCTCTCAATCATCTCCTCGAGCGCTGGCCTGACCTTGTTTCCCACGTGGGCGTACAACCTTAGAGATCTGCGTGCGAAATGAGTGACTCACTTGTAAGCTGACCTGATTTCATTAATAAGGTAATGGGTTAGTGTCTCAAAAAGGAAGGTGCAGTATCTTTTCCAGAGCAGGCATTTTTGATCACGATGCGACTGCTACAAGCATTAGTACAAAAAGCCACGATGCCAGCCTGAAGGAGGGAGCAATTCCGTCTCACTCATTTGGAAATCAGATTTCTGGACGCTGCAGTGACCAGGTTACGGGACCTACAGGACTATAAATCATCTTACACAGTCAGTTAGCACAGACGACCCGAAGCTGCCCTTTGGAATGAAAAGAAAAAAGCCCCCCACACCTATGACAGAAAGGATGACACATCCCCCCCGGTCTTTTTAAGCTCTACTTTTTATGAGGTGCTGCAGCAGAAAACTAATTTTAAAAATCATTCAAATTCAGATCTTAAGCCGACAATGTTCCTTTAACTCACACTGGTGAAGTGCTTCCTGGCACAGACGCCCGACTATTAACTTGGCATCTTCATCCAGGCTGTGTGTTGAATATGGAACAAGCGAGAGCTCCGGAGATAGAATCTCCTTTGGCTTGATCACAAATCATAAAGATAATGGCTTTCTACTTATAAAGATTTTTGGAAAGCCATTTTGCTTCTGAGCCAGTAACCTATGTTTGGATTTGGATATCTTGCTATATTTAAAGAGGATGCATGCCTGCTAAATCTTAAAAAAGAATGCAATGGCGGAACAGTGCGGAAAGGGGAAATCAAACAGCTGCTTTCGATGAAGAACATGTAGTGGACGCATATAAAAAAACCCCCGACCATCAAGTGATTTTAGTCTTCCACCTCAAGTAGCCGATCACTGTTCCTCCTTGAAGAGTCACAGACTGAAAAATGGTACACCCTGCCTGCTCTGAGATAAGAACTGAATGAAAACGAGAATTATTTCCTGCTTAGAAGACAAAGTTTATGGTCGTATCTCTTTTGGGCTGAAGAACTGGTCTGTCTGGAAAACAAGGCAAATTCCATATTTTGATTAGTCCTTATTTTGATTTATCGAGCATAGCGTGGACAGTCCAGAGATGAACTTCGTGCTAAGACTTCATTACCATTACTAGTATCTCTCTTCCCACGCAACATTAATAATTATCTCAATTTCTGATCAAGAAAAGAGAATAACCTCATTAAAGACATGCAAAACAAATAAGTTTGCCCCTCTCAGAACACAGGAAAAGCTTTTTGTCCTGTCTGGGGTGAGCAAGGAACCTTTTTCATTTATTTATTTCAGTGTGAAAGGAACAGCAAAAAAGTTTGTTAGGATAAGGGAGTTTCAGCTCTTTAGTAGTTCATGAGCAGGAGAAAGGAAAATTTCTGTTTGCACAGAACTCCAGAACTGTGACATTCAATAACGTACATTAAAAGAGAAGCCGAATTCTGTTGCAAATGAACGGTAGAAAGAGATTAGGATTAACTCTCTTTTCGCTTCCAACACGTAGAAGCATTGTGTCATTTTATAAGTTCAGGCAGCTTCAAATCAGCGCAGTCCGGACTGTTAACAGAGATCGCGCTGGACCGACCCTGTTCCTGCATGAAAACAGAGACTGAGACCGACTAACCCGACAGAGCGGCTGCCGACAGGCAGGAAGGGCAGCGCCACGTAGTATTAACGCACGCACCACATACAGGAGTTTTTTTCCCCCCAACCGAAGGAATGACAGTTGGAGTGCAAATCTAGTAAGTCTCATAAAAAACCAAAAAGTTTAAAATGAAGTTTAGAACTGCTTAATGAGCCAGGTATTTTGGTCACTGCCTTATTTGGTATTTAAATCATGAGGCAGGATTTCACAGAATTCACAGAATGGTTAGGGTTGGAAGGGACCTCTGGAGATCATCTAGTCCAACCCCCCTGCCAGAGCAGGGTCACCTACAGCACGTTACACAGGACAGCGTCCAGGCGGGTTTTGAATGTCACCAGAGTGGGAGACTCCACCACCTCTCTGGGCCGCCTGTTCCAGATTTGCAGAGCAGGTCCAGAGCGCTCCATGCCTGTTTGCCATAACACCTCCTACCCGGTTTGGTTTCTTACCCACTTTTACCTTTATTTGTCCCGAGTTAGAAGTGATATGATATATATTTATGGAAGAAAAATATTTGCACGCAAACAATGCTTGACAGCTAATTTTTTGACAGACCTCTAATAAATGACGATGTAGAAATAGTCACTGAACAGAAGATCGGGTTGTCAATTATTTAAGGCAGAATGAATTATTTATTAGTGATTAGCAGCTGGCCGGAGCCTGCTAAGCTATTGTCAGCGCTGGGCAAGATGTTTGTAATTCGGAGCAACACAAAAGGCTCAGTGATTTCACAAACTCATACTAAACCACTAAGGATCCAAACACAGGCTAATCCTAAGACACTACTTCCAGTGATCACCATGCTTTAATTAATTTCGTACACTGCCTTTTCAGCAAATTCCCTTCAGTGTTTTAGTTTACAAAAAAACCAAATCACCTCTGCTCTTTTGGCTTTAACTTTCCATTCAGGATTTAGCGAGCTGGAATTCTGTTATGAAAATGAAGTTATCTTTCATGAATCAAAGCCATACAAAAAGGAAAACTCACGTTAAAAAAAATAATAATAGAACCCCCCAACCAAACCAATAAACACCCCCAAGGCTGTACTAAGCGTTAACTTCTTTGTGAATAAATGACTAACATGAAAGCACACTTACCCGGTCTCTACTTAAAAACCACACATTTTCTGAACTACCATAGCATTCACGTAGATGACATTTTTTAAAAAGTAATTTTGTTTTGATACATACTCCCAGTAAAGCAAAGTTTGTTGAGATGAATTACTGAGTCACGTATTCACAGGGTCATTAGTTCAATCACGTACAACATCGCCCCAGTATTGCCCCCAAATTTGCAACTAGGAAACACATACTTTTCTAATACCGAAGACCAATAAAAAACCCTTTAAAATTTGCAAAACTTGCAATAAAACCATGAGAAACTCAACACTGAAATAATCAGAGTGAATCTTTCTCACGTTTATTTATAAGGGGCTATTAATAACCCAGGATAAGAGTTTTGTTTGTTCGTTTAAGAGTCTGAGGGCTAAAATTTCATTTGCTCTCAGTGACACGACTTGCTATTCTGCCCGAGCGAGCTCAGGGCGGCAGGCAGCGCCCAAGCTGCCATCGCCAGCGCGTCTCCGTCCCGGTGAAGGCAGCTGGATTCACAGCCAGTTTTTTCAGCTGCGGCTCCTCTGCCACGGGGAATTCTCACCTGGGCAGCTGTGGGCAGCATCCAACTCGGCGCACTTCTGAACGGTGCGAATCGAGCAAGGAAATCAAATAAATAGCTCGTGATGTACAGATAATGCTTAAAAACCTGCTACTACTAGAAAACCAGATGCTGTTTTATATAGCTCCTCCATAGTTCTGTTTCCTAGAAATCAAATTTAAAAAGAAAACAGCATTACACAACTCAGTGACTGCAGCATCAGCTCTCTGATGATTTTTGGTCATAGCCAAGTCCTCTGTAAAGGAAATTACGTACACAAGAAGCTTAAACACAATTTGTCGAATTCCCAAGTGTACTACAGTGGATGCAAAGTTTTGCTACATATAATTGACTGAAAATGTTTCTATCCCTAAAGATGGTAATTTTATATAAAGCTTACCTAAAGTTCTGTGCCAAATCTAGATGAAGAGTTTCCACAGAGCTGAAATAAAAAAAACCCCACATTGATTTCAGCAGAAATGTTAAAGCAATAAACAAAGCATCCTGCCAGAATTGCAGTTAGCATTTTAAACTTTTCTATTATGTAGACTGGAGGACCAATAATTGCATTGCACGCTTGATCAGCTTCAGACAAACTTTGTTTGAACGTGACTTATCTGCACATTTTGCTTGGAAGAAACAACCAGGCAGACAGAGATGCAAACACCTCGAAAAGGTAACTGATGATAACGTAGTCAAGATGATGCCTGGGACGTGTAATTGTTACACAATCCAATCTTACCTTGGAAATATGGAAAAGCAATTTCAGAACTCTAAAACCCAGTTATGCCTTTATCTTATCTGACCACGAAATACAAAGATTTTAAAAAAAAAACCCACCTAAAAATAAAAACCAAACACCAACCTCCCCCCAAAACCACAAAACCCCACCCACACAAATATAGAGCCTGTTTTTGAAAATGTCATTACAGAAAAGAAGTAGTTCAAGCAATTTTTGTGTTTACTTGCATTCCAATTTCTCTACTGCAACCAAGTATCACAACTCTCAGGATTAGTTACTTTTGGGAAAAGTTGTAAAGAAATCTGCAGAATGGATTTGCCTGTGATGCACACAAAGCTGCAATTACCGCCGTGACAAAAAAATATTATCCAGACTAATGATGAGGGGAATAAAAAAAGTTATTATTAACAAACAAAAGTTACGGGTCTCACTAATTCAACCTGTATTATTTTTTTGCTCATGATCAACTCTATAAATCCCTTTTTCAAACCCGCAGTTGAACAGCTCAATTACTTTCAATATTTATTTGTAAAAGATGAAATAACAACATCTTCCGTGGTTTCTGTACTTTGCCCATTAATGGTCACCACTATTCAAACCACAGGCAAAACCATGTTATCGTCAGCAAAATTTCTTAAGGTATTATTTCTTTAACATTCACACCACCCCTTTTGCCCAGCAAAAGCAGACGCTATGAACTGATCCGATAGCAAGGTCTCCACCTCCTGGCTTGGGAACGGCCTTTCCCAGTCCCTTAATAAAGTTGAAATGCAGGGAAAAACCCAGGTTTCGTGTCTGTCTTTCTGCATAAAGTCTTAATACAGAGCTCATGCACAAGCTGAGTTAGCAATCAGACATGTAATTTGTTCTAAAATGTCTGAATCGGGAATTAGGAGTTACGATTATGGCACCAAACCTGATTTTCTTCTGCGACAAAGTGCCTTTGACACGGATGCAGAGCGGTCTGTTCAATCACTCAGGGGAATGCAGATCACCAAGATACCTTCTTCATGCTCTGCCTTCACTGCCTGCCTTTCTATGAAGACTTTAGGTACTACAAATACATTGCGTTACCCTATTTTCAAAGGCTCTGCCGTGATCCAGCACCCAGTTATGCCACGCTAGCTCCCTGCGGCCACGCTGGCACGCGTGCAGCTGAACGAGCTGCAAGAACCTCTGCTTGGGGGAATTAGGGAAGGGTAGCCGGGGAGGCAAAAAACGGCATCAAGGGTTCGCTCTTCACTAATTTCCCTGAAAGACCAAACCTGGGGCTAACTTCTCAGCGAAGGTGGTGGTCGGACAGGGAGTGGCAGCAGCAGAAGGGAAACAGCCAAGGGGTGGAAAGCCACCTGTCTTACTGGGCGAGGGTGACGCAGCGTGCTGGGGGAGAGATGATGGATTGAGCTGGACAACTAAAACCAAAGGGACAAACCAAAGACGAGAAAGGGGAGGCATCCAGAAACGAAACACTCCATCCCTCCGCGGAAGCTAGAAAGAACTGTCCTGCACTCCTTGCCCGAGTGCTCTGCAGAGGGACAAGAAAGGTATTTTTCTGTAGTCTAATATGACTTAGAAACCATTTAATCAGCTGACTCCAGTCCCAAGTTATTTTTTTTCAAGTAAAGGTTTTCTTCCTACAGCCCTTACAGCCACTTCCAAATTACAGTTGTGAACAGGAGTGACTTTTATTCTCCCTGTCTTTTTCTATATAAATCTGATCAAAATTAAAAGAGACTATTGAAGATACCTGAAAAGGGGATAAAAAGCTAAATACTCACACAAACCATGTATCTGCAAACTCTTTTGGGTTTGCTTGTGGTTTGTTTTTCATGTTTTTCACCCTGTGATTCAGCAGGCCTCTGAAGAAGGGTAAAAGGAAGGGCTTTTGATAGCAAGCAGAATAATCTAGCATCAGAAGTCCTTGCAAAGTCCACACTATGGTCAGAGTGCCAAAGGCTGCGATATTTCTTAAGCCACTGAGAAGTGCAAGTTGATTATAAAATTTTGACAATAGGAGTGGATGGCTGGAAGGAGTCCCTTGACTCTCTTGGCAAGAAAATAGAAGAATACCGCAAACAACTTCTCCTATAGGGAAAACTGCTTATCAGAGGAAAAAGTAAAAAGCCTTAAGGTTATCACACAACTGCATTAATTTGATTCCTCTGGTCACTGCCTTGCAGCGTCCGCTGAAAGGGCAGGAAAGTGAGAAAGGAAACGAGGTATTAGAATCCTATTAAATCCAAGCACCTGCCTTCCACAGCGCAAAACGCCTCGAGGAAGGAAGTGGAAGAAAAGACACATGGTTCCTAAGGACAGAAATAAATCCAGAGGGGTGTGGGAGAACAACCGGACTCTCTGGCACCACCAAATGCCTCCAAAATTTCTTTATAAAATAGATTTTCAAGCAATCAGTGAAAGGCAATTCTGTGGGTTTGGTAAGTATAAGCGTGCCCTGGAAACACCTCACTTAAGGACAGAGCGTCATTTCAACACAGGTTACAGAAAAGGGCCCCTCAGATATCGTCCTGAAATCCCTCAGAAAAACATGCAAAACTCTTCCCAAATCGAATTATTAAGTCTGAGATGCTGCAGAAAGACATGGCAGATACTAAAATCCCATGCGTTGGCAGAGAAAACCAAATTTGTTCATCCAAAACACAGTCCGTGAGTGCTAAGGTGTGATGCTCACCTGTCTGGGCACAAGGAGACGTAGAGCAGAATGAGAAGCACTGCTCCTACTACGGTTGCCAACAGAGATCTCATCCAGGAGCTAAGCTGGCAGAAGTTACAGTACTGCACAATGGTGATCAGAATCGCGCAGCACATAAACATGGTGTACTGCAACAAAGAGAGAGAGCGCGAGTTAGCTTCTTCGTGCTGACTGGAGCCCTTCCGCACATCAATGCCAGCGTAAATTAAAGAACGTGTGATATAAAAGAGAAGGGTCTAATTTTCTCTGTATTATATGCACGGTAAGTAACGTCTCACGGGGTCTGTAGCAGGAGGCAGCACCTGAAGATGGAGGTCTTCCCTTCAAAGAGCAAGAAAACTTTTAGCACAGGTTGTTTGTCACAATTTTCCCTAGACGGAGTTTTGTATTACTGCATTACACAACCGTTATTTCAGTAACTTTCAACACCTTCAGCTTACCTTTGCAAACAGCTCAGTACCTCTTCTTCTTAAAAAAAAAAAAAAAAAAAAAGAATAAAAGAGTAAACATTCATGGTAATCTCCTCTCAGATACCGGGGTCAGAACCCGTTGCTTTTAAAATGGATGTCTGCATTGAGAATGTGGAACACGTCCACCCTCAGAAATTTCACCCAACTGCTTACCCTTAAAAACACTTCTTAGAGGACAGTATCATACTGACCAGCAGCAGGTGAATTCAGAAAAGAAAAAAATCTGCTTTGATAAAAAAAGGCAGGCACCAGTCACTGTCAACTGATGCTCAGTAACACCACCACTTGTGACAATTTGAAAGGACAATTTTCATAGAATCATAGAATGGTTTAGGTTGGAAAGGACCTTGAAGATCATCGAGTTCCAATTTTAGATTTTCTGTTCCAAATGCCCTATCTCAAAAAAACCCAACCCCTTCCCCTTCCACATCTTTACTGGATAAAGCAAAGGAAGGGCAGGATGGATATATTCCCCAGAATGCCTTCATTTCCCTGAGATACAGTCTTACAGTGGTCAAAACTCTCAACCCGATGAGCAAATTTTGGTTTTATCAAGAATACTCACGACCATCCAAGCTAAAACAGAGAGCCCACAACTGCATTATGGAGTTCTGTTCTAGCTACATACTGTGTTTTACAGTATCAAATGATCATTCTCTCCCTTTCATTCTCGCTTTAAATTTGCTTTACAGCTGAAGCGCAGAGACTGCAGATTAGCAATACTGTAGCATAACAAATAAGCATCTGATACCGAAGTAGACACGGTGTATGGGGAACAAAACGTACATAATTTACCATTTTTAAACCACAAGCACAGTTGTTGTTTCTTTTTTTTAATGACTCAAAAATGGATAAAAAGAATTTCAGAAGTGTCCATAAAACCCCCAATAATTTAAACTTACTTTTTTTCCCCCCATTTCAGGTCTCCTAAAGTGGCAGAGCACTGGTTCTCACTCCAAGTGATGCCCCAGCATGAAGCCAGCCTATAGAGGGTCAGTAAGTGCTGTGTTTTACTATGTACGCATGGCTTTGGAAAGTTTTTTTTTTTTTTTAATATTGCTGGTTTTGTTAATTTTTATTTTAATTATTTTATATCCAGGGAGGGTATAAAATGCTATGAATTAAAAAAAAAACTTCGCAAAACCATGTCATAGTAAAATATGACACTTACCTGACCCTCTATAGATTGACTCCATTTCCTAGAGCTCCGTGACTGTTGAACCACTGAGCACAAGACGAGTTGGGACATCTCTTGGAGAGTGAGCCAATCACCCCACGACTCTGGAGGACCTGCAAGAGGAAAGAAAGCAAAGTTCATTCTCAGTTTGGCGATGAACACCAGGCCGCCGCCTGAAGCATTTAGACTAACAACCTGATCTGAACAGGTGTCGAGAAAACACTAATAGAACTGTTCTTCTAACATTATTTTTAAACGTTTGGAGAGATGATCGAGGATGGTGATGAATGAGATGATATAAAAATCAGAGGATAGATCTGAGAGATCTGAAGATTTTTCAGCTCCCTTCAGTGTGAGGAAGACATTCCTACAGTGAGTTTACTGGTAGACATAGGGAGGAGGTCTATCATCAAAGTGGAAAAAAAAAAATAATTTACAGCTTAAAAATAGTTAACTGATATTCACAAAAGAGCTGCAGAATGGTTTTAAACAATAACGGATGTGAAACAATATCGAACACATTCTTCTGTGACTGTGATAAGCGTGGAATATATGTTTAAATCAGGAAGGAATAAAAAACGTCTGGGCCACATGTTCCCATGAAACAAACACTTCCCAACACTCAGTAATAAAGTGTGAGAGGAAGAATGACAAGGACCTGGTCGTTACCTATGCCCAGAGCCTTGAAATAGCAGGAAATTTGTGAAACAGAATTCCCTAAAGACCCTGGAAAGGAAGGACTGTGCACTGGGCTACCCAAGAGAAACTCGCAGAGAAACAAACTTTCATTTCTGGTTTGAGTCCATTTTATTCACAACCAGCTTTTAAACATTGATTTTTATGCTACAGTTAGCCTTTAAATTAAACTATTCTCCCCCCTCCTTAATATTTAACCCTTTGTTCCCCTCTTTTGCACGCTTTTATTAAAGAAGACACCAAATCCCCTGTGAACCTTTCTGTGGCTAAATCTGCCGATTTCTTTCTGTTCCTTTTCAGAAGGCAGCTACAGCGTGCCTTTAACCAGCCCCGCGGCCCCTGCAGGGCAATGGTTTCCACGTACTCAGAGCCCTCTCCCTTGACTTTCTCCATCTAACTCCTCCAAGAAAACCCATCCGCTGTTAATACTGCTCTCGCTGTTGAGATTCACCGATGTGCATGCACAGTTTTTAAGTATACACAGCGTCTCCGACTACGAACTCTAACTCACAACCAGAATAAATGCAATGAATAGCCTGCGATAGGCAACTCGCGTTAGCTAGAATAAACACCCGCAGAAGCGTTTGGGCTAAGAAAAAAAAAAGCAGGTATGTAGGCAAGCATATCCCTCTCCTCTTTTGTATAAGAGTTATCAAATAAGCAAGTGACTGTATTTACATAACAAACTAGGCATTTCATCACCCACAAAAGCCCCATCCCTCTAAGGGATCGTTATCAAACAGATGTAAAGCACGAGGGAGGTGAAGGAAGACGGCAGGCAAGCAACGAGCTTTGTTCGATCCAAAACGTCAGATTATGAAACAGAGTTGGACAACTTACATGTATATTTGTTTCAAAATCAGAGGTGAAGTGTGAAAAAACTGCAAGAGCTGGGAGAGAAACCAGGATCGCACCGAAAAAATGTCGAGGCAGCCAGCCAGATATCACCTCCAGGAGACGCTTGGTGCAAGTCATCACCTCCTCCAGAAAGAACGCCATTCTGGAACAAATGAAATCACAGATCCAGGCATTAATTTCAGCGCATCGCTTCATACGTCTAATTTACGTGTAATAATGTAACTTCAAATCCTTCACTTGGACTCTACGAGCAATCACAGCACGTTACATGCCACAGCACCTGTTGGTAATTTTGGGAAATAATCCACCTTTGCTGAAAGACGATGGGTTGTTCTCTCCGGCAAGGGAAGGAGAGCATGTGGGATGGTGAGCTTTGAGAAAACAAACTGAAACCCAATTACTGAAACCCAGTTTTCACTTACTTGGAAGGTAAGCGTAGGAAAGACTTCTCTCCGTTCCTAAATATTGAGCCTTAAAGCAGGTGGGGAGAGGGGAAGCTTTTACAAGTTAAAAAAAATGACTTACAGTAAGAGCAGAAATGTTTGAAAAGCAGGGCTGTGGACCCTGCTAACACGGCAGTCACCCAGCACCCGTCCAAATCCACGCCACCTTAATGTTACACTGCAATCAAAACCAGTTCTCCCAGTTCCAACCACCCCGACAGAAGTTCCCGTCTGCAGCTGGGCTCCGTTCCCTCTCCTCAGGGAAGGGGAAGAGGAGTGTGAGCTGCGAGCTGGCACCCTCGGCGGGCAGCAGAGCCCGAGAAGGGGTTGGGATGAGCACCTCGGAGGCCAGCTGGCAGCCGAGAGGCTCCTACGCTCGCCCGGTGGGATCTATCACAGCAATCCAGTTGGCTCCGCACAAGGCACGCGGGGAGGAACGGTTCTTGCCTCGAGCTGCGGGTAAAACCACGGCCCAAAGCTGCGAAGCGCCGAAGGAGCCAACTGGAAGAGGTTTGGAGAGCAGCTTAACAGAGATACCTCGTTAATGAGAGCGCTTCTAATTGTCCAGATGAATAAGGAAAGGTAAAAGGATGCTGGAGGACATTGCACAGAAAACGTCTATCTAGAGAAACAAATCCTTAGAATAACTTCCTTCTTAAAGCTCAAAAGCATTAGTCACTCCACAAAAATTGCAACTGCTGTTCAAGTTTCTAATTATTTTTATGAAGACATAAAAAGGTAACGTAGTACAGAGAGCTTCAGTCAAAGCCAGTACATGTGGATGTATGTAATTATCAGAATTAGTTCAGGCAGGTAAATCCGCTGTCCTAACAGGGGACCACAGCTGAGCCCAAACAGTAAATAATTACAACTTTTTTTGGGCAGAGATGCTCACAGTTAAAAGAAAAAAAAATATATAAATACAACATACAGTAAATATTAAATTCATAATCTCCACAGTTACACAAAATATTCCATATTACTTGTATCTTTTAAAAGAGAAAAGAAAAATCCACTGATTTTTTAACACTGCTGCCTAAAATACAAGGTATTATGCTGGATAAAAGCCCGATACAAACCACAATAAATTTAAAGCTCTTAATGTGAATTTGACACTTATTCCACACACCTTTAAATATGTATCATTTATGAACGACACTTTAATTCTCTGGTCTAGACTTCCGCGAATTATGCAGCCTCAAGCTTTTTTTTGAAGCTTCAAGAGCTCTTCTCTAATTTAGTATATTGAAATCTAGAAATTATACTTAAAAGCATAGAAAAGGATGAATTTGGGGTAACAGGATGGAAGACGCTGCAACGCACCGGGACCCCACGAGAGGGCGCTCACAGATTTGCTAGTTCCCAGTTTAATGGCCTTCCATTTACACCAAAAATTATGGCTACATTTCAACATCAAAAAGAATTCCCAACAGAGAAATGAAAAAAATGTATATAACGCAAAATGAAATTCTTAAAAAAGCTCGACAGAGTAAGAATTGGGGTTTCAAATGTGTCATATACTCTCCTGACTGAGTCGCCTCTAACCTCAACGACGGAGCTATCCCTGCCTCCAGTGGCAGCCAAGTCAGCCCAGTATCGAGTACTTCTGGAAATGCCACCCAAGTTCATGCCTCTAAAAATAAACTGCAATTCTCCCAAAGCCTACCAATTAGGATTAACATTTACGAGGCCGAACTATGAGAAAGGAAAGTGAAGCGGGGTGCAAGGCAGAGCATCCCCGGGCTGCCCCGGCAGGGTGGAGAGCCCAGAGAAGCCGGTCTCTCCGAAGGCAGATGAGCGACACCTCTGCCCACGCTCGGCGGCATCTTCCATCTCGCTCCCACGGAGGCTGGCACAGAAACCAGCTCTGTGGCATGCAAAGCGTGGCAGATACCCAGTGCGGCTCATGTCTCTCACCCCAACCCACACAACGCGACTCCGTGGTGCAGACAGCTTGGGTTTGTTTTTTTTTTTTTTTTTTTAACTTTTTTTTTTTTTTGCCAGGCCTCCATGCCAGGACAAATTCTTGCGGGAACTATAGCAACAAATCCATCAGCGAACCCGATCAGTTAATCCTGCGATGAGGACACTTCTTTATTTAGGGAGCTGCGTGTTTCAAAAAAGCTACTGCAAATTCCAGGACAATGCCACATTTCTCGTGATAATGTTTACCTTCTTGCATTGATTTTTATTTTTTTTTTAAATTTTTTTTATTTTGGTCTGGTATTTATCCAACACTGTGCACTCTGGAATTAAAACGATTGAAATCTCATCCTTCACAAAACAGGGAAAGCCTGTGAATACAGCACAACCCTCCCATCGCAGGAAATAAGAAGTGCATTAAATCCAGACAGCAACGAGAGCTGCAGACAGATTTAATGGCTACAGGGCAGTATCAGTAAATAATGCAGTGTCAGTGGGTAGCTCAACAGGGCTTAAATGCTAAAGCATCCGAGATGTTTACACAAGCTGGAGTTCAAATTAGTAACTTGGACATAAATGATTAATGGGGAACGGGGAATGTTACCATCATTTCTCTATTTACTGGCAGTTTAAAATCAATTCCCATCGTTCAAATCACAAGCTTTTGGCATAGCAGCAATTTGGTGGGATATTAAATACCAAAGTCACAGATGTTAGAAATAAATAAAGGCAAACAGAATACATTGTTTTCCCTTGCATGAATACTCTGCATCAGTCCTGTTGTTAACAGAACCGGTTCATTAAGCTCTGGTTGCAGAAAACAACTTCTGCTGCTGGTCGTTAGGAATTTAAGAAGATCCACCTGGCTGGCCACAGGGTCCCGGCTGCGGACAGCACACGGGTGTTACGCCAGCAAGCCGGGGAAGGTGACGTGCCAGGCAAAGGCCAGTTTTCCTTAGGCAGACAACAGCAGTTTTCTAATCTACCGTTTTTGATTGTTCTTCATCCAGAAGGTATTTCTGTGCCCTCTAGAAAGGTACTTCTGAATGCCCAAAGCGACTTATCAAGTGCTCCCACCTCCCACTCTTCTCGACTGAGCCGAACCAGCCGCTGTTTGCCCTCATCTCTTCACCCAGAAGTCTCCAATGAAGGATACTATCAAAAGCAACGCTTTTTTTTTTTTTAATGAACTTATTCATAACGAGATTTACTCAAGAATAAGACCTAGATGTCAAAAGTATCTAGTTAACAAAAATCCTGTATTTACAGCTAAAACAGTGGGCAGATGTCTTCTACCTGTACGCCTGCAGCGGCACTGCTAACAACGCCAAGTGAAATCTCCCACGCTGCTGCACGTTCAGTGACATTTCCCAAGGTATTTTTAAAAAATAGCAGAACTTTAAGACCTCTTACACTTCAGCTGAACTCCTGAAAGTCAAAGCGGTCACATTTCAAGGGGGCAGAAGGACATTCTTTGCACTACATTTACAGAACAGGAGATGACACCTTCCACATGCTTACAAATGAAGCACCATTTTCGGCGTGCAGCTTAACGTGATTAATTTTAGAGTGGCACTCGTGATAACAGTGGGATCCTCATCTATAGATACTCCAATAATTTATTATCAGACACTTCAGAGGAATCAAAACATCCTTCTCCCTTGTAAGCTTTGCTCCGTGAGGACTTCTGCTCTTCTAGAACTTCAAAGTTTTAACTCATTTCTCGTACAGGCAGCGGTAGCGTTCTCCTCTCCCGCTCCTCCAGCTGGACTAAAGGTCTTAGCCACAGGAGCTGTAGCAAGTACTTCCTAGGCCGAGTCCTGGATTCAATTAAAAGTTAGACTGATTTAAAGGCAGGGTGTTTCGCATCACGATAATGAAAATACAATGAGAAACTTAGGCAAGAATTTTCTGGTCCTAAAATAATCCCTTTTCCTGAAATTCTGGGATTGTGCCCAGCATTGTAGTCCAATCTCCTCCCTTCAGATATCTCGGTGGTATTCTGTGATTGTCATTTGGGATGACATTTCTGCACAGGAAGTTCTGCACCATTTCTGTGCATAATGAGTGGTCAGAGTGAGCAGTCCTCACTTTGAAGATGATTTGAAGAGGAAAAAGACCATTTTCTTCTTTCTGCTCAGGGGAACCGTACAGAAGCGTATGCCTCAGGTTGTGGAGACTGGAGTGGCCCAGAAGCATATTTTATGTATTTACTAGGATGTAAATACATACTATAAATTCAAAACAACAAAAAACCCCACCCTCCAAGCCAAAACAAATACCTTCTCCTACAAAGTCCCCCCTCAAATTTGCCATTGCTGTTGCATTTAAACCTGAAAACCTACCAGAAAGCTTCTGAGATTTTCATTCTACAGGGGACTGCTCTTTTTGGTGTATAGTATGAGGTAATTTTCAAGAATGTACCTGGGGTAAGATCTACTCAGATCTGCAACCATCCTGGTTTGTACTTTAAGAGACTTGCAGAAGCGTTACCTTAGATGCGATGACCAGAGTTAAGCCAAATACAAGTTATACCTCATTAGTAGAGGAAAGATTGTGAACGTGAGCCCGTGGTAGCAAGTTCCTGAGAACCAATTGCTTGTAACTGTGGAGTAACTCCAGATGGATTTGCAGACACTTCCCTCCCACCTAAAGAAAGGAGCAAAACAACTCTCACTTGGACGACAGGGGCTCCAGAAGCAAGGGATAGCTGGTGACTCGATTCCTACATCCCTACTCCTCAACTGCCAGCTTGACGGAGAGGGCAGGGGAGGGCAGCAATCGCTCACCCCATCCAGCAATTCCCGCTTCCCAAACTAGCCAGGAGTATTTGTGGGATCTTGAGATTACTGGTCAGCTTGACTCCAATGAGTGCAGCAAGTGTGAGCGACCACCCCTCATCTGCACCCGTAGCAGCCGTGCAGGAACCGCAGTATTCCCTGCACGCCCAAACCTCCCGGGAGTGCCCGTTAGGGTAACGACAGTCCTGCGTGCTGTCAGCACAGTGTCTACTAAAAAATCTGTTACTTCTATGCCAGGTGAGTTTTGATGGGTGCCTGCAGGTGTTCTCCACAACGTGAGATGTTTCTCAACCTGTTTATCAAATCAGAATGAAGCACAAAAGAATGATCAATTTTAAAATACATATATACTTTAAGACTTCGGAGTCATCCAGAAACACTTGCTTTAAATCTCACTGACACTGAATGGGGCATCCAAGCCAGCTTAGGAAGTAAAAATTGGGCTTCAAGCCAGCACGGTCTCATGAAAATTCTAGAAATGTCAGTGACAAAACCAAATAGTGTCAAGAAAACATTATAAAGCCACTTACACGCACTGCAGTAACGGCCCAGGCTCACTACCAGAGAGTGTGGCTCTCAACAATGAAGTTCAACCTCTGTACAGCCGTACACGGCTCAGAAAGACAAAACTGCTTTGCAAATTCGTGTCTGTATAGATAGCATATTGAAAACAACAATTTTCCTTCTCCTTAACAAACCCATAAACCCCCAATTATGGAACAGGACCAAAATAAAACCTTAGGTACCTACATATAAAAAATTCTAAGATTATAGCAATCATTTTTATAAATGTACAAAATAAGAAAAGGCAAATGCAATGCAGCATTGGAGAAAAAGTGGGAACAGTAACCAATTGAAAAATACTAAAATGGGATAAAAATTCACCTGCAAGGTGAATGCACACAAATTTTCTCTAAACATATCCGGGTAGCACATATTAGCTCTTCCACGAAGTGATGGCTGAGTTGTTCAGAGTGGAACAAATTGAAGGATACAATGGCATGGCCACCAAGCCCAGACTACCTGCTCGCTGCTGCCTTCCTACTTTCCTGCCCGGTGCGACAAAAGAGCTGCCCGGGCACACAGAACTGACAGAAAACCTTGCTCCCATCCAAGGCATAATACAGAAACTGTTCCGCAAAGAGGAAAATGCATTTCTGGTGCAAGAGAAAGGACAGAGCAACAGTTAATCCAGTTTAGGATGCACTGGAGTGACAGTGCTACCAATTCAGAGATTTCCCGGTATGGGCCTTAACACTTTCTGAATGTCTAGATTTTCTAAAAACGCCAGAACTACAATATGATTCAAATTGCAACAATCAAATACACCTCCTAAGAAATACTATCCTTAAAAAGCGTTTATCCGCTGTTCATAAATGACCTCTCTCTACTCCTGAATGCCAGCTTTCCTGTAAATACACTCGCATACACTTACACCGAGTTACGAGCTTGCTTCAGTGACTAAAGTACTAATTTGGGATTTTTTACCTTGACCCTGAAAAGTCAAAATAAGAGCGCGAACTGCAATCTCTTGCTTCTTTTGAAAGAATTCTGCAAGAGCAGAATTGCTTCTAACTTGTAGTTATGAAAGCATTTTAACTTACACACACCTGTTAGGTTTGCAGAGCTACAAGTGAGGACGCACGTTTCCACACACCACCCTTATAACACGCTCTTGTGGCAGAAGTGAACACGGGGGATGAGGAGGGCAGAATAAACTCGCTCTCACAAGTATATACAGACAAACAACTTATTATTAGGTCTATCATCTGGGTTAATAACAGGTTACATGTGGTATCTCTACAAATCAGCCAACACACCCAGGAGAGCGTGAGCTTTACTGAATGCATGCACAACTGCAGTCTTCTGCTGCGCTTGAACGCGTGGGTAACTCCAGTGCGCCTGGGGAAACCCCACATTACGCAGGAATTGCACTCAGCGACGAGTTACAAATGCCGGGGTAAGGCCCACAAGCATCCTCCAAGTCCAGGATACCCATCCTCTGGGTGTCCGGGTACAAACCAGGAATGAGGAGTCACCGTTAAATATTGGGAATCTGCAGGTGCAGCCAAGCCTCCCCCCGCAGGGCACAGGAGGGGCAGAGGCGCAGGGACGTATAAGAATTTAGGGATTGGGGATTCTTCGCCGCCGACTGGGAAGGGGCAGCGTGGGGGCCGAGCACAGTCCTGCGAAGCCGCCCTTTCTGCAGAGACAAACTAGTGCCCTTCCCTTCTCCAGCAGCAGCCGACTGTCCCACAGCCCAGGACTCGGGGGAAAGGCTGACTCCAATTATGTGTCAAACGGAGAAAACACAAACTATTTTAATATTAAACCCATGAGACTTGAAATAGAGATCATTAAGAAAACTAATTCTGGACAGATGCAATGTGTCTTTGTGACTTTTGCAATGTCTTTTCTTTTTCTTTCCTTTTTTTTTTTTTTGAGAATAGGACTGATCTTTTCGTTTCAATAAATTATTTCAGTTTTAACACCAGAATGGTGTACTTCTATCTAGGAATTTAAAAGCAGGGTTGTTGTTGGTTTTTTTTTTTGAAGGACAGATAGAAACTTTCTGTTCGAATTCCCTCACTCTGACGGCGCCCTGTGAGGGGAGAAGATAGGCAGTCATGTGTGGCATCCCAAGGAACAATAAGCAGGGGCAGGCATGGCACGCAGACTCCGTTTCCTTAAGTGGCCTCTATCAGAGTCGCCTTTCCCTCCTCCACTTTCTGTAGCCAGACCTCTCTTTGCACAAGATCTGCCACAAGCCTTCTCGGCTTCACTAACACTGTTCTCCAAATATTACAGACTGTCCGGGCGAGCTCCCGGGATGCTGTCAAACAAAATGTTCCCAAGCCAGCCACCGTTTCAGTTCTCACTGCTATTTCAAGACTTTCTTACGCTTTATTTACCTAATTGAGATGACAAGGGACAGCACCTCTAGCAGGATGGCGATGACGAACACCGCGACTGCTGCAGGTGGTGGAGGGGATGCGACCATCCCGTGTTTCAGGAAACAGGTGATAGAGAGTATGAGGAAGACTGTGGTGGAGAGGAACACGTCCAGGAGCGAGCTGAAGGTAGCGCTGGCAAACGTCTTCACTGGAGCATTCCTTATAACCTGTGCGGAATACAGGGATTGAGGGAAGGGATGAAAATGAATAAATGTTATTTTGCAGAATTCAACTGTACCAGAAACAGCAGCTCACAAAAACAGATAAAGGAACACAGAACTCTTTGCCACTGTTTTGAAACAAGAAACAGAAGAGGTAGTTCAGCTCCCTGAGAATAAGTCCGTGTTGACAGAAAGCACTGACAGCACAGCCCCTGGGTCTGGGGTGATTGTTACAGAATATTACGATACAGAAATAAACCATAGGAAAATTGCCTATTCTATGCAAAGAAACATAAACCCCATAATTACAGAAGATAATGTTATAAGACTTTTTCTTCAAGGACTTTCATTTAAAATAATAATAGATTTTACAATAAGGCTTTTAGCTCCAATGGCTCTTCAAGAAAACCCTCCAAACACCACTCTAACAGAAACAGTTCCTTGCCTGCAGCAGAGTTCATATCTCCCTTTCAGACCAGATTAAAAGCAGCAATCGGGACGCTATGTAATCTGAATCGATCAGAGCCCAGGACACTAAGTTCTGCTCTTCCGTAACCCCTTACCACACGTTCCCATCCCATCTTGTCCTGGCCCCAGTGCTTGTGCAGCTGTGCTGTCTGCTACTTTGGCCAGTCCAGCTGAAAACTAGATCATGAGCTCCACATCCTGGCTTATGAGTGTTGTTATCTGCCCAAGGGACCACAGAAAGCAAGTTCCAAAGAAAAACAAAAAATCTGTTATCAATATGGCCACGCAGTAGCCCAGTTTGAGTGCTGCAGCCTTGTACCCTGCTTTAATTTGAAGATTTCGTTGGCTCCTCAGAACGCTGTCTGCACTCAGCAATATTGGGAAATGAACTTGTTCCTCTCATTTGTACCTCCCTGCAACCTAATAAATTCAGCTAGCATCATTTCTGTGCCAAAATTACCTTTTAATCTGAACTGTAGCACAATCCTGTTCGTCCAGACAGAAAGTCACATACATTGAATTAAGGAGAGCAGCACTGTATCCTAAAGTGACAGCATTAAGGGTGCCCAACAGTGTTAAGAAGGGCCTTAATTTCCAAACAAGAACAGGCTAAGCAAGCTCTTGGGAAGCGGAGCCGCTTGCAGAGAACAATCACAAAATGAGCAGGCAGTTGGCACTGGGTAATTAGAGGTGAATTCAGTGGTGTTGGAAGTTACTTTCAGCACCAGTTTACTGCAAGGCAATTAAAGAACCAACAGCGCTGACAAACCATTTCGCTCTCCAAGAGAAGATTTTTTTTGTTGTTGTTTTGGACCAGTGCTATGTTAATATTAAGGCTTTAACTGTTTTTTTGCCCCAATGCTGCAGAGTTACTATCGGAGAGTGAAGATTCCCATTTCCAGGCAGGTTTACATAATAATTTCCAAATTAATAGCTTGCCACTAACAAAATGCACAGACCGCATTCTTGCTCCTTCGTTGGATTTCCTATGTACCCACATTAATAGCTCAATCTGTATACGCTTCACTATCACTGCTTCTCTTCTCTTCCCAAACGCCCCATGGGAAAGAACTTGATTTACTATTTTCTGCATAGCGTGTGCAAATTTTGCAGGCTGTATCCGACAGGAAGCTTCTCCCCGTTATTGCTACATGAGCTTTATTCAGAGATACCACTAGAATAGTACGGATGAGTACAGGATGAGTGTGGAGCTCCTGAACAAAGTGAACAAACAGAACTGCAACACAACTATGCTTCCCTTTGTTAAAAAAGTAAGTTAGGTCTCTTTTGTAAACATTGGGAAACGAGCAAATAGAGGCTATTGCTAGGGACAACGTGACAACACTGCCCAGAACAGAAAGCAGCCCTGACAAGCAGCAGAAGCAGAAATCCTACCTGCCCTCAGATGTAGGATGTACAGGGAAGAAAAGAAATCCACGCTTACATTTATCACGATGCAATTCTGCCAGATGGATGACCCAAAATAATAGCTCAACACTACTGGCAGGGAAGGGCCCGTTCCCTGTCCTGAGGCCGGACACTTACCTTGTGCTGGCTCTGGCACTTGCCAACCTCTCTGTGAGCTGCTGGTTCAGTCCAGCGGAAAACTGACCCAGACAGAAAAAGAAAAAGCCCCAAACAGAAAAACAAAGCATGAATATTTTATGCTAGGCTAGTAAAATGAACTGGCTCGCAGCAGGGCCGCCGGATAAGCACCAGAGCCATCAGAAGGAATGGGGAGGAGTAGGAACAAGGAGGGGAGAGCAAATGCCCTCTTTTGGCAGCAATTTTTCAGCTACTCGTGGAAATGCAGCCTCAGCACTGACACCTAATGCCATAAAATCATCTAGGTTGGACGGGACCTTGAATATCATTGAGTCCAACCATCAATCTGTCCCTGCCAAGCCCACCACTAAACCATGTCCCTCAGCACCACATCTACCCATTTTTTAAATACCTCCAGGGATGGCGACTCCACTGCTTCCCTGGGCAATCTGTGCCAATGCTTGATAATCCTTTCAGTGAAGAAATTTTTCCTAATATCCCATCTAAATCTTCCCTACATGTTGCTATATGTAAACTTAAAACACCTTGCTAGTTCATATCAACCAGGCAGGACTACCTGGGGACTATCAGTCCCCCAGGGGGATTAAGGACTTCTTACAGTCAGTGCAGAATTTTGAGGAAGGCACCAAGTTCCTTACAATTGACTCACTGTCCCTTACAATTAGGCAGTGATTTGAACTGCCTGTTTCTGAATGCAGCACACTTACAGAACTTAAGACATTTGAGTTCAGAGCAGGTTTGGGTTCCAGAGGGATAACCATGAGGCTGTGACATGAACAAAAATCAAATTCAAAGTTACCATTCTCAAAGTAAGGATATTTGATGAGAAGGCAAGTAGCATTTGTCTCTTTACTTTCATCTTAGCATGGTTCTCTGGCCTTCCTAAGGCCTTAAAACCTTAACCTGAGAATGGAGAAAAGGCAGGTGAGAAGTAACTAGTGCATCTTAGTGGATTGTGTAAATGAATTTCCAGCCTAAACATTGGACTAGACTCGGGGCAGGGCACAAGACAGGTAAACTGAAAGGAGACTGTTTTCAGAGGCAGCAATACCAAGTAGTAAATCACACGCGACATTTCATGAGCTTCGCCATCCACTGCAATGAAATGTGTTGCTTTGACAGATTACAGAGGGAAACCAACACCAGGAGAAACACACCTCTTCCTGATAGCTCGTCCTGTAGGCCATCTCCAAATCCTGATCCAAGAAGTTCAGGCTCAGCTTGTTAATAGGTGGTTTAAAGAAGTAGTCTTTCATGAGGCTAAAGAGAAAAGACGATACCAACATCAGTTGATTCAGCTGTAACTCTTTCAGAGCCCCCCGTTCTGTGGTTTCTGTTTGTAGGGACGCTGGCGCTTGGATTCGAAGTACCTGTAGCTTTGCTTCGCTCTCGGTCACCAAGGTACCCCCTTATTCATATCACTCACCCAGTCAAAGGAAATACTTTACAAAAAAAAAAACAAAACAGAGCAAACATGGTATTTTCAGGAAGAGACTAACAAGTCCTTCGAGAAACTTAACAGCTACAACCGCAGAGGACTACAGATAATTGTAATTTAATCCAGCAAATAGTAAAGGCTAATTGCTGCTACAGAGGCACAACCTTAGGAGATGTGTGGCTGCGGGATATTTGTGTTTTAGGTGGAATTCTATCGTTCAAAGCAAGCCAAGGATGACAAAGGTGACAAATTGTTAGAAACAAAAAATATCATCCATTTTGGAAAAAGAGTGCTTTCTTGTTATTTCAAAGACACTAAAAGAACTCAGTAACTCAGCTGGGAGCATTCCCCTAACGAGAAACAGAAGCTGAGGAGACAGATATCTTACATTTACTTCTGAAAAGAGAAGATTGGAAATCACCAGAATCATCAACAAAGGCACTGACAAATAATGAAACCAGCTCACTAGGACTAACGAACCAGGAGGCAGCATCTACCAGAAGGTGCTTACGCACTCCTTCACCTTATCTTTCAGTGCCATGGGCAAAATCCCCAAACTAAACCCAAACATAAAAGAGGCCTCAATCACTAAAAAGGTGTTTCTATTCTATTCTATAGGGGAAGGTGTCCCTGCCCATGGCAGGGGGTTGGAACCAGACGATCTTTAAGGTCTCTTCCAACCTAAACCATTCTATGATTCCCCACCCTCTGGAGCAAAAATTGAACGTTTTTTGAGTTTTACATTATTTGTAAGAGGTTTATAACAGAAGTTTTCTAACGACATCGAGGGCGCTTGATCTGCCACCCTTTTCTTTCTGTAGCAGGCGTCAAAAAGCTGAAAAGACTCAACTTAGAGAGCACCGAGTGCCTTGTGCCAGGTGGTCACACAGTAAGGTCCCGCCTGCTCATGCCATTTATTGCTGGGATAGCTCCTCACCCTCTCTTCCCTGCAGCCCTCATCGGAGGTTTCGCAGCACACCCTCTTGCTATGAACCTCCTTTCAGTTCCAAGCAACCAGTTCCACTTGTTATCTCCAGTGAACTGTTTTTAAAACGGCTGTAGAATCTGAAATGGGGCGGCTTCTTCCCAAGTGCTATTCCCACCTTGAAGAATGTAGCACCAGTGCAACAACTAGCGAGGGCTATTTTCAAGCTGATAACTCTAAGCAAAGAGATGCACATGAGAGCAAATTCTAAGCAGATGAAGCAGCTGAAAAATCCTACACAGCTAGCCTGTGCCTGAGTTCTTTTTTTCAGGGGGGAATTTTTGGTTTTTTTTTTTCCTACTTATTTTTTATGAACACTTGCCAAAGAGGTTTTTTTGGAAGCACAAGCTCCCCAGCACAAGATGGCATGTGGGAAGAATTTTTTTTTTCTTGAGATGCAAGACCAACCAAACACATATTCCGAGACTGAAGCTCAAGAAGACAAAAAGGCTTCAACCATGAATATGGCAGATACTTTATAACCTTTAAAGATTCTGACCTTGGCCAATATATTAAAAACATCAGGATACTCTGAAGGAATGACAGGACACATCCACTTGAGTTCCCCTCTCTCTTTCATTCTTTCTTTTCCTCCCTCCCTCACCTCTCTTAGACCTTTCTAAGAGCATCTTATAATATGAATTTTGCAAGGGTTTTGTTTTTTTTTTAAAATAAAAATTGTTGAATTCACTTTCTTCCTCCAGGGAAGCTCACCCAGAGCAGGGTGATGTTGTGCTGGAGCTGCGATGGCCTAAGGATGTAGCGAAGAACAATCCGTTTTGCCAGTGCAACACGAAACAGAAGGTATAACACGCTGAAACCAGGGTGAAGGCAGCATTTCTGATGGCAGCCAGCCGTACCGCACCGGTCCGGCTCCGCGTCGTCTGTCTCAAAGAGGAAGATCCCGGTTTAGTTGACTAAACAGAGTCAAGTACATAATCTGTTTCCCAGGAGGCGCTGTGCCTCCCCAGCACTGGGGATTTCTGTCTTCCCTAAATCAAGCAAGACTGGGAAGTGGGAGATGAAAGAAACAAATGTATTTAGAAGTATTTAAACAGGAAACTGACCCAAGGGGGGGATGAAGGGCTGCACAGAACCCAGCTTCTGGGGGGAGCTTCGTATTTCCCCGGGACTCTGCTCTGTAAGTCTAAAAAGATCATTTGTAAGTACTGGCCTGATTAATGTGTGAGTACTTGTTTCTTGTACTTCAAAAGTTTGTAACTTAAGGAATATGTAGTTTTTCTTGGAAACAGAATTCTAAAAAGCACGAATCCTTTGAGGGTATCCCCAATGAAAATCAGTTTAAACGTTTTGTACTCTTACCCTATAGTTTTCTTTTCAAATACACATTAACACGCAGATTAGAATGAACAAAGCATGGTATTTTTATAGTGGTTGCAGACTCAAAGTTCTAACTATAGACCCTCAAAGTTCAAACTATAGACCCTCAAAGTTCAAACTATAGACCCTCAAAGTTCAAACTATAGACCCTCAAAGTTCAAACTATAGACCCTCAAAGTTCAAACTATACACCATTTGCCAAATACATACAACCAAGATGTAAGACGATGCAAACCGATAACTTCTATGAAAAGGATTCTTGTACAATGCAATAATACAAACATGCAGCACTAACACTGGCTTTGTTATTATTACTTTTAAAGACAACTGGAACTGTGCTGAGATACCAGCTCCAAGGTGCAATCTTGGCATGCAGAGACCGATGGCCACTCATGAAACTCTCAGCCACGCACCTAAACTCTAGGAAAGAGGCTGGGAAATGAAAAACATCACCAGTGTCCAGCATTTGCTCCAGGCTAGCCCTAGACAGCTTCCGAATGCAGTGTCCAGGCTCTGGAATCCTCCCTAGGATACATTTAACTCTTCCCAGCTCTACCGGAAGCCTGCGTGATTAACTTACGCACCTTATCGCCATATCTGGGGTAGGTCCTTTCTGTTAATACGAATTCCTATCGCGGCATCGTGCACCACAGTGGAAATCGCCGCCCAGCGCTAGGGGAAACTCACGCTTTGCTGCTGCTGGGTTTGCAGCAACATCGACCCGCAGCAGCAAAACTCCAGTATTATTATTATTGCCAATGGGGGTTCACGTAAGATGACCAAGGGGAAGTCTGGACTTCACCCCCCTCCTTGAGAAAATTCAAATTTCCCATTCAAACATCCTCACAGATTTGCCGAGACCAACAATATATTCTGTTTTACAGTAAGGGATCAAGAATGTTTTTACAATGACTTATGACATATAAATTCACATTGAGAAACGTTAAAAAGGATTAATGTAAAACGTAGGCTTAAACCATTTTGTATAGACCTAATTAATCAGAAGATTATTTTTGGAAAGTTATGTTTACATGAACTGAACTCAGCAGAGAAGTTTCCCTGGCAACAAGAAATGGCCCACTTAATATGGTAATGATGATATTTAATTGAGACCCCAAAAAAAGCTAGGCTTTGACTGATGTCAAATCATGGTCCAATTTTTTACTTTTTCCGAACCAGAATGAATTTTCCATTTTGTAAGCGGAAGAGAAAAGCAGCAAGAACAGGACCTTGAGCTAGGTATCTTCAGCAAACCAACTGCATAAATTAAGCTACTTCTATAATTTAAAATTTGCAGTATGCTAGTTACATTTTAAACAAAAATCCAATTTGTTCTTGCTGATTTTTGACGATATATGGACTTTCCCAATTCGTCTGTCTTCTAATATTTGAAAATATCAGCTTAACACTTATTCTCAGCCTCTAATGACAGATCAAGCACAGGGGGGGGGGAGGCAATTTAAATTTGAACTGAAGCTGGCCAAAGTAATCTGAAAAAAACCTAGAGAAGAGACTGGAGAGGGACTAGTGTCCCTCCTTCTCACTTCTCCCTGCTTTAGTCATGTTTGTTTTCAGTTAAGATGAGAGTGTCCCTGTTCCAAGCAGCCCGGAGTCTATACGAGGATACAGTTTCAAGGATATTTAGATAAAATACCCCTAAATCTGAGTGGAAGCAGGGAAGCAAAAATAAGAATAGCCATAAATAATAACAAACTCAAGTTATCTGTTTAGTTGATCCAGTCAAGTCACTGCCATAATAAGGGAGATACAGTTGAGTGTTTACAAAAAAACAACCACACACTACTGAATTTTAGAGAACGTATTTTCCTCTGCTTGCTAATTCTGCTTCCAAGCCCGGTATGATTTCTAGGCATTAGTTAGTCACACCACGTTATCAGATGTTGGTCTTTTGCTACACAAAAATGTGAGTTTTGTGGTTCAGATATTATGTGACTCTTTTAGTTAGAGGAAGGTACGTGCTGCATGTATTAAGAGGACTTCTGAACGTAAAGATAAGAATTCAACTTCACGACAAGTCATTCAACGAGTATTTTTCCTTTTTGAAGACTCGACCGAAGAACCACTGTTCATCCCAGAAATGATGAAAAACCTGGCGTTACACATTCCTGAGCTGAATGTTCCTGACATCAAGTTCCTATTGTAGTTTAAACAGAATATAGATTAAGTTTAGAAAACATACAACATGTTATATGTTAACAATAATTGACATTAGACAGAAAGTGCAGAAATAAGGATTAGAGATATGGGACCCCTGTTATTGCCTTATCTCCTTTATACAATTTTACACCGTACAGCTCGCTTTTCCTTACCTGTCTTCTTTAATCACATCCACAAAGTGAGCATCTGTCTTTTCTCTGATGTTTTTGAACCTCAAAGGAAGGAGAGCTGATTGATCCAGACTCACTCCGCCCCATCTTCCTTTCTCTTGTAACATTTCATAAAGCGAGGTTTGACTATTGCTCAGCTTTTCTTCCTGCGGAGGACTCAAAAGCCCATTTTGAGTCTTAGGACTGTGTCCTCCTGGAGCCTGAATGACAGGAAGCAAAACATACATGGGGAACATCAGTGGTTGAGAAAGCAGACAGAAGAGATTTCATGGGGCCAAAGTTGAAAGACGTTCTTCCCTCAACACTCTGAGCTTTTTACCTGATCGCATCAAAGACCTAACTCCACCTGCCTTGAAGTCACTCACATCTTCTGCAAGCGCATGCCTATTGAGGTGTCGTCCTTTTGCTTTTTACGCACAAGTTTCCATGGAGCAGAAACCAAAGTATGTTTTCACATATGCAATGAAGACCAATCACAAGCCCAAATTTCTTTCTCTCATCTTAAGGCCAAGATTCTTCTAAAAAGCTTTTTTAAATACCTGCTTAAACTGTGCTATCTTTCTATAGTCATGGGACAACTTACTCTGCCAGGCCTCGCTAGTCCTTCCACTGACCTCTACAGCCCTGCTGCTGTCCCAGACAGAGCTTCCTCCTTTCCCCTACCTGTGGGAACAGCCCTTTTGTACATCTCATCATCCTACAAAAAAAAGAAAATAATTATCCTGCAAATTCAACTATGTTTTCTTCACTAAGATATACTTCTTCTTTCTGGTTTTCTTTTGCCTTTATATTAATTAATAGTGCATTTTCAAATTTTGACACCAGCTTGCAACACAGCTTAGGTACACACTATTATCAATTCTGCTTTCACTTGAGAACACAAATTACTTTAAATCAAAAATTATTCTATTTTCGTGGAACCTGAAGTTCCTTCTTTTACATTTGCTTTGACCTAGACCAATATGCACTGAAGCAATTCCAAAAAAGTTAGACAACTAAATATGGTTAGAATGAAAATGAACTGCAGTTAGTCAGGATCATTTTCCAATGCAAACATATATCAAATTTAGCATATTTGAATGCTCATCTCCCCCCTCCGTGTCTTATCATTTATCATGTATCATTTATCCTCATCCTAAAACCCACTCACGACAGAAGCTTCTGCATTTCTGCCTGTGCAGCAGTCAACACGGCAGTGACAAGCTCCTCCAGAAGACTATTCTTGGATGCCACCACAGTGACCATAAATAAATACCATAAATATCATCACCACCCCAAGCATGCACTGAAATATGTTACTTCAATTGTAAGATCAACTTAGTTAAAGTTAAGAAGTATCTGTTTTCCAGCTGCCTGAGCAAAATTAATTCAACCTCCTTGTGTATCTACCCTGTAAAGCAGAGGAGGCAGGTGAATATAGGCAGGTGTAACGAAAGGTGCAGACACAACCAGTGAAGGTCCAAGACTGATGGAGCAGCAGGAGAACGTCACCTTGTGCAGGGAACAGTCAGAAAGCACTCGGGCTTGGCTCCCTGTCGCTGCCAAGACTTCAAGAGCTAAAGTCATAACGAGGTGCGTTGGAATGGTTCCCTGGAGCCACAGGAAAAGCAGGAGGAAGGTGGGCTGTGCTTCCCCTTCCTCCTGCCTGGGAGGGATGCAGGACCCCCACCCTGCGGGCTGCCCCCATGGAGGTGGGAGCCCCCGGAGCCACACGTTGGGAGCCGGGAGATGAAAGGATTCCCAGTCTGGTCCCTTCTACCACTCACAACAGTTGTTTTGGCAGCTCGCAGGTGTTCACAGCCCAGTGACAGCAGCTGACCAAGTAGAATAGGAAATTTAGTAGTTCTCTTGGTGTGCTGCCAATGTTTTGCTAAAGAACGTAATCAACAGAAGAGAGAGGTGATTTGAGCAACACATATCTCAGCAAAAGCAGTGCATAATCTCTTGGACCGGATAGGTGCTTGCGTACGACAGAAGGGCACTCTCCTGGTAAGCCAGAGGCACAAGAACTTCTCACATAAAAGGTCACCAGTTTCTTTTCTAAGGGAAAACATTCAGCAGCTTCACAGCAAGTCCTCCCGCAGCCGTGACAGGTTACGCAGCCCACCCAGAGGGAAGACGGCTACGGAGCACGAGGCGCACTGCAGCGCCAGGGTAACCTCCCTGGTTCGGAGATGAGGAGTGCTACCCAAAAGCAAACCAAAGAGAACTGTTCAACAAGCTGCTAGAAGTGAAGGGTCTTCATTGTTTGCGTTGTTTTGTTTTTTTTTTAATTTATGCTAGAATATATGATAAAGATTATATTTGCTCAGAGCACTTCCCAGAACAACTTGAGGCCTAAGAAACAAATGAAGGTCATAGTTATCACCTTTTTTTTTTCCCTTTTTCCTCATAGAGTCTTTCTCCTTTTCCTCGCCCCTGCAGCAGATGTCATTACTTGAAAAGCAGTAACGGAGAGAACACAGTTTTTGCTGTGAGCAGCTCAAATACGAGATATGGACCCCCGTGCACTGCTTGCTTTCCCTGTCTGTTCTTCAAGTTCATCTGAAGAACACAGCGAAAAGTTCTGCTCTTTCAGAGAAGGTCAGCATGGACCGCTCCTGGCCTTTTCTCTTTAGCTCCTTGGCAAAGGCTCAAATCCCTAAGAAAATTCTCCCCTTCAGTCGGCTCAAGGTTTTCCTGTGCTGTCTCCACTCTGTTAATCTTAACAGGAGGGGATTAGAGTGTGAAATTGTGTGTGTGTAAGGAGAAAATCCCTATTTATTAAGTGTTGTTAGCTCCAACGTTACTGTGGTTTCTGATGACAACAGGCTGTACGGTTCTTTTGAGCTCTCAGAGGTCTGACGCACCACGCGACAGTTTCCTCCCGCCAAGAGACCGGGAGGCTCCAGAGGCTGTCGGGACCCACGAAGGTCCGAGGACGCGGTTAACACCGCTTAGCGAGATGAGCCAGAAGGAGTCTGAGATAGAGACAGGGGACACCAGCGCTGCAGGGGCCAGCGCAGCGACGTGGCACGGGAAGGGTACAGACTCCGGAGATGGGCAGAGGGAGCTTATGGCTCTTCTTCCCAAGAAAGCTGAGACTGCAGAGATTTGGAAATCAAATGCCACAGCAACTTTGTGCATGTAGCTGTTCTTTAAGCTTTCAGTTAAACAGGCATCCCAGAGTTACCGGTAGCCACTTAACTGGTCCAATTTTTGACTTAGCAATAACTAAACCACATCAAAGGAGGACACGTGATTTAGTCTCCTCTAGGATGCTTCTTCCGATGAAATTACGGACATTTTACTCAGCACTGTACTTTTTGAAGCAAGGTTGGATGACTTGCTGATTAACTCACATGAAGCTAATACAGCTGTAGCAGGAGGAAACTTAAAGTATAATTCTGATGAAGACAACATATGACACGAGGCAGTCGGTACCCAAGGAAAATCTCTGTTTGCAGTCGGTTCCTGGAGATCCCTGGCACGTGGGCAGAGGCAGCCTGGGGAAGAAGCATCTCACGCATACCATCTTGGCAGCCCAGGCATATCTCCCACAATGTTTTTTCTCTTAAAGATTTCATGCTGTTCTAAGACCAGTACCTGCTGGCCACTCTGCTTTATCTCCCTCAGAGCTGAAGGGATTATTATTTTATTTTTTTTCTTAGGCTGTTTCCTAGGAACCCTGGCACAGAGCGCGGTCTACTCTGTTACAAACCATTTCAGTCCAGTACAATAAGGCAGTCCCCGCTTCTGAGCTTACAATTTAAGGACACGTAGGACACAACAGGTCACATACAGGCAGAGAGCAGAGGGACAAACACAGATTGATGTAGTAGCTCATCAGCAGAATAAATGCTGGCAAGTTCTTCCATTAGCTCTATATGCAAGATGAGTTGTAAAGACACATGTGAAGAAAAACCCAAGATAGCTATCTCTGAATGTGTTTATAAAATTATTTTCCCTGACAAGGGAAAGCATTAAACTTATTTGAAATTAAAACAATCAGGTGATGAGCACAGGTCTGCATTTAGGCAGAAGCTTAATATTCAGGAAGCAGCGAGAGGCGACAGGCAGAGCAGAGGAGCTCCGAAGGCCACGGAGAAGACGAGACGCAGGCAGTGTCTGGTATTGTAGAAGAAGGAGGTGGCTTCAGTGACAATATCTAAGCAACAGGCAAGGAAAGCAATCTTGGCAGCAGCACGCTGAATATGTAAGATGCTGCGTTTGTTGGTCAGAACAAGGATGCAAACTGACTTAGATGCTGTGAATTTCAGCTGTGTACATGAAGAGGAATGACTGTCTTAGCTCAGGGCGACGATGCAGAAGACAATGGCAAGACATAGGTGTGACTTGTGGCTAGGTGACACACAGCCAACCGGTGTAAGGGACGGGGAGCATGGTAGCGTTGTTTGTGCCTCTTTCTTCAGGTAGCCTCAGCATCATTTAAAGAGTCTAAATTTTAGGTGCTTCTGAGTTTCAAACTGGGCCCATAAAATTACTAATAATTTTGAAAATTGGGGGGGGGGGGACGGACACACACGACACGGACTCAACTAAATTTTAGAACACAACTGCTCAAAATCAAAACTGGTTCTGCTGCTTAAGGGCTTGAAAAAAGGAACAGTAATACAAAATGGAGAAAGCTAGCTGAAGCAGAGAAATAAGGGATAGTATGAGAAATACTTAAATTACCTTCGTACTGTTTTTATGCTCATCCTGACAACCATTTTGGATAGCTCCTTCGTCTATGCTGACATCGCAGTGGGGAGCAAGGGTGGTACTACATGAAGGGCAAGGCTGCAATGAGACAAAAAAATTTTAGCCAGAAACGTTCTGGTGTCCTCGTAGTATTATGCAATTTATAATGCGGTCCACTTGTATACTTGTGGCATGGCTAAAAGATAAACAAAGCTACAGAACGGGAAGCAGGGAGCAAAATTTGCCTGGAACAGAATGCACCATTTCAAAAATAAATCACAGATTTTCTGTTTACTGAAGCTAAATCTAATCCAGGGAAGCTTTACTAGTGTAAGATCACAGATACACTGTAATCACTACCTACTAGCAAAGGACCTCCCCAAGAAGAATGGAATATGCTTTAGTAGGAAAAGCGGGTTTTTTCGTTTTGTTTAAAAGCTGTCTGCAAAAGGATCTGAATGGCATTACGAATGAAGACTTAGCACGAAACACAGCAAAATTCAAAAAAAGCACAAAACACCATGATGCATTATGCACAGTATGGGGAAACGGAAAGCAACAAATCTGAAACTAATAAAGGGAAATAGTTTTTCATATAGTGCTCTAAGACAGCAGAGTGGAGCCTGGGCTCCACTGTCGAACACTGTTGAAGCCAAACACCTAGTGCGTGTCACAGGAAACAAGGAAAGCAAAAAACATCAGGACTTGTAATAGTCACAGGTTATGCGTTTTGGAAGCAACCTCAAATGTCACACTTCGGCTTTTAAAACAACCTAACCTCTTAGAGTCAAAATGTGATCGTCTTAAGGTGAAGTAACCCTCTATCTGTATCTTGCAAACTCTTCATACTTGTCTCCAGTGCTGCCACGTACAGGCAGGATCCTGCATCAGAGGGACCCCGTGTCTGGTCCCTACTGGCAATTCCTCTGCTCCGGAGACGATTTACTGTCACCAGGCTTGCCAGAAGCCTACTCCTGGGTACAGAGACACCCACTAGACACGGGGAACAGCATACTAAACTCAGCACGCTATATACTAAATAGGGATAGGTGATCCACTAAACATCTTGATAAATTTTCCAACACGCAATTGGAGCCTTTTGTCCCAAACTCAACACCCCACGTCCATTTTATCTGTTTATTTTGCACCCAGGAGGGACTTGTTCAAGCCTCTGTAGTCTGTCATTCTCCTGGTCCAAAAACACAACAACTTCTGCCTTCAGCTTCACTCCTGATTTCAGAGACAAGTGCATAAGTCTTTCCAGAACTGACTTTTCACCAAAAGCCCCTTTTCTGCCTCTGGTGTCACACCTGAAATTGAATAATGCGGCGTGTTTAATTTTCAGGTTGTTCTGGCGTGGCATTTCTCACAGCCGACTCTTCCCGTGATGGCTGACCCACCTAATCACTCAACAATGCCTCTCAAAGACTTTCACGCAGACTCTGAGCCTTTTTAGCAGCCAGCAGACCATCGTATGTGCCGTTCCTCGGGGGTACGGTCCGGGTTGGGGCACTGAAATTGCTCTGAGTTTCCTAATCTGGCATCAGATAAACAAGTTACATCCAGTTCTGAACTCATACAGTCTGAAGAAATGCCAGCATGCTTGAAGAAACTATGAAGTTGGTTCTCAAATGGTTTTGTTTAAAAATAATCTAGGAATAAATACCATGAATGCCTTGGCCACTTTGTGGAAGGCAACATTAGATGGCTTTAAAAACAAATATGACAATGGGCTAACGAGCCTTCTATGCTCCTAGAGCGTTAGTTAGTAGATTTATCCACGGCAAAAGTCAGTTAATGGTAATAAAAACCAAATACCTCTACCAAAAAATAAAGAAAATACTCCCTGTTTGATCTTGTTACTAAATCAGCAAGACCACTTCAACCGCTTTGCTCCTGGGGTTAAACCATAAGACAAAAATCTCAGAAAAGCAGCCCGACCTTTTGAGAAGTGGCGGAAGTCCATCTGACTTACCCCATGTGTTCAAGTCAACATCATTAACTTCACTCTCTATTAGAGACATTCACACAGGCTCAGTGCGTATGTGACCTCATCTCGATGAATAATACATTAATGCCCTTTCAGCAAACACTAAGACAAGCAAAAGTACTCTCTGTTTTCATACCAGGAGATGATTAAAACATTTTTACAACAGCTTATGATTCCCTGTCAAGTACTGGATTTTATAAAATACGATAGGGAAAATAAACAGATACCAAAACTGCTTAAGCGGGTTACAGTGTTTTCATTCAAAAAATCTGCTGCTATTATAGATTTACTTATAGTTTTTAGCCTCTATCTTCACCATTTTAACTATGTACATGCATTTTCTTGATATCCATACTGCAACAAGGTTTGCAATTAAATGAACTACAGATACTCTGGAGGAGAGAGGAGGAAATACAATTCTTTTCACGGATCGATTACTGTTGCATTCTCCTTCCTGACATTCCTTAAGAGATCTTGTCCGCTAGAACATCCGTTCAAGCCCAAAATGTGAAAGTCATCCTTTGCATCCAATATGGCCACTTATTCCCTTTAAAACAAAAATATTTCAACTTGCCTGTAATTTTGCCCCTCCTACTTAAGTCTCTTTTGCAGAGCTGGAGTCATCTCCTCCTACACTGACACTGTTTACAGCTTTGTATTTAAAACAGTTGGCATGTAAGTCATGATTCTTTTGCAAATTATTATCTCCAGACCCTACCAGCAAGCTGCAGGCTTTAAAAAAACCAAAAAACAACCGAGCACAAAACCAACAAAAAAACCCTGTAAAAAAGAAACCCGTTCCTTTTCAATAATTGTGCATGATCTGTGATTAAACTGCACGGCTGTTCTTTGTGGGGATTTTTTTTAATATACATATATTTATTTTATTTTATTTTTTAACACTGTAAGACCTACTCTGGCATGGCTGGTAAATTAAACATTCCTTGAAAGCTTGACCCAGCCTTCTCGGTCCACAATCAGATCACCCAGCAGAGAGAAGGCTGGTGCATATCTTCACCGGGAAGCACGCTGTGGGGTCTGGAGTCCCTGTCCCTAGCCATGCGGCGAGAAGCAACTACTCTTTGCACTCCTCTGCTGCAACGACAGTCACAGAACACGTTTTTAAGCAAGTGCTCAACACTTACGGGATTGCTTCATCACTATGCTATACGCATTCTGACACGGTCTGTGGCACGCATCATACGGATGCTTATCAGACCGCAGGGAAAGCTGAGTTTGGGGTCATTCAAAATTCACTCCAGCGTCTGTGTATTTTGGGCAAGACAGACACGCTATTTTTAAAGAGTTGTGAGGCCGCTTAGGAAATCACTGACCAGAGCTGCAGTGCTCGTGGTGATGAATAAAACCAGGTACCTGTAAGCATAAACTCGATGCAGTAGCTTAGCGCAAGGGGAGACAGGGTATCCAAGACGGCTGAAACTGAGCTGGCGCTTGTCCTAGATGCTCTTCTGAAGCAGCTTCTTTTAGCTTCTCCTTCACTTATTCGGATAGCCACATTTGCACTTTTGCACTGCGCAGGCCATTTAAACAGCATTCAGCATTTAAACAGCAATTAACACCCAGCCAAGACAGCCCCAGAGCAGAAAAATCGGGGACCAGGCAGTAAAACAAAACACCGTGGGCCAGCAGCACGCCTCCCCAGGGCACACCAGCTGTGTAGGAATAGCGGCGCGTCTGTACCTACTTCTGCAGAGTAAGTCACCCCGTCTTTTAGGAAAGACATACCATAGCTGATCCTTAAAAACAGATTTCATTTGGGACTTGGATCATTTTAACAAAGGAACGCAACAAATTTTATCAAATCCTAGCTGCAGCCACGTCACTCCTGTACTTTGCTATAGTTTCACAGTCCTCCAGTTACAGGTTGCTTTGCTGTCTGGCATTAACAAGGCACCCTCGCCTTCTCCCCGAAGAGCACTCTTAGTTTTACTGCTTGAATCCCTCCGCTCTCCCTCCTGCTCCACGGACAGGCAGCTCAGCAATGCTGCTCCATTTGGTATGCCGTTCTTCCTTCACCCCTTGAAGTAGAGGAGTTTCTACCCCTTACTGTCACACCTGTACCTCTGCATGGCCACGCACGGGGCAGCGCAGACAGGTTTATTTGTACAGACTCCCATGGACTGCTCCAAGATTTATTTTCCTACCTTATTTACTAGTGCCGTCAATGAAAGACGAGAGAGCTGGAAAGCTGGTGCCTGAGGGACGGCAGATATATTCTTTCTTATGCAAGAGAAGGAATAAAAAAGTATCACCAGCAACTTGGATGCAGTCAAACCACACACAGTGCATATTTTGGGGAGGGATAAAGATGGCTACAGCTACCTTCTGGAGTTAAACAGTCCTGGCTTGCTCTCTAAGGAGCTCACTTCACTTTGGACCATACCTTTGGGCCAGCCTTTCAGCTGATCTCACTTGTGATCCAGTGTTTTTACTCCAAAACTTAAAACCGGGCGCAGAGGCAGGGTAAAAGTGCCCTGCTCATGCTCTCCTAATCCAGACAACAAACATACGACCAGCAAAAACAGAGTAGCGTGAAAGTCACCCCCCCATCAACTCTTTCGTCTCAATCTCAAACCCGTGTTGAAGAGATCCTCTCAAGACTAAACATGCTTAAGTCTAAGGACAGTGACCTGCAGATAGATGACCACCTCTGCTTCTGACATTCGTGCCCGGTTCGGGCGACGCAGTACGAGGAACTCTTAGCACAAATGAGAATAGAGAATAGACATCTGTTGTTTGGGAAATCTGTTCTGAGCTGGAAGATGGAGAGTAACAGCAAAGCTTCGAAGCAATACACATTGTTTCACAGATTTCCTTGTCAAGAGCTCTTGTGAGAGGTGTGAACATAACAAAATGTCATCATTTCTCAAAGCTGAATCTGTACAAATCATTGCCCTCAGTTCAAGATAGAGGTTTTTAGAGCCAACAGCTAAAACACAATCTCATAGCCTACCAGAGCATTTTCTTCCACCACACAAACAATCCTGTTATCTTTTTATGGGGGTGTCTGTTATATGCTCATATGAAAAGGTTCACAGGCACACGACCTGAACGACAGAGGAAAAGCAGAAGCAGGGTGCAGCAAGAGCAGAAAATCATAGAAGTTACAGCTGCAAGAGGCATATTGTCTATTCCCCAATAAAATCAAGACCATTGAAAAAGCAGCATTGATCTCTCAGTCCTGAAATACAAATATTAAGAGAATTATTTATTTGAAACCACCTTTAAAAAGCATTCACCTTAATTTAGGCATTGCTCATCAACTGGCGAGGCATTTTCCTTTATAAGTTTCTTCCTTTCCTCATTTTGTCACTGGGTGTCTATACACACACCTATCCATACATACATCTATAAATACATACAGCAATGCGTAAGCAAACCTGTAAGGTTTCCCCATCCGCACATCTCTCCCTAGTTTGCACAGTTTGAGATCTGCACTGCTTGGCTTTGACATTAGAACTCACCTTAGGTTTTTCAGCTTGTTTGAGAGTCTTTGTCGAGTCCCCGGCGTTCTCGGCTGAGGATGCTCCTCCCTGTGTCCTGGCGCCATCTCCGGACTCCAAGCCAGGAAGCAATGCTTGTGAACAGCTGCAGTGGGGCTCCTTCACCTTCTGACCAGAGATCAGATAAGTCTTCAAACCTACCAACAAAAAAAAAAAAAAAAAAAAGTCAGAACTGCAGAAAGACAAAACTAACACTCCTTTGGACTTCTCAGATATGAGATACAGGAACTACCAAAGCATTATCAAGACTCGGGAATACAGCACACAAAAAAAGACTGGGAACGACCACCAGGAATATAAAGATGCTCTGTGTAAAGTGGTGGCAGTTAGGATTGCCCCACATCTGCTGTCCCAGACACAAGAGACTACTCCAACACACAGTAACAGCCAGGGACTGATGTGTCCTTTCTTTATTCCATTTTCACTCATGTACTTTTGAAAAATAGAGCTAAGACCTTATGTATTCGCTTTCCAAGTTGTAACTTGAGCTCTCACATTAACTCTTTACTTCTGGAAAGAATCTGCAGCCTGTTTTTCCAGTGATATCGGTGTTGAATATTCTACTTCTGAAAAATCGGCGTGTATTCCTCCACTTGCACTCTCCATTTGTCAGAGATGGCGTGAAGATTGCTTAATGCTGGTGGCACATTGAGAAAGGAAATGGCGTTTAAGTGCTAGAAATCCTGATGGGTTTTCATAGTTAGTGCAGACTTCACATTTTTAAAGAACAAAATCAATCTCTCTCTCTCGCACGTACGCCCACACACACTCTCTGCAACTGTTGTATGAATTGAAGCATAATTGGAAAGCAGATCCGATATTAAAGGCCAGGCTGGTAAATACCATGTTCTATCAAGCTGAGCTGTATCAAAAACCTGTTCAAAAAATCAAAGATCTGAATTTTGTTTAGAACATCACTTATTTTGCTTCTTTGAAACTTTGTGTTGTGAAGTTCTGGGTTATTTCTAGGCACAAAGACTAAGAAGGAGCTACTAATCACACTGCTTTCTGAATTCACATGAGTTAATTTTATTGCCACTGTATGGGAAATCTCCCACGCAGCAAGGAAGGGCACCGATGTGCTCCAAAAAGCGTGGAGGTCATCAGCTTGAAAGCGCTGGTTATTTTGTGGTACCGGAGCCTGTCACCCCGCGCGATTCTGCAGCCGACCTCTTGCTCACGGGATGGCCACTGGGTTTGTATTTGGGTCAGCTGCGTATCCCCCCTCCCTTTTTCTGATACTTGTCGCCCCGTTGCAGCCAGACACATGACTGTCACAGCCATCGACCACTCTCAATTGCCTCTGTCCGCAGGATGAAAGCTGGAAATAAATATGTCAAGTTGCAGCCCTTGGAAGAGGGCAGGTTTCTGTTCCTTATGATAAGGTCATTCCTTCATAACCTTCTTTACAGACAGAAAATCTTATTCTAGAAACCTTTTTTTTGTCTGTAATATGTAACACAGACAGTAGTTTGTCTATAATCTTTACAGTAAAAATAAGTTACCCACACTAATAGCAATTTTGCAGTTTCTCCATTTATTCCACTAGTAACTTAAGCTCCTCAAAACTTCTACAACCAACGCAGAAACCTGTATCCACCGTCTCAACCTCGGGCTCAAAGGCTGCGGGAGAGCTCTGGTGTTCTCACAGCCTCCCCAAGCTCCGGAGCACTCGCTCGCCTACTTGAGATGTTATGCTATAGACCATCTATTTATATTTTATATCACTTATAGTAGCGCTTGGATTTTATTTGGCTGTGTCGCTTAATAAAATCCCAGGCTGCTGCTGGCTTCCAGATGTAGGGCTGCCTCTCTGCCTCTTGAAAACTTGTATTGATGGGGGCTGTCATTTAAGGAATTTACCACAATCAGTTTACAATTATATGTTTACTGTGGTAAAAGCTACAGCATTAAGCTTACTATTCCTATTTTTAAAAGCTACCTTAAAGCAACAGGATTATTTTACCACTCCTATTATTCCTCTGGTTTGTTTTTTTTTTTTTCTAAATGAATACATTTTGGTTTTTGTATTTTTGAAAAGGCACTTTTCATGTCTTACTGTGCTGCGCAGCATACTTATTTCGTCAATCTGTTGCATACAGTAAAATTATCTCCAGTTTGAGCTCTCTCCACACTGAGGAAAAAGGGAAAAGGCTCCGGTACACCAGTAATTGAAAACGTGTTCGGGAAAGCAGAATCCACCCTCGCCCCAACCTGGAACGGCAGCGGGCCGCGGCTCCTCGGCCCCGCTCCACCCCTGGCAAAGCCACCAGCCCACAGCCGCTCGCACCCGCTCCGTCCCACGGGCTTCAGCCGCTGGGTCTAAAGTTGGCTAAAACGGCCAAGAACTATTAAAAAAAACCAAAAAAACCAACCCCATCGAACTCTTTATTACCTCCGAGTGCTCCCCAGCCCCACCACATCTGCTGAACAAGGAGCGTTAGTCAAGACGGGTAATTTGATATAGGACAAAGAAAAGCCAATATCCTGCAGGATGGCAACAGACCTTTAGGAAGAAGTCAGCGGGGCTGCTCCTAGCGCCAAAAGCAAGGTCAGGGGCTCAGGAGAGCAAATAAGGAAAAAAAAAGTTGTTTTGGAAAATGAGGAGGTGTAAAAATCTTCCATCTTTACCACACTTTACTAAAATTGCCTACCTAATACTTTGTTTGTTATTAAACCCTTCTTATGATAGGAAAATTCAATTTGCTTTAGTGTTCTTGCAACTCCTACGTTCAGTCTGAAATATTTCAGTATACAAAAAAAGGTCATTAATTCAGTAGAACTGTATCAATGTAACCAAAATGTATTACAGGATAAGAGCATTCCTCATCCTGCTACATCTCTGGTGAATTAGTACAATCAACACCATCACTTTCTATACAAACGGCGTATGGAGTGAAGAAACCTTCACCCCACCATGCAGCATGTTGATATCAATTTGGCAACGCAACAATATTAAATGAATAAGCCAACAACGGAGGAGCTTCTATTTTACGTGAAAACCAGCAAACACGGTGCAATTTTTGGTGTCTGTTGCTGCGCAACGACATAACTCAAGACGTGGCAGTGAAGAAAGCGCTACGAGATGCTCATACTGTCATTTATCATGGCAACGCTCACCCTTTCTTCCCCTTTCTTCCCCTCCTGCCATTTACAATCTTAGGCTCCCTCCCTCCCCCGAATTTACTCAAAATAAATGCTGAAAAATAAGACCACCTCAGACTGCCCAACAGCAAATCTGTACTCTGCCAGGCTTTATCCTGCAGCACGTTTCTGCTTTTTCCAGAGACGGCTCTTGGAAGCAAAGACGGGGAACTGGCTGCAACCACCCACCCAACATACCAATTTAATGTATATAGCATTTTCTGCCCTGGGGGAAAAGAATGAGCTACATCACTTACCTTTGAGAAACACAAGCCATTTCCTTCACTTGTCTTCAAGTTCTGAAAATCTGTGTTACAAAGAGATTGGCTCATAAAGCCAACTCTCTTATACAGAGAGTTGTGGCTCCTTCACGCTGAGCCAAAACACTCATTTCTTGAATTCAACCATTTTAAATATTGACACAGCAGTGTTTGTAAAGCGCATTTTTGACAAAATAGTTAACAGGTGAGATCTCCACAGAATTAGCATGGGTTTATTAGTCCTACTCCTGTTGAATTTCAGAAGCATTAGGAAATTTCTGTACTTGGCTCCTTTCTTCGGTTAGCCTTTTTATTTTTTTTAATCAGTGGCATTTCTCTGAATGTATAAAAACAGAAAACCATCCTAAACACTAAATGATACTATTAACAATAAAAAAAAAAATCATAGCACGCACACCCACAAATTATTTTCTGGATGCATAAAAATAAACCAAAGTATGAGTAAGAGTGTGTATAAACATCCCAGTCTTCAACCTGGCTTTGGTAGCGTGAGAAACCCCGGTGGCTGCAGAGCAGTGGGGGGTTCAGTAAGGTGGGCAGGGGCAGGGGCAGGGGCAGGGGCAGGGGCAGGCAGAGAACAGGGCTCCCTGCCCCAGGGCTGCGAAAAAAAAGGGCTAAGGTCACTGGTGGGAAGTCACTTGCTGGGAAGGAACGGGGAATCATAGAATGGTTTGGGTTGGAAGGGACCTTAAAGACCATCCAGTGCCACCCCCTGCCCTGGGCAGGGACACCTCCCACCAGCCCAGGTTGCTCCAAGCCCCGTCCAACCTGGCCTTGAACACCTCCAGGGATGGGGCAGCCACAGCTTCTCGGGGCAACCTGCCCCAGGGGCTCACCACCCTCATAGTCAAGAATTTCTTCCTCATATCTCATCTAAATCTCCCCTCTTTCAGTTTAAAACCGTTCCCCCTCATCCCATCTCCCCCCTCCCTGATCAGGAGTCCCTCCCCAGCTCTCCTGGAGCCCCTTTAGGCACTGGAAGGGGCTCTGAGGTCTCCCCTTTTTCGCCTTCTCTTCTCCAGGCTGAACCCCCCCAACTCTCCCAGCCTGTCCTCCCAGCAGAGGGGCTCCAGCCCTCTAGGGAGAGAAAAGATGTTCTGGTCCTTCAAGTTCTTAATTACATCAGTAATTTTCTTTCTTTCAGTTCATTTCTCCTTATGGCTTCAGGACAGAAGTTGCTGTTACACCAGTCTAATCCGATTTTTATATAAGCAGAGGGCATCCCTCCATGCACCTTTTACAGACGGGATGTCTTCTCCTGCAGGAGACCTCAAAAGATGGGGGATGACTACAAAAGTTGTTATGCAATTCCTTGACAAAATAAGATTCAAGTTTCAATTTTTGACACTTCACCTAATGGAATTGAAACTTTTTAGCCCTCTATTGATAGCAGACAGGAAAATTACTTTCCCTCTGGCAAACTGAACGTGTCATACTTCTCACGTCTCTATCTAATGAACTTCAAATGCTTTTGAAACCCTTTTCAGTACTAAGAGACAACAAAAAACTATGGCAATATTTCAGTCATTGTCTTACTGATTCATTTAATAAAAATAGAATCCCAACTCTTATTATCTATTCCTGTTCCTCTCTCCATGAATCACTTCAGCTTTTTAGTTGCGTACGGGCAAACAGCATTTCACTAACAGGTGACCTCCCTTTTCCAACTAACTACTTCCCAGGATACAGCTCCCTGCTCTGTAAGACTACTAACATCCCTCGTATTGATGTAATAAAATCCAAATTATATTAATTATGCCCCTTTTACCAAATAGCTTTATATTAACAATTCTCCTTCATCATTTATCTTGCCATCATTTCCCTTAGCGTCTACACAATTTAATCGTTTAATCATATTTCTTTCCAAATAATTAAGTATAAATTTACAAAACTAATTGAGCTCTAATTTTGCAACCCTCCACTTTTGCAGTCTCTTACCTCACAAAATCAGAATTTGCATGAGAACGGCTTCATCCTGGAAAAACCACCGTCTGTCACTCCCACGTGAGAGCAAGAATTACTTTCCAGCTAGGAAGTCATCTTAACCACCTGCTGCAGTCTGCCGTGATGAAGAGCATTAGCTATTATCTTTCAATAATTTAATATCTCATTTTTATAACTCTGATACAAGTAAGCAGCAGCGGTACAGCAAGCTCATAAGAAAAAAAAAAAAAGCTTTGCAGTTCAGGATTGGCTTTAGCCCCTTTCTTTCTGAACTGATGGGTGGTAACTCACTTTTGGGTTATGCTTCTCTGCAATCCATCAGCTCGTGCTTTCTCTTTTTAGAAATACAATACAAAGTTTTCTCCATGCCTTTTCAAGACGTCATCTTTGCATTTTGCCAAAAACCCGGGAGTGAAAATGCTGTATTCAGGCAGTGCCACTCCAGGGAAAGGAAACAGAGACCTACATTTAGGTTTCCTCATACAATAAAATACACTGCTGTACAATTTCATTAGACTCTGACTTGCTCTGTAAAATAAATTATGAACTGCAATTTCTGGAATATAATGTGACAGGCAAATAAAAGTAAAAAAGAGTGACCAGAATGTACTTCTACTTGCAGTTTCTTTCTGGCATCTCTCTCCTAACTTTTCCATGTTGTTTTTTTTCCCTTGTCAAAGCTTAAATAATTTTTCAGGTACTAACCTAGCCTAACGCTTATGCAAGCAATAATACAGAGCATACCATCATTCCAGGAGCTTTAGCATCCTTCGGGTCCAAGCTGTTGCTGAATGTAAAGGTGATTTTCAATAGCAAATACTCTCCCTCATTCTTAAAATTCAACAGTTGCCAAATCTGTATTTACAGGGACTGTTTTCTCACTTTATTAGACCCACTCTTGCACACAGCGTTGTGGCAAACCTCTTCCTCCCCTCCAGCACAACGCTCTCATCTATTTAGCCGTGAACCAGTACTTTACACTGTCACAAAAAAAAAAACAACAAACACCTCGGAACCAGCAAAAGCCGAGCAAGGCCCCTGACCCCGCAGAGCCCGGTGCCATTGCACAGCAATAGTGAACCAAAAGGATCGGCTGCGCACCGCACGGCAATAGTGAACCAAAAGGATCGGCTGCTCACAATACACAAGAACACGAAACGCTGCTCAAAACACAGCAACATTAGGAACTGAAGGACAGAGACTTTCACTTTGTGTTGCACTAGAGAGCAAACCTGAACCTGGATGGATAGGAAATTTAAAATCCTCTTCCTAGCCGGACTCGGTAGCTAACATAACGCAGATGAGCTGAGGCACCTTCCAGGAGGTACCCAGTAGCCAAGCTGAACGCAGTGCCAAGGAGCGTGTAACTTTAAATGTAAATAAGGGTCATTACTTAAATTTCTTTCTTCTATTTTGCAATCTCAATTTGGCAAAAGATTGTTACACTTAAGAAATAACTTCAGCACGTTTTTCTTCTTGAAGCATCTAATAATTTAACGATTAAAATACTCGTGCATGTTGAAATGAAGGGAGGAGCAAAAGCTCAGAGGAACATCCTTCCCTGACAACAGCCCCTGGCAAACACAACCTGGATAATCGAAGGGGCCGCGATACGCCCACAAAACATCTTTTGGTCAATTGAACTGTCACAGTGGTGAGAGCAGAAATGCCATGCTCTATTAGTTATTCTACATCACGACTCGATGAAGTCGCTCTGACTTTGAAGCTCAACTTCAGGTTTTTGGCTTTCATAAATTTAGGGATGTAAAGGCCTACAGGTACGTTTTTAATTGCAAGCAAGCTGCTGCATTGTAATTAGATCACCTGGAGAGAAAACCTCAGTCGAGCATTTCAGCAATTGGGGAAAAAAAAAATTAATAATGTTAAAAAAATTAATCCATTTCTGCTTGAACTCTGAAGCAGCCCAGAACTCGTGGGACCATGCAGCGCCAAAGGCTGCGCAAAGAGGCCACGGGCTCGCAGCACCTTCCCCCAAAGAGGCATGGCCAGACGACCAAACATTTGCTTGCCCGCGTTGAGCGGAGGAGACCGCAGAGCTTCCCTGGCACAACCTTACAGGTTCCCTCCTAGGCGTCAAGCCCAGGACGCGGAGTTCTCAGCCCGATCTTTACCCGCAAGAGGAGCGGCTTTTCCAGCAAGTTCACAAGATGCTCCAAGAGGGGAAGCCCTTGCCTAACCCAGCTGGCCAGCTGCGCCCGACGGGCTGCGCCAAACAGTTCATCCCACTTCCTGAAGGAACTACCAGCAGTTGTGTTTAAATAACAGTAGACACGGAATCTAAAAAGAGTGCTGCTCTCCCTCACCCCTTAGGAAAGATCAGAGAGAAAGGCAGGAGTACTTAACTCGGTATTTTGTCTTTACTTTCATCTTTACACCAGCTGCAAGGCTGTAACAGCTCCCACCCCAGACATACCCATGGGGTACTGCTTTTGCTTGCTTCTGGCTACAAACTCCCAGTTCCCTTATTTTTAATTTTTCTGGACCTTCACCTTTTTCACCACCTTCCTGGATAAACTAAAGAGGATTTTCAGAGAGGAGTAGAACACGTTTCCGTGACCATACAGCAAATGAACATTTCCTTTGTTCTGTCAGACAACTCCCCCAGCATCACTGAGAATTACTTCTCTTTCAGGCACAGCATCTCTCTTAGAATCATAGAATGGTTCAAGTTGGAAGGGACCTTAAAGATCATCCAGTTGCCACCCCTTGCCCGTGGCAGGGACACCTCCCACCAGCCCAGGTTGCTCCAAGCCCCGTCCACCCTGGCCTTGACCCCCTCCAGGGATGGGGCAGCCACAGCTTCTCGGGGCAACCTGCCCCAGGGGCTCACCACCCTCACAGGAAAGAATTTCTTCCTCATATCTCATCTAAATGTCCCCTCTTTCAGTTTAAAACCGTTCCCCCTCATCCCATCTCTCCCCTCCCTGATCAGGAGTCCCCCCCCCAGCTCTCCTGGAGCCCCTTTAGGCACTGGAAGGGGCTCTGAGGTCTCCCCTTTTTCGCCTTCTCTTCTCCAGGCTGAACCCCCCCAACTCTCCCAGCCTGTCCTCCCAGCAGAGGGGCTCCAGCCCTCCCAGCATCTCCGGGGCCTCCTCTGGCCCCGCTCCAACAGCTCCGTGTCCTTCTGCTGGTGGGACCCCCCGAGCTGGAGGCAGCACTGCAGGGGGGTCTCCCCAGAGCAGAGCACAGCAGAGGGGCACAATCCCCTCCCTCTTGCCGTCCTTCCTCCAGGTACCAGGGGCAGGCTCCAAAACCCCGCACGTCTCCCTCTGCACACGGACCTGATCTCTCAAACCCAGCAGGAGCAGTTAGTGCCACGAGGTCCAACGGGAGCAGCTTGCTCCACGCAGAAAGCCACCGGCAGAGGTGTCCTGCATGGCACCATCCCTTCCTCTTGCCGTCTTCACGCCTGAAAGCAATCTGGTCCCCTCAGAGCCAAAGCCTGCAGACTTCTTCACACACAATTAAGGAAGATTTTATGTTAATTCTTATAACCCCTATACAAAACATTCACAAATTTCTCCTGCTTCTGTGTGACACTGGTTTGTATGTAACATTACACACCACAGCAGTCTACTGAACACTTCAACATTATTAAATACAATCTAAAAACCCCCACATCATGATATCCGGACTTCTTGGAAAATAGTGGTGGAAGTGCCCGGGAAGTCAGACACAGCACATCCTACCGGTCTGGTAAACGGCTATGCAGAACGACAATGAAAAAAATTTCATGAGGTTTTTTTTTTTTAAAGCCCTAAAAATACTCTTAAGAATTGTGCCGCTCTAATCCGGAATTTCAGCTTTTTATCTCCAGATATTTCAGCGATATAGCTGGAAACCAAAAGCACATCACCATCTTTTAAATCAATAGGTACTTTCTGTCACTCACCCTGCGGGGCTGCGCAAGGCGACATTGGATGACTTTACAAAAAAGATAAGTCATTTTCTCCAACCTGCAAAGCTGCATTTCCGATGAAGCAAGTCTCACCCTCAAAGCCGTAGAAACCACTTCCAGCTCAGTGCAAACAAAAGCACGTAACCCCAAACGCCTGGATTCTAACAAACCAGCCCTACCTGGAAAAGCACTTTCAACGTATGGAGCAACATTTCCTGTGGCTAAAATTAGAAAGGGAATTTATGAGCCAAGTTGTTATCTTAGGTCTCTGGAAAGGAGAAACAACGATAATAAGAAACAGAACTTTATAGACTGAAAACACAAAAGAAACTCCAAAAAAACAAAACCCCAGACCTACCTTCATAATTTTCAAAAAAGAATTGCAAAGAGTCAGAGAGACCAGAGGCATCTTCTGTATTATGGAAAACCACTGTTTTTCTTATGCCTCTTTTGTTTAGCAAAATGCTTACTTTTGATCAGCTAACAGACAACAGTGGGCTTGGAAAACGCTGATCAACAACATATGTGTAATTTTGGTATTCAACATCTGCCAGTTTTAAGTGGGGAACCCTATACGCAAACCCACAATCTACATTTATAGCTAAACTGCAGCAATAAAGTCGCAGGCTGACGGTCTGTCCTCCTTCAGCCTCTTTTATCTTCTTCTCACCTGGGTGGGATAAAAAAAACAAACCCAAACAAAAAACACGGGGCAGAAAAAGGCCTCCGCAAATCCAGCACGGCCATGTAGCTCAAACACAAAGGTCTAGCTACCACTGTTGGCTCAGGAATATATTTACGTATGTATTTTTAAACTCTACTGGCAAAATGAAAGACGGGCTGACGAGCGAGACTGATCCCCACGCTGGGGTTTACAACTGCCCTGATTTATTTTCTGCTCCACCAGCTTTGCCAGTGCTCGTGTGCCACCGACCACGGCCTGAAAGTGAACAGCAGATGAGCCCATTCCCTGGAGTGACTCTTGGTTTTGAACTCTTTTTTTTTTTTTTTTTTTTTTTTTTAATCAGTCAGGTCAGGTTTGAGTCAAAAGGTAAGCCTGGGATTTTTCAGTCTTGCTGGGGGGAATCGCGTGCTCCACTAGGGAAGCTTGAAGTCCAGCAAATTTAGTAACGTGCTGCAGAGAAACAATTATCTCTATCTTAAGGATTCCTCATAAAACCTAAGATATATGACGTTTCTACGCTTAAAGCAGAGAGGACCTAATTCTAGCTCTAGGATATTTGGGATTAACTGGTAAAGATACTGTTTGACTTCCACTTGCACTGCTCAACCCTTCTGTAAGCTCTCCCGCAGTCTCTGTGATACCTCTGTGAAAACAAATGCCATGATGTAATGACATGTGGAAAAGCATCTGCTCTTATGTTATTGGCATTATTTTTTCACATTCATTGACTATCCTTTTGCCCTCCGTGTTAATTTTAACAGCTGGGAGGGAATAAGCATGAGGAGAGAAAATGAGATTTTTGAACAAGAGAGCTGCCAAAACACGAGCCAACCAAGCACGCGGAGGCACGGCTTTTTCAGGCGGTTCAAACTTCTCCAAAAATTGTAACATTCCAACCACAGAATGCCTTTTCTGAAAATATACCTAAAGAATAATGAATTATAAATTGAACCTAACTATGAATACAGTCTGTTTAGAAATTCAACTTTTGCTTCGCTGGCCGGATTGTGAATGAGGTGCCAGTGGTGAAGGAACTGCAGTGGCAGAGGAGCAGAAGGGATGCTTTGCAGCAGGGATGAGAACAGAGCAACCTCAGCCCCAGTAATGCCACTCTCCAGCACTGCCCTCCTCGCTGCTACAGCCACTGTACGTTGTGAGCCGCGGTCTGGAGACACACAGCCCGCTCTGCACGGCTGCAGTGATGTAAAGCAGATGTAAATACATTTTAGATACACAACAGGCCTGTTTTGGCATGCCAGGGACTCTGTTCTTTAAGAAAAATGATGAGGTCACAACACCATGAAGTCTTTTGAAGACATTAAAGAGAGACATTTCCTTCCAGTTTCTTGTTTCGGGTGCAAATGTGGGTTTGGAGGGGTTTGGTCCCCACCCCCTTCGCCACCGATAAGAACGCATCTCCAAGTTCAAAACCAGATGGCCACGGCCATAACCAACCCTAACTTCTGCCTAGCCTTTCACTTTCACTAGCAAACGCAGGACCAGGCATCAAGACCCAGGAGTTCCTCCCTAACGCACTTGCATTCCGTGCATCCCTGTACTTCCATTAAATTACTGCTGGTGGCCAGGCCACGAGAATGGCATGGAAATCAGCAAGATGATGGGGGAAGCCGTTGGGAGAAGCTTCCCGTATAGTCTCTTCAATCCAAGCTTTCCATCAGGCATCTGTCAGCGTTTCCCTGGTGAGTTTGCTCACGTGGGAAGTTCTGGCATTCCAGATCGTTCAAAGAGCGCAATGATCCTTTGGGGATATGCAACATATACGTCCAAAACTTCCTTTTATTTTATTATTGAATAAACAAAAAACTGTTTCCAACTTAAAGCAACAGAAAACTGCAGAGGGGCTCTCTCCACGGCAAAGACTTCGAACTATTCGACCAGCAGCATTATAAAACAGCAATCTAGGCAAAGATGAGGGTTTTTCAAGAAAAAGTCCACTCCTCTAGACGGGACAATTATACAAAGCCACAAGCATCCCAGAAACACATCTTAGGTATTAAATTTTCTTCTGCCCACCCACTGGCTGGCATCCCTCAGGAACTACGGAGGGCTGCACCAGCCTCTTGCAAAACACAGGCGGAATTTAGTTCAGTGGAAGAGAGCGAGAGGCTCCAAGTGAAAGTTTTATCAGCTCTAGGCTCTCGGGAATGGGAATTTATTTGTTTTAAACTAAAAAAGCATGGCCAGATTGAAAGCAGTTAGAAGTTTATTAGAAATCCCACCCAGGAATATTTCACTTGGGACTGGAAGATGCCACCTAGCTTTTTGATTGATATTTTAGAAATGATGAATAGCAAGCGTGCAAGATGCACAAAAGTAGTCCAATTAAAAAAAAAAAACAACAATAGTCTGATGCAACCGGAGCCTGCTCCAGCCCTTGGTAACAGAGTCAGCTATTGTGGCTCTCGGTACTAACATTTTTTTAATAGAATCCAGACAAGAGCACGCACCAATTTAAACAAGACTTTAGAAGTCTATTTTGTTATACTGGTGCAATCTCTTTGTGTTGACAGGACTACAATCAGGCAAATTCTTTCCCTCTTGCCTAATGCAGGTAGTCTGGATTTGACATGCTAAATCAGCATTTTAGTTAAGCCAGGGCAATTCTACAGGCTAATTACGGCCTTGCGCAGAGCCATGCAACTGCAAGGAAACCTAAATCAATTAAGCAGGGCGTGCAAACCTACCACGAGCTGGTGGGCTCTGCACGTGGAACTTTTTTTGGTTGGTCATTGTTAAAAATTCACAACCCGACACTTCAAAGGTAAAGTGAAAACCCAACACCATGCTGTCATCTGCAGGTTTGGGTTTTTTTTTTTCCCAAGCAACTGATCCAATAATATTGAAAGCACACAGCAAGCACCCACAGTATCACTTAAGTCAAGGTGAAAGTGTATCAACTCAGGTGTCTTTATGACCTCATGTATGAAAACTCTAACTCATACATTTCCAAACATCCATCACGTACTGGTAAGAACGACCCTCCTCATTTAACCTTTCCTCAGTATTGCACAGCCACATGTGTAACCTATCACCTCTTCCTATTACAAAAAGCTGTTAACAAAATAAAAGCAATTGTTTGAGAAGGCCCGGCAGGGCTGCTGCTGCTATGCAACTTCCCTACAAACGTTGGCCATCTTTTCTCCATGCCTGCCTATTTGCACTGGGGCTTCTTTAGAAAGACGACCCCTGCGCTCCGTAAGTAACCCCACATACTTAATTGAAAAGAATGACTCAGAAATATTCTCCAGGCAATGAGAATTTTTTGTGGAATTTGATCAAAGTACATTCACTGACCTTACCTTGAATAACACTTCATTGACTTGATTAGCCTAAGCCGTACTCTGAAAAAAGAAAAGATTTGTCCTTAAGGGATCAAATCAAACAAAATAAATTTGTGTATGACAGATAACTCTTGCATTAAAAATAAGAGGATATGATATTTTTTTTTTTTAAATTACACCTCTGTATCGGTTTTCAAAAGTAAAGAAAAAGATCATAATTTTTCACCTGTCATCAGAGCCTACCAGCACAGTTGGAAGATCATATGTTTGTTACATACATTTCATTATTGTTAAATCAGTTAATAAGGATTTTTTTTTTTTTTTCCCCTCCAAGCTCTGTTGCTCTTCGGTCAGAACTGCAGAGCTATGCAGAGAGCAAGCACAGCTTCGACAGAGCCTGCTAAAATGCTGCTCACCACGTGGCAGACGGACTGGAGCGGCGCCGGTGTGTTTCAACACACGTGGCAATCCAGCAACGCCACTACCAGGATCGCCGGCTGTGGGAATCATGCGAGCATCAAGATATTTATTCAAATGGGCTACAAGAAACCAGATAAATAGAAATGATGTTGCACTACTGAATTCGGCCATTTCACAATTCCCCCAACGTTGTGCCTTGTGCAATACAAACAGGCAGCTGTAATTCAAGGTAAGTTGTTTTTCATAACTTACCCGCCACTTGTTTACATGTGGTTGATAGTTTTACATGGTTACTAATTCAGTACTGAAAAATAAAATTAATGTATATAAAACTGCTGTGGGAGGCACTTCAGAATAACAATATATAGTAGTAGTATAAACACTGGTAAGGTGGTGAAGAAGAAACCCTTAAGTGCAGCCACCATGTAAGCAGGCATCACTATACAGCTGTATTTTTAATTTAATTGGCAAACTTCAACCACAGAGTATTTGCAGTGTTTCTAGCACAAAAGAAAGATTAATTTGAGAGCCACTGCTGAGAACAGCTACTGAGTGTTGTGTCTCCCCCAGGCAGAGAGCATCTTTTCAGACAGTTTATTTCCCCTCCTTAAGTAAAATACATAAACAAACAATCCCTCCCCAAAATAAAAAGAATTTGAAAGTCGCAAAACAAAGTTAAAAAAGAACTATTTCCAGCACTGTGTTTATTCACACAGTCAAAACGTTTCTGAAATTCCTTCCATTTCCTCCCTGTGTAACAGTCAGACAACCTCTAGTCCTGACACGACACGTTAACCATCCCCGTCCTCTTCACATGGCAGTGGCGCCTTCGCACTCCAAGTTGGATCCCCAACACGGACCCCTTTTACCTGGGACACGGCACTAAACCCACCGTGGAGACCGACCATGTGTTGCTACACATGGAGCAGACCCTCAAGGACACGACGGCTCCGGCGATGGCTGGTTGCAAGACAGCACCCACCACCCCGCACGAAGGGTGCCCTGCTCTCGGCTGGTTACACCGGTGAGAAAGGCACAGCCACCCTCTCCACTGGAAGAGACTTCTCCAACAGCCGATTTCACTTTCAGTTGTTTTCAGCCTGTGATACTTAAACTCTGTGAATTTATGAAGTAGTTATTAGGGGTCTGTGAATGAAACCCGAGGAAAACGAGCCTGCTGAGAGCTGGCTTTGAGTCTCTAAGCGTGCCAGAGCACCCATACACATAGGAGTTTGCAAACCAGAACAGGTTGAAAACCACCATAACAAGGGATCTTCTAGGACATCTTCAACTGCGCTCTCCCATTATATCACTGTCCAATGGAGTACGCTGCATCTCTTATTACCAGAAGATGACAGGAAGGGCAAGAAGAGTGGTGACCCCTCCCAAAATACAAGGACAGGGGACAAACCTTCTATCACATGAGTGGTTGTTGAGGGTCTTCATCCCATTGCTCAAAGCTCCCAGCACACAGAAGCCAAATGCCTAGGTCAGGAGACCTCAGAGCAAACAGGTATCTCGTGCCAATTCTTAAACCGTGCTACCTCTCGTCCTGTGCATCCACTTCAAATGCTGTATAACATGCACAGATTAACATGATAGATAATCAGAACTTAGATGAAACACGCCCATAAAATATAGAACATACGTGATGAACTCGTTCATGTATGCAAACGTTAAACTGCCCGATGAAATGAATATGGAGATCTGTCACTTGTTACTCAATGGATTTGCTTGATCATCATTACGTCTTGTCACTAAATCTACCTAGTGTGGATGACATTAAATAGCACGCAGTTAAATCAAACGCTCTCCAAACACAAGCCCATTGACATATTTCTTTGGCTTGTTACTGGGTTTGAAATCAGTTCATCCTCACACTAAGAGCAACGAGTCTTTGCCCAGTGCTGATATTCAAACCTAGTTTTAAGACTGAAGGAGATACTAACATCATCACTGGCTGACAAGCAAGTAGAAGTCTTTCAAGTGACATAAACCAGACATGGGTAAAATCAGCATTTCTGTTGTTCTGTTTGAATATTCCACAGATCATCTATTATTATTCTCCGCATTTGGACCAAACCTGGCAGCCTGCTTCATACCAAAGCAAGCCCCCAACAACCAGCTCCTCCATCAGCTCACATCCCATATTGGATTTCTTCATCCTTTGAAAAAACATTCTCAGACTTCGTGCTAATAACTAGCTGATTACATTTCAAACTTCTCTCAGGCTAAAAGTTATTACTGGGGAGTACAGGAATGCGTCTGGAATGCAAAAACAACCGGGGTGAAAATCAGTGGGCTCTGAGCTGGTATAAATAGATAGTTCACTATGGAAACTCATCTCCTCTCAAAAAACCACAACCACAAGACAGTGGCCCATTATCTCCTCCAGTTAATCTACCGGTAAACTGATTCAGTCTCCTAGCTCTTAGGAAGAGGCATCTCACATCTACACAAAATACACTCTAAATAATGCTTCTCTTATGCTTGCATGCTAGATAGCTAACTACCCTGAGTAATCTCTTGATAAACTGAAGTAAGAGACAGTAATTTCAGCATATGCCAAATGCTTCACATTTGGAAAGAAATGGGGGACAAGTTCTTCTTAGGGAAGCGTTCTTTGTGGTTAAATGATACCGTGTAACAGGTTTATCGACAGCAAGTTTCTGTTATGAAAACTTACTTTAGACCATGTGAACTCCTCCACCTTGTAGTGCCCGGGCATCTTCAGCAGAGTATTAAACCATGAGATCAGCACACACAGCGTGAAAGTCTGTTCTCTTTTTCCAGCCCCCCTGCGAAGGGTGTTATAGCACATAGCAAGAAAATAACCCTGCAAGGTACCTATATAAATAGGCCCAGGCATCTACGGAAATTATGGGATCAGCCCCTCTCCAGCTTAATTCTGGGGGCTTTGGGCTGGTGGTGTGCTGTACCTGCATAATTTCAATCACATCTCATTTAGACGTGGAGTAATAAAGTCCCTTAATCACTTTGAAGTAATGTGCAAAGGACACTGGGAAAAGTAAAAATCACATTTCAGATCTCCAGAAGAAGGTTCTTGTAAAAACTACATATTTAATTGTACCTATACCTGTGGAAAAAAGCTAAAAAGAGACCCTAAAAACCTAAAAATCAAGTGAAAGCACAGAAACAAAAGAAATATCCCCTCCCCTATCAAATCCTAAAAACGGGCTCTTGACTAAACTTAGCAAAATTGAAAGAAATCTAAGGGCTAAATACTTCCTCGCCCCCTGCATTTGCTTCTGTGCTGCTGTTGCTGTTAGAACTCTGTCAGAACTGGAAGGGGCACCTCTCCAGTCCGATTTCTTTGTACGGCTACCGAATCACTTGCCTAATGAAGCCTTTCATGATTTATTTGAAGAACCAAGCATTTAAAAACAAAATTCCTCAATGAAGAACGAAGTATTTTGTGGGATTACTCT
>NW_009647739.1:1833360-1865480 GCF_000708025.1 Charadrius vociferus
CCCCGAGGTTAGGGATCAAGGTTTCTGAGAAGCACAATGAATCACAGTGGTTTTAGCTTACTCATCTTAAAAAGTAGGTTGTTTTAAAGCTGATAACAAGCAATTATTTTTTCATAAATAGCGAAGAGACACTATGAGATTGTTTGAATGAGAAAGAGAATATGCTTTTTGTTACCCTCACGCTTGTATATACTATTTTAAGTAAAAGGAGCATTTCATAACCAACTGCTGACACTTGTTAGTATCACCCCAAGACAACCAGTATTCTCTCTGCTGGTTTAGAAGCAATGGCATATCTAGAATCTAGCAAGGCAGCTGCAAAACTCAGAGATGCATAGGAAACTTCCAAACAGAAAAACTGACAGTGTTAAAATCACCCTTCCGTTCCTTTTTAGCTCAAACCAGGACACTTTCCTTCAAGAAAACTGAAATCAAACAACCAATGTAATGAAATTAAAGACACTGATATCATGAAATGGTTTTAAACAGAGCGCATGGCTTACCAGGTAAGTTCACAGGTTATTGAGTACATATATTCCCTGTCGCTAACATCAAAACCTCAGTCACACGAGTCTACGTCTCAGTTTTCACGTCATTTTTTGCATACAGCAAGATCTCTACTCTTTATGGGCATTTTGCCCTTCTCCTGGGCGGACTCCTGACTGCGCTTCACTCTTCCTGCTGCTCTCACACACTCGCCTTTCTGAACCAACGATACAAAATCATAGAATAATTTTATGTCAAAATAAAGAGCACCCTCCCAAATGATTACACCTAAAAAGATTTGTTAACAAACAAACAAAAACTTTGTAAAAATAATTTTTAATACAAAGGAAGACATGTCAATGCTGTGGTATCATGTAGAAGTGAGAGATTTTTCTCCCTTAGAAGGCATCATCATCAGATATCGTAGAAAGACCAGGAAAATCAGAATTGGAAGTATATTGCAATACACACAAGCATGCAAATATGCATTGCTAAATACAGCAGTCTTCCACTGGAGCTTATAGAAGGATCAATTCCTCCGCAGTGAAAAAACAAAACAAAACAAAGAAATCAGCAAAAGTTGTACCAAAATGTGGAAGCCAAAATTAATTGCCTTATGCAGCTAATAATTTTCGAAGGCGGCTTCCCTGCTCTCCCAGCCCACAGCTGCAGCTCTCTGCTGAAGAGAAAGAGGCGCAACAGGTTACACACCCGGCCAGCAGGTTTTTTTCCACTTCAGACACTTCCTTCGGCTGGAAACCTCCATTCATATCTCTTAGGAAAATGAAACTTCAAAACAAAACACATTATCCTCCTGCAGAGCACAAAACCCAACCTAAACCAAACTTTTTGTGCTAAACCCATAATTCAATGTCTTCCCCCCCAGCTAGCTGCCCAGTCCAAGAAAGGACGTTTTAATTTCTCATTGATCCAGGCCACCGGAATTTCATGCAAGAGTTCACTTGGGAAACTGGAACAGGAGCGTAGGAACTTACAACTGAGAAAGGAAATACTTTTCTAATAGTTACTGGAGGGTCCACTGAGTCACAGCCATCTACTGAAGGTATTGCACAACAGCTGGGGGTCCTGTTTGTAGAATATGAAGAATATATAGAATACAGAAATCATACAGTGTTTCTTAAAAAGAATTGCTCATATGAGGCATATACGATTTTTATTATTTTTTTTTTTAATTTAGGAAACTGCCACAGTCTTAAGGAGCAAGCTCTGCTTTTAAAAGGAGGTGTGCTTTTCATCTTTGATGTCAGAAGCACAGCAGTTGTTTACTTTAGAGGAAAATTGATTATTTTAAGTCTGCTCTCCCATTAGTACCAAAGCACAAGCAAAGCATTTGTCTTTTCAGCTGGAGCGGCACGCTGCACACATCCAGGCTAGCTGCACTTTGGCAAAGGGCAGTTTCGCAAAGGCAAACCAGCAGGCACAGAAGCCTGGAGGTAAAAAATAAATAAATAAAAATGTAGCTGTGCTCAGCGAAGCCTGAATCTGATCCTTTGGTGTAAAGCCTGTGTTGCTTTTAGATTGCCACTTTATCTACTGGAGGGTACAGCAAGTTCAGGAAAAGATTTGCCAACTCAAACAGGGAACTGTTGTGAGGACTATCACAACAGCTATGCTTTGCTCAAGATAACAAGGCGATTTCAGGAGTTCAACCGAGGGGCCCATAACAACATCAGAAACCAAATACGATCTCACAGAAAAAAAACAGCATTTCAGGAAGACACAGAATAGCTACTGCTCTCAAATGCAAATAAATAAAAACACTGGGTACTGAAGTAAGGCTAAACCTGTTTTGCCCAACGCACTAAAAACGCCAGGCAAAGATGCTGGAGCCCGCTGATCCCCAACGAGAGGAGCATCCAATAGAGAACCTGCCCTGAGAAACCAACCCTTCTAAACTGCTGCAGTTCACATGCTCTTTTCTGGGAAAAGAAAATCAGAGGACATCTTCTCGTCCAAAACAAAGAATCCACTGACCTCCCCAAAGGCTCTTTGTCATCTTTATTCTCTGTGACAGAACATGTAATGAGAGCAGCGCCCTTGGACCGTGCGCCCGGCGCAGCTCCTCCCGCTCCCGCAGCTCGCACAAGTACCCGCAGCGCCGCGGCCGCAGACCCCCCTGACGGCCAGTATCTCCTGGGGCACTCCACGGATGTATGTGACTGAGGAACACAGGTTGAAGCTGCGCTGGCAGCGGTGCCTCCAGAGGAACCCCCTTATTGCACTCTTCTGAAAATGAGAACAAAAGATGCTCCTTTCCCTCCCTCTACTTTTGTTTGTAACCAGCTGGATCTACACTTCTATGTGCACATTTTTATCCCCTCCGCTTCTCTCATTCTAATGAGGAGTCAGTCTTGTAATTACATTTTGGAATGTTTTTCCTGAAAAAAAGGGGCATAAACCCATGGATTTGTGTTAAACTGAGCGCAGAGTGGAACTTCCAAGTCTTATGCTGCACTTGAGACACCACAAGGCAGGTCCCACAAGAGAGGAGTCAGAATCAGGCTCTAAGCCCAGCAGTCCAAAGGGAACTTCTGGTTAGCTTCTTCCCTGGAGACGGACCTGGACCAGCTCAGAACCACCGACAGGTTAGACAGACATCAGGACATGCGTCACAGCCAAGAGCGGCAATGGCCTCCAAGGATTGATTATCAAGTTGCATGTTGCCTTCTCTAGATCCTTTCTGCAAACCCCTCTGCTGCCAGCAGTACTACAAAGAAACCTCTCTGATGGGCAGAAATTAAACATGTCAGACTGGCTCCGGCAAACAAGCGTGAAAGTTCCCTACTTTACTGAGTAGGCTCAACCCACCCTACCACTGTAGAAAAGGGCCACCGACTGCATCAAGTGCAAGCGGCTTTATGATGAAGTTCTCCAGCTGAATTCTGGAATCTCTCCTACACAAGGAACCAGATTTCACCAAAACGTACACTAAGGAAGAGTCCGAGTCCTTACAAACCAACTAAAATCCTCAATACAATTTGCAGGAAGGTGGCAGGAGACTGATTTTTCCTCTCTCAGCCTCTCCTACTATGCTTGCCTCCACACCGATGAGTCGCAGTGGTTATGGAGAAAGGAGTCCTCTGCTCGTAACTGTCTTAACATAAAAGCAAGGTTTGGAGCTTCCCCCTCCCCACTCTACTGTGCTTTAGAAATAGTCTGTTTTCTTGAGGCCGAAGAGGTAAAATACTGGAGATCTCGCAAGATAGAGTTGTTTGTCATCCAATGCTGGTATACAGGTTTGGCCTCCCTCCTCTCTACAGACAACAGGACCTCCTCAATTTGCAAGATCTCATTTTGCATAAGAAAACAACTCTACATTACCATTGACTTCACGGTAATTTTTAATTTAAATGTAATTGGAATATAGCAGCCAAACTGGGGGGGGACCAGGACACGATGACATGCTGGGAGCAGTCAATGGACTGGTAGACCAGGCTGCTATTCAGTGAGACCTCAGCAATGACAGCATACCAGTGGACACTTGAGATGGCACTTGGAGAACCACATCTAGTTTTGGGCTCCCCAAACCAGAGAGACATCTGATGCACTGGAGTGATGCCAGAGAGGGCCACCATGATGACTAGGAGGCTGAAGCACACAATGTGCCAGGACAGAGCTGGGTTTCAGCAGCTTTGAGAGGAGAAGACTGCCACGACCTGACAGGAGGGTAGGGAGAAGACAGAGCCAGGCTCTTCTCAGAGGAGCACAGTGACAGGACAAGATACCATGTGGACAAGTTACAGCTGGGGAGATACACAACAACCAGCTCTAACTAAACCTCTTTTGAGCACGAGTTTGGGCAAGATACCTTCAGAGGTGCCTGAACAACCTATGTTATTCTGTGAAGCCAAAAGGCTGCCACATAGAAAACTATAAGAAAACTTTTGTTTGTCTCAAAGTTATATGTCTGTTTGGTGTAGATTTTCATTGATCCAGCAGAAGAATACATAGGCAGCACGTCATATTAGATGAATTTTTTCAGTTCAGGTAAATCTGAATTCATCATGAATTTTGTCCAATTGACAAAAACCACAGGCAAACACCACTCAGTGACCATCACCACCGTTCAGAACAGCAGCCCTATAAACATACCAGCATCTTATACGGAACGCTGGGTCCTGCAATAAATATTATAAGCCTGTGCATTATTAAAAAATAAGTCTCTTTTCCAGTTGCAATCTCAACATGATTCCTTCAATGTTTTTCTTGCTATTTCTTCAGAAACAACACTGTTTAACATCAAGTGTTTTAGAAATTCCCACTCTGTTCTCTGGCTGAGGAATTTCCACCGTAACCTCACATGGCCTTGGAAAATGCTGACCACGTGTATTGAAATGCTATTTATGCACTGAAAGCTTCATGAAACACCTTCAGTGAGATGCCTGTATGGGGCAAGACCTTCTAAATCACTTCTGATATACAGTGATAAACCGATTTCAAGTCCTGTCATTGAAAGGAGAAAGACTCAAGAGATGAACTGGTTCACCTGACTCAAAGCGTGAAGGTTACATCTGAAAAGTACTAATTTTAAATGTTAAAGTAGTTATTTTTATCACTCCTGCTCATTTAAATTTAAAGCAGGACAGCACTACCGATACTGTCAGGTGCTAATGTTGCTGAAAGGCAATGGGAATCAATATTTTTTTTCAGGAAGAGAGAGTGTGGAAAGAAGATGAACAGTTTCAAGTCTCCTTCACCTCTGCCAGCAGCAGCTTCAACCACATCCTGGATACTCAAACCCCAAATTATCTCCAACACCTTACTTCTGCCAAATACACTAATTTTTCTCTCATCATCTAGCAAGTCCCCAGCTCTCACACTCTCAACAGCTCTTCCAATACGAGCTAACATGATGAATAAAAAGTATGCGGCATATTGAATTAAAAAAACTGGGAACAGCTCTAACAGCTCTAAAAATGCCATACCGATTTTATTACTCTTTTGCACAGTGAGGCAGAGCGTACTCGCAGCAGCCGCCTACTTTCCAGTTCAAAAGAACATGAAGCTCTTATCAAGCCCCACACTACACATTTTCCAGGTTGAAGGAGAGTCCAGACCACAATTTAATGAAACATGATGCAGATTCTCACTCTTCATACGTACCTCCATAAACTTCCCGCCAAGGCCATACATCACAGCAATACACTTTTGGTAGACAATTTGGTTCTTGTATTTAAATCGGTTTCCTTTAGAAACTTGCAAAATTCTTGCGTGTTGGAAAAAAAGCCCCAACCTTAAAAAAAACAGGGAACGAGGAAACTGCAAACAGTGAAGTCATGTAAAGCCTTCATGGTAAAATCATCTTGAATTCAAATTTAATTGGAATATAGCAGCCTAGGAAATTATGGCTCTAAACCACAAACAAGCGAGGGAATGTTTAGTAACCCCAAGCAAAAATCCCCTGGCCTCTCTAGCAGCACAGTTCAAGCTTGAAGCCTTCTGTCTATTTATAGACCTCGGGCACATATCACTACAATAGTTGATTGTGCTTTGCAGCTGTTTTGTATATCTAGAAGGGCAGGAAAGAACAGACTGCACTTTGATCTTTCCCTTTTTTGGAGTAGTAAAACAACAACAAAAAAATGCCATTAGAAAGGACTCAGTATTTTTGAATCACAAGGGTACATGTTCCAAAAGCCACAGCTTACACTAAACATGTAGGGCTTAGAGCTAACATGTTCAATTGTTTACCGTTATTATAAATACAGGCTGCAGAAAATATTTATTCTAGAAGCATGCAAACTATTTCACCTATCAGGAAAACATATGCCAAATCTAATTATAGGAGTCTTTACTCCCCAAAGCATCTGTTGTTAAGTGACACACACATAAAATTAAGATTCAACCCGAATGCGACTGCATCGTAAATTAGCACTCAGCATTTCTCGGGCAATAAAAGAAATTAAGCATTTGCTCAATGTATCATTGTGGAATAAGAATTAACTACATACAACCTGTAAAACCTGTTGGTATTAAAGCTTTATAAATGACACAAATGTATTGGAGCTAACACTACTGTAGGCAGAAATACTCTTCACGAAAGTCAAATCAGTGATTCCTACCTTATGAAGCGTGCTGGCCCTTTCTGAGCTCTGAGGTTAGGGAAGGATCTACCAGCCACTCTCACGTTCTTACTACATGTATCACTCGCATTCAGAGACCTGGGTGATGGTGTCATGGCTTCAGTACTCTGGTGAGAAAAATCTAAATTTTCTAGCAATAGAAAGGAAATGAGCATAAAGCAAGCACCTTCAGAGACCCGACCGTACCATGTCGAGCCTCCTTGAAGAACATTTCTAACCAATTACTGATAGGATTTATGAATTGCAGTAAAATGTAAAATGGGATATAGATGTACAGCTTACAACTACTATGTATAGTAATTCAGCCTGGAGAAGAAAAGGCTCCGGGGAGACCTTATTGCAGCCTTCCAGTCCATAAAGGGGCTACAGGAGAGCTGGGGAAGGACTTTTTACAAGGGCTTGTAGGGATAGGACGAGGAGGAATGGCTTCAAACTGGAAGAAGGGAGATTTAGATTAGACATTAGGAAGGAATTTTTCACTCTGAGGGAGGTGAGCCCCTGGGGCAGGTCGCCCCGAGAAGCTGTGGCTGCCCCATCCCTGGAGGTGTTCAAGGCCAGGTTGGACGGGGCTTGGAGCAACCTGGGCTGGTGGGAGGTGTCCCTGCCCAGGGCAGGGGGTGGGAACGGGACAGTCTTCAAGGTCCCTTCCAACCCAAACCATTCTGTGATTCTATGATATGAGTTTGGATAGCTCGTTTCCAAACAGCCACGTGTACTGAAGTACAGGAATATGTTTAAAATGTAGCAAATGAGCAGTCTGTAAAAGGGATTAAAAAATGAAAAGCAACATTTGAGAAAGAGAGAAGGTAAAAAGAGCTTGTGGTGAGCTCTGTACTACCACAACCTGTCCTTACCGACTACGCAGTGTGCCTGGGGACCTCCTGCTGCACAGCAGGCTGCTGAGCAACCATGCTCTGCCACGCTTGGCAAGTGTTGATTCAGGTATGTCAGAGAGAGCAAATAAACAAATTAGAGAATTAGTGAGATGGAAAAGTAGCAGTAGGCTGCAAGCAATGCAGCAGATCGAATGGAGGAGAGAACAAATCCGTAAGAAGAAAGTTGGCAAGATCAGACTTTCGTTAAGTGCAAAGCAGCCTCAGTTATCTGTATTGCACGATCAGCACAGCACATTCGATGATTATGAACAAAGCTTTTAGACTTTTAAATATGTAAGATAGGACATTAGATAGTACTTCTTAAAATCTAATTTTAAAACAAAATATTTAAGTATATTCATACCCTGAATGCAGATTTATTTCTGCTGTGGCCAATACCTCTCTGTTGCATCCATCTTGTTTATTTAAACCAGAGTTCACAAGGGTAGAGGGTTTTTTTGGTTTTAGAGCACTTAAGAGAATGTTCTTGATTTTCATTAGCATTATTATATAATTAGATATTAGATTAGAAACTAATATACAAATAATTTACTAAATAAATACAAAAATGCTCCTACTTCACCCTGATCACAGGTATGGGACTGGCAGAACAAGTATTTATTGCTAAATATATAACCATGTTTCACTGTACATATTTGAACAACTACTGAAAAAAAAATTGGATACTTTTCTTTCTTGGCCACAGAAGCTCTTAGGAACCATTTTTTTTTCAATGAATAAAAAATTACTGATATCATTCTGTCAACAAATAACACGACTATGAACATTATTTGGGGCCATGTTCGTGATGTGCCCAACTGCCTTTCCTAATGCTGTGACCACCAGATGACTTAGTTTAAACGGGCGCAGTTGCCCTTAATCCTCCACCTCCTCTTGCTGGACCCAGCTAGTAGCACAAAAAGACCCTCGCCATGAATATCATAACCCCACCACGGGGACAGCCAGGTAGAAACAGAAGTTGTCCGGCCGCTGTCCCTGTGCTGCTATGCAAAATGAACCCTGTACTGGGCTGCTCTCCCAGCAACCGAAAATTCCACCCTGCCATGAAGAGTGCACGTGGATCAGGAGGAGAACGAGAGGATATGAGTTGCCACCAAAAGAAGCTGCTACTAGAGAAAGTAACGTAATATGGTCCTTCACTGGCGGAGAGCTCGTGGTCCTGGAAAGGCATCTCCAAACCACAACTTCAAAATATCACTCAGTATTAGCAGGCAGAATTAAAGATAGAATAAACAAGAGAAAGTATGAGCTGACAAAGATAGCAGCAGTATCTACAGAGACTATGATAATTAACAACTGTGCGTATCACTGACAAATTTATTAATCTGGCCTGAAAAAATTACATTTCAGAAAGGTAAGAAAACACTCTGAGAGGCTCCAGTGTATTCACACTCTGCAGTGCAATCCAAGACTGAATTTTTGCATTTTAAACTCAGTATTTTAAGAGCTGGAAAAGCTGAAATTTGGAAAGATCTCTCAGACTATTCCCTTTTACAAAACTTTTAGTAAAAACATGTTTTACGTACAAATTTTCCAAAGCAGATTTAGCTATTATAATTAATTCCAGGTGAGTGTTACCTGTTATCATAATAAGCCTTTTCAATAGCAGGACGCCTGCCTGGAGTATTATTTCTAAAGTAAAACACGTTAAACATTAAGTTCAAATGTCAGGTTGGCTCGCGCTGAGCTAAACTTTAGCTTTAAGTAGGATACAGCTGTTGTGCAATGTCAAAGCACGCTAAAAGCTCCCATCTCACTGCTTTCGTGCCCGCATGGAAGCCAGCCAGTCTTGATGACACAGACAGGATACAGTAAAGCTTGTATAATTACTCTTAAACACAAGAACTGTGTTAAAACAACACTTACAATCTTTGTTAAACCCGCAAGAATGGGAAATCCAGAGGAGAGTCCCTCAACCGAGGCCACGGAACAAGGTACTTCAAGACACAGGGTACGGTAAATATTCTTGCAAAACACAAGTGCTAAAGATCAAGTTCCAAAGAGAGGGAGCAAAACCAAACTCCACTCGCCTGCTGGGATGTCCGAGGTGAGAAAAGTTAATTAACAGTACCTGCAAGGGGCAAGGCAAGCATCCCCCGCCGGGGCTTCCCCAGGGAGAGCGGCGCACACCAGCAGCCCGGCAGAACAGCGTAATGCTTTGAGCTGCTTCCCCGGCTCCCACTGCCCCACCATCTTCCTGATTTCTGGATTAGACAGACAGCTCCAAATCCAGCCTGGAATACGGATAAACCTCTGGGAATGATAAACTTTGCCGCCTGTTAATTTGCGTTGGCTGACAAGTGGATCAGACCTTCTCAGGAGACAAGTGACAAACGCGTAAGGGATCTGAGGCACCACAGCTGTCAAAGACCTATTTGTGAGCAATTTCAGATATGCTTTCCAAAATATACATGCAACTTTTAAAAAACACAATCATTTTAACAAGCAATGGTGCATACTAACAGACCTTGAGAAATATTTTTACAATTGAAACATTACGCGCAGTAAGGGCTATTTATACTTCAATATGTCAGCCTTAAATATTTACTTTTCCACTCAGTTAGTTTACATTATATGCCAACAGAAGACTTTCTTGCATCATTTAAAGAGCCTATAGAAATTGAAAATTCTCTGAGCAATAAGGGAAAAGCATTACAAAATAATTCAAATTAAACAATGAGGGGAAAAAAATCTTTGCTACTCTTTATTCCAAACTGAATTTACTTCAAAGATGCATGATCTTTACAAATAATGAGTCTGCTACGTTCCTCCTGATAAAATAAGAGATCTTTTTTTTGAAAAAGCAAACTGTTTTGAACTTTAAATCTCCGTCTGGGCTTTACATCGCTCCATGGCGACCATTCATCAGCCGGCAGCATTATGTTATTCCCCTGCCCTATCGGTTCTGAAAAGCCAACGATTCTAGTTAAGAGTAAGTAAATGTTTATACTTTTAATCCGCACATCACAAGGCTGGCTCAGCAGACTTACTGGACGTTTTTCCCAGAAAGCAAACAGGCTGGGCAGCTGTATTTTGACAAGAAATGTTGTTTCCTTTTATGGCCCCCCGAGTCGGTGGCTGTGGTCTGGGCGGGGGGAAGGCGGGGAGCACCCACCCCGGGCTCCATCCCGCGGCGCTGGCATCCCTGGGCAAGCCGCATTCCTCGCAGTCATCCTGGTTCTTCCCGTCCTAGTACTCACTTATTTTCAAGTTCAAAAGAGATGCTCCAGATATTGTAGTACTTACTTTCCGTTTTGCTCTACCGTAAATCCCATAAATCCAGAGTTAAAACAAACCACTCGGATTGAAAAAGGTTTATGGGCGCTTCCTAGCCCACCAGGGACGGGCTCCTTTCCCACGGAGGAACCAACACAGGGCTCAGCTACTCTGCCGCTTACTCTGCTATTTGCATCTTTACATTTTCGTGGTATTAAAACCAGCTAAAACACATTTTGAAGGACGAACGGCCTGGAGATTCACTGCCAATACATCAACAGCGAGATTGCATAATGTTCCAGATCACAGGATCTGGATTAAAGGGATGACTGTGACCCTTTCAATCCAGTTTTTGGCTGTTTCTTCAGGAATCCTCTCCTGATGAGCACATTAACTGGACAACTACAAGGAAGAAAATGAGAGACCAGAGGAAGCGGGGAAACCCCTGTAGCGGATCTGCTGCAGACCGACGAGGAATGCCTGTCCATCAGCAGATCTGCTCCGCAAGTTTCCAACCATCCTACCCCGGCTACTTACTCCCATTACTTCATTTACTCCCTTTGCTTCGGCTTTGCACTCCTTCAGTTGTACCAAACTCTAAATCAACCCTGACTCGTGGCTTCAATCTCGGAGCGGAAAGCTGGAAGGAAGGACTGGAAGGAAGGGAAGAGGCACGCGGAAAAGTAAGAAGCTGGAGGCGGGGAAGGAAAACATTTCTAAGATTTTATTAAAGAAGGTAAAACAAATTTTCCAAATGGCAGTTGGGAAGCCAATGCGATTCAACAATCCCAATTTACATGAAGGGAGGAAGGCAAAAAAACCCACGCAGCCATGTGAACACTGTCAGCATGACATGACAAGCAGCAAAGCCTCATTACCTCCCCTGCTCACAAACCCCTCAGCTCGCTCCTGCCCCTCTCCTAAAACAAAGCAAAAGCTGAAATGTTGTAGGGAGACAAACTCCAAGCAGCACCTAACAACAAACACTGAGAAGCAGAGAAGAACCAGCCTCTTAGAATGTACGCATTTTCCCTTGTGCTTCCTTAATTTAATTGGAATAAAAGTTGTGTTAATGAGAGGAGAGGGGGGAAAAAGAGTGCAAGTGAGATGCAGCCGGAGGAGCATTAACACCAAGCCTGGAGGACGATTTGTAGGGATGTAGCTTTGCTGGTTAGTTATTTGCACAAGCTTACGGGCATGGGAACACTGCAGAACACAGAAGGGAAACGCGTAACCTCCCGTAACAGAAAATCCTGCAGAGAAACACGCCGTGGCCACTGCTGGCACAGGCTGAGCACCAGCCTGGTAGGCATTCTCTCGTCCTCCAGCAAATAACGTCCAACTCCAGCAATACTGAAAAAAACCCACCTGTGTTTGGCAATCGGATGGAGAAATTAAAAGGCCTGTTTCCTTCCCGTCAAAAGACAGGATTTAGTTTATTGGACTAAATCTCAAGTCTATCCCAATCGCATCAATCCCACACGACTGGGAGACTGGAGGAAGAGGCCACTGGTTCTCCCTGGCATTTCTTGGGAACGCGCTGTACCAGATGAGTAAGGACTTCAAATTGTTCGACACAGCTTGCTTTCTAGTAAAACAGCCCCAGTGAGGCAAGCAAAATATATTTACACTTTGATTTTTTCCCCCAAGCCAAGCTTAAAACTTGGTTTCCCCAACCTATGGACAGATAGATCTGAGTGAGTTAGAGACACAGCTCCCACTGTGATTTCAAATTGCAAATTAAATGCAAGGTATAGCCTGCAAAAATTCAAGACTCGTGAAAGTTCAATGTAGTAGAAAATGTTTAAGTTGTAAGGAGGTTTAAAATTGGAAATTTAAGTAATTAGATCTGGCACTGTTACATCAGACTTGAACAAAACCAAATAAAAGACTCAAGTTGCAAACCCAAAGTCAGAACAAATTATTGAGGAAACTGGATACAAACATGCACTGGCAGCCTTTCCGTATTAAACACAGCTCTGTGCAATTTAACAAGAAAATTAAAGACATATAAAAACTAATACAGATACAAAGAAATTCTTAGGTGAGAGCCCTGGTATAAATTGATTAATATAAACAACACAATTCCCTAAAGCTTTCTGAGAGTCTCCAAAATATAGTACTTCAAGGCAACAATTTTCCCGATTATGAAAATAAACAATGTTGATTTTAAAAAAACACGAAAACCCCCAAGCAAAACACCATACAAAACCAAGCTGGGGGAGGAGGGGGAAGGACAGTCTCAAGTTTTGGGTACCTAAAAACAGCCCTTGAAGTGATCCTCCCCTAAGGATATTTTGATCTTAGTCACATGTTTTTTCTAAGGTATTTTTATTTAGTCTCCCTGTAGATAACTGCAAGGAGAGAACTGCTAACATGGTATTAAATTAATTATTTGATGTCTCCCCTCATAGCTGAGAGAGGCATTAAGTCTGAAATATTACCAATAAAGTCATCAGGCTCACCGACCTCAGAGAATATTTTCTTACACACACATTACTTCCATCACTTGGCAACTTCGCCAAATCAAAAAAAAAGAAGTTTATTCTCTTAATCTTTGATACTTACCTACTTATCAATAAGCAAGCCTATACAATTGTAGTGGTAGATAGGAAAAAAAAATAAGAAGAGAAAATATTTGAGAATGTTTCATGACACACGTGCTCTTGTTTACACAAAGGCGAAGAGGAAATGGATCTTTTACTATTCATGGCTCATACTTTCACCCCAATCACCTATTTTTTTCACTTTCATCTTACTGTTTGCAATATAAATTTGGAGAATATACAGAAAGAACAGCTCACACAACAACCTTTCCAAATAGTTACGCCTGGTTTGGTTTTGCAAGTTCAGACAGCATGAGTGAAGTTTCCAGCTAAACAGAACGTTAGGGTAAGGCTCGCAGACCAGAGCGGAATAAATTCCACCAACAAATACATTTCTAATCACAAAAACTTATCATACAAGTGTACCCACAACGAAAACACCTTCAGACCAGGCATCACCGGTGCTGCGAACCGAGGCCTGGCGAACTGAAGTGGAATTGGATCCGGCTGCCCAAGGCAAACACAGATAAGCACAGAAAAAGAAGCCACAACAGCCAGATTCGCTCCCGCGCAGGCAACGCCGGCCGGGACTGTCACATCTACACTGTCTCTGCGCCAGCGGCACCACCTCACCGACAGCTCCAACATAAAGAGGGATCCAGCTCCTATAAAATCTTGGCATTTTATATGGCTGCAGCATCCAATGGTTTTCACATTATAGGCAGAACAAACCCCCAAAACATTAGGTTGCAAATATTTTTTTGCAGTTCTGAACTAAGAGAGTTAATGCATTTATTTATATACCTACACACGTGTGCGTACAAAGATAAAAATGAGCATCATTGCACGTTGGATTTCTACCCATAGGAAAAAACTTTGGTAATATGAAGCGAGACCGATTAAGTGTTTAAAAAAAAAAAGTAAAGAAAAAATAGGAACACTAACCCTGTGATGCACCTTGCTCTGCTCAGCTGCTGCCATGAGGAGGTAGGGCAAGCGTACAATGACCTGTTCAACACCACATTTTCATTTCAGAAATAGGCATCACGATACCAACACACATCTGGGTCACCATTTTGCAACCTGTGTGGGCAACCCTACATCCACGGGCATCCCCGGGAACATCGGCGTGGGCTACCAAGACTGCCAGGTACTAAACCTTTGTAGAAAGGAAAGGCAGCAGTTCAACATCACATTATTACTCCATGTAGCTTCTGATGACAGCAAAGATCATCTCTATCCACTTCAAGAGGAGCAATTCTCTTTTATTCTGTGTTCTGGACAAGTCACACAGTTCACGACACAAAAAAACCCACCCAAAACAACAATCTCCCCCCACCTCAGTAGATCAACAACAGCTCTATGCCAAATTATTCAAAAAGAGGATTAAAATTCTTCTACTGCCGTCTTGCTGAAATATTGCATCTTTATTTACAGCGGCACGGCTAAGCTGTTACAGCAACAATCCATCACTATTCACAGCTTTCTGGTCCTTTCTAGAAGGTGGCGAGTTACCTTCACAGAGGTGATAAAGGAAAAGGCTCAAAGGACTGCTGACCAGTCCAGGCACTCACCTGCCCCAGGCCAGACTTCCAAAGTCTACTAAAGATAGTTGCTTAACTACTTCTTCAGTTGTTCTTGTTCCCCCCCAACATGCCCAGCGCTTTTGCAGCAATTTCAGCAGAGGGTTTCTTGCCCTGGCTCCTTTCCCCTCGGCAGGCAGCCTTCGCCACGGCCAAAGAGCATGGATATCGCTCCCATCCAACTTTTCACTCCAGAACAAGAAGAACTGCAATTCTTTTGCCCGTTTCTAGACATCTAACTATCTCGGTTGCTCTCTTATGGGCTCTCTCCACTTGGTTCGCATCTTTTTTTTAAATGTTTCTTCTACTACTGAAACAAAATTTATGAGATTTAAGGACTGAACAAGAAACATGCCACGAAAAGCAATTCAGGATAGTTTTCTACACATTTCAACTTCTTATAATCTCTTCCCTCACGCTGTCACCCAACAGCCCTTTGATTTCCACTTTGCCCCTGCCTCCCAAGTTTTTCCAAATACCATCACAAAATTCCTCTCCCATTTACTTCTCAGAAGATGCAATCCAATGGGTAATTAAAAACACAAAAGAAAATGTAGGAATAACTATTTTCCCTTAACAGCTTCCATCCCATTAAAATATTTTTCTGCGGGGCTTATCGTCAGTTGCAAGAGAACAAAGAAAACAAACACTGAAAATTTATCTAAATAAGCCACAATATTTTGAGAAAAGCTACCATGGTGCTATGGGACCTTGGAAACTCACAGCAAAATATGTGAGATAATTGCTCAGAAGTAAGTTTTGCTCTTCATTTCTATGGCTAGACACCATAATAATACGGGTATCTGTAAATCCTACCTTTCCTATTGCACAACATATTTCACATCAGCAAATTGCACTGGAAACACTATTACAACTCCCACCGCAAAGTCCACCACTACCTCCTGTTGTTTATGCTTTTGAATTATAAGCAAACAAACCTTAAAAAGCATTAAAGTAAATAAAAAGGGGGAAATCAACTGCAGCATTAACATATGATCAACTACAAGTACAGAGTCATTGGGGGGGGGGGAACGACTGCTAAGTTTGTTTATAAAGGAGTCTGGTTCTCTTCCAAGTTTCATGTTCCAGCCTGAAAATAACTCCTTAAAACAGCTGTCAGGTTTTTTGGGGGGAGGGAGAGTGATCCACCAGCAAATCTGATCTTTCTTTAGAAGCGCACAAGTTACCATGGGTAGCAGCTTGTGCTTTGCTGAGAAAATTCAACTCCTATGCGGCCCCTAAAATCTGCGGTCAGGAATGCAAAGGAGCATCCAAAACCAAAACTAACCTCCACGGAGAGACTCCAGCATCTGAGCTCATGAAACAGAGAAGCACCATCATCTTCATGCTCAGAAGACCATGGGAATTAATCATCTCCCACTGGACCAAAAATCAGCCATTAACCTTCCTTTCACTTCAGGTTCTTTTAAAAAATATATTTTTTTCCCCCAACTAACTTCTTAGTTAAGTATTTTTTTTTTTAATTTAAAATTAAAAATTGCAATGTATTTTAAAAATTAAGTAATTAAAGCTCCACATCTCATAATAGTATATTTTAAAGGCAAACATGAAGGAACTCAACAACTTACTGACTGCTGTCATTAGCGCTTACCTTTCAGGTTTTCATCTACAATTACACATTTGGTCTCTCTGCTGTCTTGGCTGATAAAACTGCAACTAAAAATACATAATTTTTTTGGTACAATGTATACTGATAATTCAAAAACTCCAGTTTCTCCACACGTGGAGACACACTCACAACATAAGTAGTATTCACATGAACAGTCATGCTAAATAGTCTCTGTATTCAAAACAGCCAAATATTAGCTGGATACAGGTACTGAATCAATCACTTCTACACACGGGACAAGCAGCGGCCTCTCCATGTTTTAGAGGTCTTGGACTTTACTTTGGGGAGAGTTTATTACAAATGAACAACAAAAAGCATCTCGGATATACTGTTGCTGCTGCAGTATGCCCTTTCCTTTTCCAGCAGCCAAAAAGCTAAATTCCGTTTCAGGAAACAGCATGAATCGCCCCAGACACTAGGCAGCATCAGAAAACTTTCGACCATTAAAGGATCGCTTCATTCCTCCCCAATAAATATCACTTAAAAAACCCTCTCTCTTCTAGAACTACCGTAACATTGCAGTAAGAAAGATAAATCATTATCTGTTTTGTATTAAAGAAAAATAAAGCTACTGAAAAATCCAGTTCATGACAACTTCTCTGCTCTGCGACTCAGCTCCAACCACAAGTACGGGAACTGAAAAGCTAACAAAAAGATGCAGAGGATCAACTGGGAAAACATCGCTAACGAGTACCTGCCACCCAAGCACAGGAGAGCAAAACGAACACCGGACTGCATGATGAAAACCTACTGAGGAGATAACGTGGACTTTCTTCCTTACAAATACTGCACCTTCCCGTATCCGTGAAGAGATTTCAAGTGCTGCTGTGCCAAACCTACAATTCTCCATCCGGGTTTTCGAAACAACGATGCCCGGTATCTCCACAGTCCCCCTAGCTCTTCTCATTCTAATGTCCAAATACACATTTACCTTTTTAAGATCTCAAATTATTTTACAAATTATTTATACTGCCATAGTAAAAAGGGAAAGTACAATTCTCCTCTATATTCCCTCCCCTCACTTCAACATGGGGAGAAAAACGCTATAGGTAGAAAATGTGGGACCACGATGGGATATGAGAAAATACTCCCATCTCAGCACAAAAAGAATATTTGCAGACAAACGGCATCCAAGCCAGAATTATCAAGCAATACACCCCGTGTCCCATAGAACAGTAATACTAATTTTAAGTACTCACTATTTAGCCTATTTAACTCGGCTGCAGTAGCAGGCACCTGGATTTCTGGAAAAACCTCAAATTCAGCATTTTGGGAATCACTGTCAAGAAAGCATTAGCGCAGCTTCTCATCAATAAATGAGCTCATTACCTGACCTTGGCACAAACCAGTGCTTCGTGTCGCTCATCCTACCACAAATATATCTTCGAAGTGAACACACGTATGACTGCTAGGGGTTTAAACCTGGTTTTTAGGAGTCACATAGTAGAATGCACAGTAAAAATCTCAGTTACAGCAAGCCAACGCTTCATCATCACATTTTCAGGATGTGGCTGGTAAGCTTCACATTAAAAAAAAAACACACCAAAACAACTTACATTAGCAATAGCTAAACTTCACAGAACAGGAAACCGAAGTAAACTATTCCAGAAGCTTTATTAGGGCAAGCAGGAACACCACAAAACACAAACACCAAGCCACCTGACAACAGCGATAACTGGAGTTCGCCTAGGGGTGACTTCCCTCCCCTGGCAGATTATTGAAGGGGCACGTCAGAAAAAGAATACCTTCAGCCAGTCCAATGTCTAGACAACGGTTTTTCAGGAATGGGCTACATAGCTACAGATGAGGAGCTTATTCATTAACAAACTAAAGATAGGGACTCCAGACCTTTTTCAAATCAAACATTTGGCTCACTCTTGCCACAGCATCCATGTACAAGTAACACACATTTAATCCACACTGGTTATTAAAATACCCAGTGATCTTTCCAGTTTGTCTACTGTGTCTGTGTGGTAGATTTTTATCCCCTGACAAGGGAAAGGAAAGAGTAAATACTAGAGAGTAAAATTTCATCCTCTGCTTGTTATGGTTCCACTATATATTAGTATAAAAACATCCAACTGTATATAAATCAAGACATTTATTTTAAGCTTTCTTTTAAGAAAGGCATTTGGAAGGGAGTTCTCTTCAATTTACGAGACATGGCAAAGTCACATCACGAAAGAAAAAAGCGAACCATGCTCAGAAAATGAAAACCATTTCTTTATCCTACAAGACTCCAGCAGAGCCATTCCCAGCTCAAGCGCAGGGATGGGATCCTTGCTGATTTTGCTAGATTACGGCCCAACACTGAATTCAAGCTGCCATCCCTTCTTTCCTTGCTCCCACAATGCACACCCCCTCTGCCGCGTGGAGCGGGACGGCACATCTGGAATACGTTATCGGCGTTGCCGGCTCACTGCTTTCTGCCTTCGCTGTGCGGGACCGCACCTCGCTGGGGCTCAGCGCCACCAGCCCCTCATCAGCTGAGAAGCCCAGGTAGTAGCGCAGGCTTCTTAATTAATTCAATACCCTTCTTGTCTGAGGAGTGCCTCATTCTATAAATAATGATCAAAGGATTAACCCTTTCAATGACCATCTAATATCAGCCACACTTCACTGGCTAATTTTCCGTAAGATCATCTTCTAATAGTCATTGCAGCAGAGTTGTAATTTTACATATGCGTTGAAAGGGCAATAAAAACCTCTTATAAATACTCCCAGCCACCCTCCTTCTGATCCCAAAGTCGGTGTTTACAGCGTTAACTCTTTTACTTTGTGTTCATTTTATACTGACTCTCCTAAATACAGCAGTGAGGACTTTTAGAACCCCATTTTGCTTTACCCGTATTTGTGAAAGTCATTTGCTACATTTAAAGTCGTCTTATTTCGATAAACTATAGACATACTCAGTGTATGTTAACTGCAGTTGCTGAACTATTATTTATTTCACATGCACACAAACTGTTGTGTTACCATAAAGCCCCAAAGATCACATTAAAACACACATAAAATCACATTATTTCCATAAACTGGTAATAGTTAAAAACAACTGGCTCTTCTTTGAAATGAAACAATTTTAACTGTAAACTTTAACAAAGAGTGCCATTTGAATTAGGAGGATTTAGTGTTTAAAAAGCTGCACCAAACACTGGTGGGGCATGGTCCAACTCCTGTGCTTACTAAGCAGTGCAAGAATTAACAAATCCTTTACTCCAAACGGGTTAGACAAATAACACACTGTCAGCACAATCTAACGCCGCAAAGCCTTCTCCATTACAGCAGCAGCAGAACAGCTCACACAAATTTACGACCGTATTGGCTGCATGCTCGTCTACGGCCGATACTAGGCTCATACAAGTCAAATCGTAAACGAAGTCCCAAAATACATATGTAACGCGGTTTATTTAAGTGTTTATCAAATAAATTACTTCAAAGATGCACTGGTAAGTGCAGGAGCCTAGCAGGCAAATATCCTAACTTGGAAAAAAAAAAAATCTTAATCTAAATTTTAAGACAATTTCCAACTTTTTCACCTCCTGAAATCTTGGAAAGAATTAAACGCTTAACAGATGTACTACATTTTAAATATAGCCACATCATGCATGGGTGGTTTTTTGGTTTTTTTTTTAATAACACTTAGAAAACACTGTGCCTGATCAAAAATGCCTTCCCTATGGTCTGATTCAGTTTCAGTACCCGGTGATGGACGCAAAATCGTTACCAACCCCTGAAGAGCAAACAACCATCACCAAACTGTCTCTTATCTCCGAGCAGAAGTAAGCGAGAAAGCACAACGCAGTCCCAGTGTTTCATCAGGGCACAGAGACCAGCACCTTCCTCTCGGTAGCCTTCACCTCCACATTTTTAAAATTGGCATCCTTTACCTCCTTTTTTTCCATCCCTTCCCATCAGAGAAAGCAAGAGGCCGCAGGCAGCAACCACCTTCTTTTTCCAGAGCGGATCTCCTGCACGCAGCGCCGCAGATCCGGGCAGGTCCCATGCTGTGCCGAAGCAAGCACAGCTGAAGAAAGCGCGCTTGGAAAATTTCTCTCAGATTCTTCTATTATCAACAGGTGGATGTTATGATGCTCCCTAATAAATACAGATAGCTGAGCAAAACTTTTACTAAACACCACCACCCATTTGATGAACATCTAGCCAGCCGTACTACAAGAATTAAGCATGCTTTCTGAGCTGATCAAACACCATTCAAGCATCCGATTATTCAGAAATAACGGACTGCAGAGACAACTTGGGAGAGTTTTCACATAAGAAACATCCTAAGGATGCACGTATTTACTAAAATGCTATATACACACATATACGTGTATGTATAAAAACTAAATAACTCACAACAGCCTTATGTAATTAAGATTTTTGGCCTTCTCTGTGGAAAACTACAGTCAAATACCAAACTAAAGATCCAACACAGGTAAGAAAACGTGACTTCACTGAAGACTAACAGACCTTTTGTTTACCTCTGTATCCACAGCAAATTCCAGCAGCAGCAATGTTTCATAACCTAAGACGTATATGTTATTTTAACATCCTCAGCAGAAAAATTCAGTTATGGATTCCAGAACCTGGGGTGAGGCATGGGGTGTGTGTGTGTGTTTCTCTTAAACGGTTTATTGGGATTATGAAACAACTTATAATAAACTTTCTCATCCTCATGCGGTATTTTTAAGAATGCTCTCTGCTTCTAGTTGATGCCACATTGCCAAGCAGCCACTAAAACATTAAATATTATTCATATTGTCTCATTAGTAACTTATATGTACATACGAGATGGAATCTCTTTCATAACCTGTACCTTAGTAGCAAGGTCAGTCCCAAAGAGGGAGTCAGAGAAAAACAAGTAAAATCCTTTTACTTTCCTACCTATTGTTACCAAATCAGAACCAAATTTAAAAAACTGGAAATAGATGGGAAAGGTTACAAAAGCCTTGGATCAAAGTCTAACTATCTGCCGGTGTAATTTCACCATGGACACGTGCAACACTGCAAAGTCTCCATCTTTCTTCTGGAAGCCTGTGGCCATTTCTCCTCCTAGTGCAGTCCAAGAGCGGACCTCCTAGAAACACAGACAGCTCTTACTAAGCGTCACGCTGTCTAAACAAAGGAAATTTGGAGCTAATGTTGTACCTGGGCTCTTTGCAAATAACGCCCTTACAGGAACATTTCCTCACTACATCCTGTGTTTAACACCGGGCCTGTCGGGCCCTGAGCATTTCCACGAGATTTATCTGTTGTGCTTTCGTCCAAGTCGGTCAGAGATTAAAGACACTTAGTACCTTACAGGGCGGACTTCACATGTCCATTAAGCAACAGTTAAAGAATGCAAGGATTTGATTTCAAGAACTACTGGGAACAGCTACGCAAAAGCTTCCCGGGGAGGCCTTTTGAAAATAGCATGCCTACTGTAATACCCTGTAAAGAAAAAAAAATAATAAATAGATGCATATGTCTAATAGATGGAATAGCAGTTAAGTCAAACATCAAAACTGCACGTTTAAAAACCAACAAGATTCCATTTCTGACTCAAATATCCTTGTTCATCATAAAGAATTAAGCATCCAGTACCAGAAGCAGTTTTCCTATGTTTCCTGTAGGCTGCATCAACATTTAACAGCATGTTTGATTTCAGTTATAGACTTTTTTTTGCTTATTGTGCAGTTAAGTACCATCAACCAAACCACCACCATTTTGGCTCTTAAAACATATGAACAGTTGTTAATATCGTTGTTATTGATTAACAATTAGCTTTGCTTCCACTTTCTCCTCCTCCCTCTCTTTTCAGGAGGAAAAAAAAAAAGCAATTTTTCTATTAAGGCCTATAAATTAACAAGACAGGCTGGAAACTAAGTCTTTATAGACTTAGTTACAGGCAGCTGGATTTGGATGCTTTTCGGCTCTCTTTCCATGTGGTCCCTCTCCTCCCCATGCAACGGGAGGACCTCTGGTTTAAGGAGGAACCACGTGGCCAGCAGGAACCTTCCAGCCCATGATGACATCCACACCAGTGAATTTGAGTTATCTTCAGCTGACATCTGAAGGGGGGTGGGGGGGGTGGGAAGAGGCCAAAGGAAAGCAAAATGCTCTTTGAGTAGATGTTACGGGTATAGCAAAAGACATTTTCCTTTGTTTGCATGTCTCTGCATACATTAAGCAGCAGACAGAAGGAAAGGTCCGTTGGCAAGCTAGCGGACTTTATTCCACTAGTTCCTCTGCACTGCTCCAATTTTGGGCATTTTATAAGTAATGCTATTTTATGACAATAACGTGATTTCTAAATTTATCAAGTCAAGTTGAAGACAACAGCCATAGAAGTGCAACCAGAGGAACAGCAAGTGCTATCAGTGAAATAAAGACTTGCAATATAAACATTGTTATTTATATGGTTTGCTAAGAATTGCCACATTGAGTTACTGTAGCAAACACAAACCCAAAAAGGTTTCAGGCAACTGGAAGGGGCATTTCGTGCCCAAGGGATGCTAGCTGAAGACATATACCTAGAACATTTTGTTCCTTCACAAAGCAATTTCAGAACCATGAAAAATATCTATCCCTAAAGCCGTATATCCGTATATCTAGTAAGCCTATTGCTCTAGGTTAAAATATTTGAGGGAAAAAAAAAAAAAAAAAGAAAAAAAAAAAAAGAAAGAGAATATTCATTTGATGAAAACAATTTGGCTTGGAAGAGCAATACAGGTTTCTGGTACGGTCCAATACTGACAAATGCCTACCCAGATGAGCCTAAGCAATCGAATCGGTCCTGTACCAGTGCCCCGACGTGATGCTGGGGCGAAGAAAAAGCTGTCACACCAGGGTACGATCTCCAGTCTATATGGCTTTTCCAACTGCCACTTTATATTTTCAGTAATTATTGCTCAGGAGCAGGCAGCTACACTTTCAAAACCTGCACGGCTCTGCTTTAAATTGAGTTCCAACCATTTCCTACAAACCTATGAAAGAGGCATCACAATAACACAAGCTTATACAACAGAACCTGTTAAAATGTGTTAATGAGGCTTTATTGACTAGCTGCCTTCTTTGCAATAGCAACTCCCACTGGAAGTTACAAATTTAAAGGCTAGGAATTTTTTTTTCCCCTTTCTTTCTTGTCAAAGGACAGAAATGCAATTGAAAATCATCTAAAAATAGAAGAGAATTTTCAAGTGTCAGCTGTAACGGAAAGAGGAATGGCTGTCTCTCCTTACAGAGCCAGGATGGATGGAGCGAGCTTGTGATTCAGGATCAAGAGAGAGACAGCTTACACACAAACTGTGGATGGGAGAAAATAATTTCAATTTGCTAATTTTAGTAATACTCCAGGACAATCCACAGCAACTTGAAATCCAATGAAATTGCACTTTGTTTTAAAGTGGTGAATGTAAATTCTTATATACTTCGCCTGCCAGGAGGAAAAGTGAAGTACGTGTTGTGAAATAACTGCAAAAAGAGTTTTAAACAACCCATTCAAACCATGCATCCTCCTCATGATGGAAGATGAATAGAAATTATGTCTTTGACTTTGTTTTGTCTTTTCCATCAATCTTTTTCCCCAAAAAGCCACCATGTCAAGGCTTTTATTTAAAGAAGTTCGCTTGCATTTAAATAGTTCCCCACCTACCTCTTAAGATTTACTCATGTAAACGGGAAGGAGGAAGAATAGAGTTCAGACCTGTTACTTGTAGAGCACCTGTTTACATTGCAGCACCTACATTTTGGGTAGACCCAAGACAGAAACATAAATGAAAGACTCTGCAGATGATGATCATCGAGTGCAGCTGAAGCCACAGTGTCCCTCCTATATTACAGCACCTCAGATTTCAGCCCTCACCTTTCTCAAGTTCTAGAAGAAAGCCCCACTCCTGCCACACTCACTTCAACTCTTCTAGGATGTAAATGTCTTCAGGTCTACTGAAACTGTTGGTTCACTCTGCAGGGTAACCAGGCAGAGCTCCAACACTTTACAGCCAGCACTGCCTTGACTTATTTGTTAATTAGTGTCAGGACACACAATAAATTGAAAACAGAGCCCACGTTGTTAAACTAAGTATATAGTTAGAGTCAGTCTCCACCCTGCACAAAGTGGAGAATCTTACATAGATACTAACTATGCTTATAAATTATTTTTCACCATGTGCAGTCAAATTAGAGCTGAAGTATGTTATCTAAACTCAAAGCCTCAAAAGCCAACTTCAAGTATCCCTTAAATAATAAAACCAGCTTACGTGTGAATTTTCTTTTTTTTAATTGAGATATTTTTCTACTTGGCCTTGCACAAATAGAACCCAGAGCAACACAGCAAATCTTCCTCAAAATTTGTAGAAATGGTGACTGTTCTGCAGAGATCACAAAACCTACCTGGCACTAAAACTGATCAGTACTAATGGGTAGATTTACTTTCAGAAAAAGTTATGTCATTGTATCATGTAAGATATTTGGAAAGCTCAATAATCACCAGGCTTTCATACAAAGTTCGTTCTTTTGTTTAGAGCTATGAAATATGTCTTCACCGAGTGAAGACTTGACAAGAACCTGGTTGAGCAACTGTATTCACTATTTACCTCCTTTTCGTTTTGCTATTACATGGTAAAATTACAGATCACGTCAAAATGTTAAATCAATGTAGAATTTACTTCTTCCTGGCAATATGCCTTCATGCAAATTACCTCTAATTATAATTCTTTATCTGTCACTGAGTACTTTTCATTTTTTAAATACAGCAGTGAAGTCAACACTTTATTTTCAGTCTCACACTTGAATATAAGATCATGAACCACTACCTGAATAACAACAATTAGTAGGTCAGACTATGTAAAATTGATAAACTGACTCTTCACTAAATTTGCTGTCTCAGTCTGCACTCAGAATTCTGTCTTGTGGGAAAGCGGAAGTATGTTCACATGCTTACTTCATCACCACTTTTAAAAAAATTGACATTTTTTCTATCTATCAATTGTTTCCCAGCTGTCAGATTGGTATCGGAAAACATGAAATCCAGAATTACAATGTTTGTCACAAATGAGTTCAATAAATATAAAAAGCCGGTACCTAGGGATCTACATCTATCGAACACGATGAAGCTAGAGGTCGAACAGGCAGACCTGCACAGAGGATGGCAAGATATAAACCAGATGAGCACCCGAACCTCCTGTCCTCGCCCCAAAAACACCCACCAGTTAGACTAACGCTGCTCTTGGCTGAGCCGAATTTGTGCAGAGCTCTCTGCAGAGCTGTCCTGCTGGCACAAGCACAAGCCTTCTAGATTTACACTACGCCCAGCAAGCCGGGCTCAAAAAGCTAAGGAAAACTTTCATCTTCTCTTTCATCTACCTATGAACTTCCAGAAGCACAGGACAGCTACGGGTCCTGTGCGCGCAGGTCTGGTAAAAGACAGAAAGACAGGGCAGGCAGGGAAGACTCTGCAGCCATCAGGGTGTAACCGGGGTCTCCCCCCGATCTGCCGTGGAGGGGAGGAAGGGAAGGAAAATTCAATGACTTCTCTCTTCATAACCTTATCTGAGACTTTTGTCTTTCAGGAACACCCGCTCCCTGTAACCCAAACCTGAAGAAGCAGCAGAGTATCAAGTCACCAGGCAGAGCTGTATCCCGGGGTCTGCCAAGGGAAAAGCATCCCACGGGTCGCAGGTTGCCACCAAGTAAAGAGCCAGGCTATTTATGGAGAAATAATAGCCTTAAATTACATTAAAAGGTTTCATAATGGTGATTTTCATAACTGATTTGCTTTGCTTAAAAAATAATGAACAGTAAAGGAGATATTAAAACAAACATGGAGAACAGTACAAGACAATACAGTAAGCTACAGATCTTTGATAGGCTTTATCAGGAACAGCCACCAGTTGCCGCAGGTGAACTGGTGGATTTTCAGGCAGTAAGCGCCGTGAAAGCTGACCTTCCCTCTGAAGCCATCGACTCTTTGGTTCGCTTAGCCAGGCCACAGAGCGCACAAAACCCACTTACATTTTTTCCATGATGAAGCAAACAGCAAAATTAGAGAGAAAAGTGTGTCTGTATCTTCAAGGGCTTCTAACAGAAACTCAGCGATAAAGCCATTCTTTGAGGTAAACTGAACAAGGAGGGGTCTTGCTGTAGAAAGTTTGGGATTTTTTTTATTTTTTTGTTTTTATGGAAACTTTAATAGCAATGACTCTCATTAAGAGTATCAGCATACATACAAATGGCCCAAATGAAATTGTGGTTCTGCTGTGCTATGGTCTATAAACACAGGGAAAGCATTCTTGCCCCAACATGCTTACGTATTTTGAGCACCCAAAAAAAGAGATGCCAGTGACCCTGGTATTTCTGGGAGAGTTGCTGGCTGGCTGGCAAATAGCAATATTGTGACCTCCTCAGTAACAAGAAAGAGAAATGCAAACAACCAAGAAGAACAGAGCAAAACAAAAATATTTCCATAAGCAGAACTTTTTATATCCTGAGAAGAGATCTCTGACTCCACAGAGCCCAGAAGGGACACATTAACGTGTATTACATGACTCTCGGGATCTCATAGTCTTCAATAAACTTATTTGCTAGGAAGCTCAGCAAGAAAACAGAAAAAGTGAATTGTCTCAAATCCTACGGCAAAATTATTATGGCAGATATAATCAATCTGATGTCTAGGGTTTATTCGTGGACCTCAGAAAAATCACCACATCCAAGGGGATCAGGCACTGTGAAAACAGATGGCAATCTTAAAACAAACAGCAGTCAGAAACAGGCAAAAACATTGTAAGGTCATCAATGGCTCGCTCTCTTTATTGGTTTGTTTTAGACCCCATCTACTGAATTCTGAAGGCAGAAATGGGAGGGAACACACCAGGGCCCCACTTGTTGCAATATGGAGCCAAGGAAGCATCAAAGGAGGAAGAAAAGATATTTCCATGCCGAGATTTCAGTGAACCACAAAACTGCACAGGGAGAAAGAAATTCAGTTTTGCTTCATCTGTTCCAAAAAACAAGGAGAGCAGCACTAGGACAACTCAGGGTACATCTACATTAGTATTTCAAATGGGACGGGGAGCGTAGTTTTAAAACAGCTTGCCCAGTTCACTCCTGCATATCCCGCTTCGGCGCACACTGTAGAGTTGTAGCCAGATTCCTTCCGAGTGAACCGAACCAGAAGGCTCGCTCCAGGAGCACGCTTGATGTGCTCCAACCACAGAGGTACTTTTGTTCAAAGACCCAGGCCAGAATTGGCTTAGGTAGAAGTCCTGAAATGTGCATAACATGGACACTGAGTCCTCGCACCTCCCATTTTGCTTCATAAAGAGTTTACTTGATCATGTCGACTTCACCTCAGAAAGATAGCTATGACTACCGCGGCAGCTCAGACAATTAAGAGATAATATACTAGACATACAACATAAAAAATAGGCTACCATTAAGATACCAAAGGTTGAAAGGAAGCTGAGAAGTGTAGTACCGGCAGGGAAACAATGCTTATGTCTGTTATCTCCGCAGCACTTTCATACTTGAAAAGTGTACAACGTATGACATAATTAAACAACCATAACAAACTTCCTCTTCTCTATCACTACTATCAACGAATTCGCAGGGAAAATAGTAAAGCAAAACCCCCTAACAGCACCTCCGTTCACAAAACTGAGCAGCTGCTTGGCAGAGGACAATTAATTAAGAGGTGAAATCTCAGTTTACTCTATTAAATCTCAGAGCTGCTCCTTAACAAAACCCTCCCCTGCAGCAGATTCTAGATGCCAGCCTGTGGCACTGCTGTTAGAGTGCTTTTATCGTTGCCTCTTTTTTTCCCCCCCTCCTGATGCCATTTACCTATCAGGAAAGTAATCTGACTGCAGAAGAAAGTACTGAGGCAGCTCAGCAGCACCCACCGTGTGCCACTGCAGAGGGTCTGGGCACAGGAGGGAAAGGGACTACGCGTGCCACAGACCTGCACATAACAGCAGTCATGGCAGAGGTCTGCTGGGTTTAAAAGTGCACACAGACTGATTTCTATGACTATATAAGACATTGATAAGAAACACAAGCTAATTACAGTTCCACAACAAAATACAGAACAGAAAGGGGAAAAAATCCAACCCATATTCCTCGTTAAAGGCATTCTTACCACATGCTCCAATTGCTTTCACAGCTAGGTTTCAAGGTAAAGAAGAGACCATTAAAATGTCAGTCCACAAAAGATACTTCATCTCATCTAGACTGCATTTCAGTTTGCTATCTGTAGTGCCTTGGCTAAAGCAGGACCTCTGAAAGGCATTCAGAGCTGCAAAGTCCGAACCACTGCACTGGCGAGACACAGCAGCCTACGTATGCCCTCTCGCAATAGATGTAACCAAGGACAGAACAGAAGTCTGAGAAAGACCATGAAAAAAACCACTCCTGGCACGAGGTATAATTGCTCTACACAGTGCTCTTGTGATCGCCTAGAAAATATAAACATATAAATAAAAATATTTAAGAGCAGTACCATTGGTCTCCACAAGTAGCTTCATGTCACTTTCTGATTAATGATATCGAGTACAGTTATAAATTTAACAAAAATACTTCATTTCATTTGTTGCTACAACACAGCCATCACACTGCATCTGACCATTAAGGTAGACTGGAGAGGGAAATTCAGAACTTAAACATTGCAGGGCTGTTTCTCTACAACCTATTAAATTTGTTTTCACCAGAAGAGCAAGATTCAGTTTAGAGTAACAGAGAGATTATGTATGATCCTTCTTTCTTGAAAGCACGCTTCCACTGAAATACATCAGTGTCAACAGTTTCCAAAGAAATTAACTGAATTTGTATTTTTAGATGCAGAAACAGAAAGCCGAAGCCCAGGGACATACATCTGCTACATTTCTATGGCTTCCAGCCACCAATGTCACTGTCGATGCTTCTCCTGCCCGTGAGCCTCTCATTTCAGCCCTGTTGCCATATGCATGCGGACAGCTAGCTCACCAAAAATAAGTATTTGTGTCACATCAAAATAAGCACCTGCCACAGGCGAGCGGCCTGCCGTTACCGCTTCCACCACTGTTTTGCAATACTCTCCCCCCTGTCCTTACTCGCTGACCTTTCCACAACCATCCTGGCCTCGTTTTCTATTTGTTGCAACAAATCTCTCCTTCCTCCATCACAACGCTCTCCTGTCACTCCTTCGGTTTCTTCCACTCTGTTTTCAACACATTCTTTACAAAAATTGGTACCTTTATAAAGAGAACAAATAAACTCACATATCATAAAAGGGTTGGCAACATATCCTGCTCCCATTTTGATTCGCCTGCTCCCCACCCTGGACTACAAGCACTGCGGACAACCAAACCTCTGCGAGACAAAGGCACGGCACTAGAAACACAGCTTTTACTAAAGAGACAATTAAACCCTCAGCATGTACAATCCTCCTGCACGCGCTTCAAAGTGCTGCTAGAAAGCAGTCAAGGGTTTCATTTCAAAATGAATACTCTCTAGAAAAACGAAAACCAGAGCCTTAGCCAAGCCAAAGGGGAACCGAAGGATCCCTCATTTTCTTTTCCGAATGGCAAATTTGCAGCTTCATCCCCAAATCCTTGGAGCTGCAGAAACGAGAGCATCTGCCAGCTCACTGAACTACCTGAGTAACTTTTTCCAGCCTAGCTTCGAACTGTAACAACTTGCTATATCAAACTGCCAAATCTACAGTGCTCATTTCTTTCTGTGAATCCAGCTGTCATTTTTCCCAAATGCCTTTGCAGTCCCAACTCTCCCAATGCCAAAAAAAACTTTTCACAGATATACATAATTTTGCAAAACACATATGCTCTATGTATGGCACATGAAGTCAATTACCAAGTTTACTTACTGAATTAAAGGATGACACACAACAGTAAAACAAAAACCTCTTGCAGACAGCAAACACATTAACCTTCTCCTCCCTACAATGTGATACTCTCACAAGGAGCGCTAAGGAGTTTTGAAGTCTAAGTACATTTTGAGTACCCCAGAAGATCTTTCATGCTTATCTCTGTGGCATATTTTATTCCGTAATTCCCACAGTGTTTGTGATCACCAGCACGCTGAGTTAAATGTAAAACGTGTTAAATCTGCAAGTCAGGAAGCACAAAACACACACTAGGGAAAATATATTTTCTCTCGTAAAAGGGAAAAAAAAAAAAAAGGCTGAGCACAAAATAAAAGCACATACCTTTTAACTGGTCGGCTACCACACTCTGACCAACTCGCTCAATCACCTTTCCATCCTCCATTTCATAACGATCATCCAAATATTTCGCAGTAGCTTCTGAAATATGGACTTTTCCAGCTACCCCCAGCTGCTCCATCAGATTGGCCAAATTGACATCATTGGACCACACATCGAACTTGAATCTCCTCATTCCCAAAATGCCACACAGGACCGTCCCGGTATGAACACCGACTCTCATGTTGACCATTTCTTTCTTCTCTTGGCAAAACTGCTCAATGGCTTTAATCATACCTAAGCCCATCTCAATGCAACAGTAAGCGTGATCTGCCCGGGGCTCTGGGCAGCCAGCTACGCAATAGTAACAGTCTCCCAAAGTGCTTATCTTCTCGCATTTAGTGTCCTCACACAGCCGGTCAAAACGTCCAAAGAGGTCGTTCAGGAGTCCCACCAGAGCGTGGGCAGATTTATTGGCACTCATTTTCGTGAAGCCAACAATATCTGCGAACAAAATGCTCACTTGCTCTATCTGCTGCATTTTAAAAGGACGGAATATTATGGGGGTTTTCTGTATGGAGGGCTTCTTCTTCCTGTTTTTGGGGCTTGAGGTGGAATGACGTTTGACGGAGTTTTCACTTTCATCATCCCCCTGCTTCATTAAGTCATCGGCTATTATTCTTGGCATAACAGAATGAATCATCCTCTCTTTCAGGGCTTTTTCCACTTCCAAGTCTTTTCCATGCATGATGGATTGCCCCACTTTCAGGAATGTGCTTCTCGATCTGACTTCGGACATGATAAATAAATGAATACCGATGGCGTGGATGCAGATGTGCAGGAAGGCTTTACTCAACAGCTCCCAGTAAAGCGCACCAGCTCCGAGAGGTGCAAAACAGTTCTCGTCGCGGAAGTGATAACCAAAGGTCTCGAAGAGGACCGAGTACGACAGTCCCAGAAACAAGCTTAAATACAAGGGCAAGTGCATCACCGTGTAAAGCAACAAGAGCACTTCGATACACATAGAAAAACTGCCAACTTGAGAAAGACAAGTGTCTGTGGGATCTGCCGGGGCAGTCCGGTTGGACATGTCACCACTTCCTGAGATAGGCTTCAGCGCCTGGAACTGCGGAGCGAGAGTCAAAGCAAAAACCAGGAGGGTGAGTACCAGCGAAGTCCATACGTAATGGCGGGCGTAAGTCTTCGTGAAGGTGAACACGAAAAAGGCCATGCACACCAAGAGGAAGCACAGAGCCGGTACCATGAAAACAATCTGTTTCTCTCTCATGTGTACGCCGAAGTAGATGCCCCAGAGAAGGCAGGCCACGCCGATGTAGAAGAGGGCGTAGCGAAACCGGCGCTGGGTCTGCGGGAAGCATCTCTCCATGCAGGCCTCCTCCAGGTTGTTGGAGTCGAACTTGGGGTTCCACCACTTGGACGAAGCCCTCTCGAAGAGCTGCGGCAGTTTCTTCTGCCGGCGGAGGCC
>NW_009647739.1:1869432-1884689 GCF_000708025.1 Charadrius vociferus
TTTTTTTTTATTATTTTGGGTTTTTTTTAACCCCAGGTGAGCTTTTCCCAGCTGACTGCCCGCCAAGTGCCCCACGACAGCCAGCCTTCCTCCAGCGGCAAGTCCCTTCTCCTCTCAAGACAGCACTGCTCGGTAAAATGTACCCCCTTTCTTTTTTTTTTTTTTTTAGTTTCTTCCTTTAAATAGTAAATATGTGGCCACACAGAACTGCAACCTGTTTTTTTTCCCCTCCTCTTTCCTTTGTAAAGATATTACTTAATGCACGGTAACCATGCTGTAAAAAGTGCGTTTGTTGTTGTTGTTATTATTATTTTGAAGAAACTTGTCTTTCCTGATGTACTCAGATACCAAAACAACCCATAATAAAAAAATCTGATCAATAGCGGTAATTGTTTTGTTTTAGCTATGACATAGCCGTCTCTCGAATTCCAGCTGATCAATATTTTATAGCGAGTGCTGCTTGCCATGCCGCTCTCACACAAACATTGTCGGGAAGAGAGAAATCCCTTAGCTGACAGAGCGGAAAGGAAGGATGGCCTCCTGGGCTTGGCTATTAATTGATAAATTTACTAAGACTTCTTTACAACCTTTTTATTGATTCATCTAAATGTACTTTAAGTTACATTTTTACTTCATGAAGGATGGTGAATTTATTTAATCTGGAGGATTAAATAAGTGCGACAGCTTCCAAGGATTCAAAGATATTGCAGAAATACGGTGGGGAGAAAGAAAAAAGTTTATTACCTCACTGGCAAACAATTTAAGATAAAATTACTGGTGTTTTTAAACTTTGTTATGTAAACCTGTAAGACTTACGTTGTTGTAGGGATTAGGTGATTTGAACTTTGAGATGTAAGAGGTACTGAAATTCCAGCAGAATTTGAGTTTAGCCCTGCTTTATGATAGAATTGGCTTATTATTGCTCCTGATATCCTCACTCAACTGCCAGTCTGGGTCAGCTGCGTTTCCTTAACACCCCTCCGAAAAGGGTAGAAACTACAAAGAGCTAAAATATTGGGGGGGGAAACAGGAAATAATTTAAGCCCGTAATTTAACTAAGTAAATTGGGATGTCGTTGAAAAGAACACCAGCGTACGTTTTCCTCCAGTTGAAGATGTGAGTTTTCCCTCTGATATCAACAAAATCATGACTCCACTTAGTTCCTTTGGTCCAGGGTGATTTAAGAGTGCAAGGGCGGTAAATAAGTACAACATTCTTTGTCTCGAGTGTAGTAAAAGTCGAGGCCCTTCAAATTGGTATTTGTTACTGAAACTTGCTTGGGTAGGCTTTAACTCAGTTTTCATCTAAAATGAAGACGCGGGATTCAAAATGAAGCTGTGAGGCAGCGGTTTGTGTGTGTACAGCCATAGGTGAGCGCATGGGAGGAGGTGGTGCAGGTGCACATGTGCTCTACCAAGAGGGTTCACGTGCAGCAGTGTGCTCACGCAGCCAGAGGAGAGGGTCCGCTCGTACGCGTTTTCCCTGCGTGCATGCAGAAGTGGTCAACGCTTGGGGCACAGAACTACACGTGTACAGGAGATGGAGGACGAGCAGAAGCAAAGCACAGGCTGAGGAGCAAGAGAAGTGTGTCTTGTTCCCCCTGTGCTCAATGAAGCAGGACTTTGTATGTTCTTAGAATAACCAGCATCACATCAAAGATACTGGCTACATCACAAGTTGTAACTGAGGGACCCACATGATCCCCAATTTTGTCTGGCTACTAGTCAGAGACTGCTTTTGATCTCCGCTAATGAAGTAGTCTCCTCTTTCCCAGCTTTCGTTTACTGCTTCGAAGGAAAGCGGAATGGGACTGAAGAAGACATCTGACTTGTCAAAACCCTCCTTTGGTAAGCTTCGGATGGTGATTTTGAGACTGCTCAGAATCCTTGCTCCCCCAAGGAAGCTCCCACTAGGTTTGTCACTCGTAGACTCCCGTCCTGCTCCTCCTTTTGATCTTTGGGTGAAACAGTCGCCCAACACTCACCAGCCCAGCCATTCCCCTGCTTCCTCTGCCATTACCCAGTTTTGTCGAAACAGGCGCTGTGTATTGCAGCAGGGAGAACAGTTCCCTCATGTTCGCTTCTGTGAGCTCTGTACTGGCTGGGGAAAACCTAGTGCTGCCCCCCGAAAGACTGAATTTTCAAAATTGGGTATTATGTCACTTTCACTTTGCTTTTATCGTGAGGTTTTTTCTCCATTGAATTCAAGAAGCCGATCAAATATGTGTAAGCAGTAATCAAGAAATGCCCGTGACGCTTATATTTATTTCAAGTGTGAGTAAAATTTGTTCTAGAGGGCAAGAAGTGGTTTGAAGTTGTATCCATTCCCCGCCCCCCCGCCCCGCCTTCTGATTTTTTTTTATCCAGGAGTTCAACCCCACGGAATGTGATACGGTCAGCGTGTCCCTCTAAGGCAGCATCTGCATGGGTAGTATGTGTAGCGTCCCTTAAGGAAGATGCTTCCTCTTGGTGACTTTCTTAGCAACCACGGTCAGCACATCTCGGTGGAGCTGGGAGCTGCCGGGCGATATTGATTTTGAGTCGTGGGTTCATTTCGGTGTCCGGTAGCTCTGGGTTGTGCTGTTCTCCTGCAGAGAACTCCGACTGCCCTTCCAAAATACTCTCTGACCGGTTTCCTTTCTCAGAGGCCGAGTTTGAGGAAATACTTCACAGTGCAATAGCTGGGCAAACGCATATCCTACTTGCACATTTCTTTTAACTTCATGCCACTAAATATACATATTTAGTCTATAGAACTGAATTTACTTCCCTTCTCAGAGGCACGGCTTTGTCAGCCCTAATGATTAGCTTTTGTTTGACATTCATAATATTGTGCTTCACTGCTTGGCTGATGGAGCTGTGCGAAACTGTTGAGGAGGGGGTTCTGAAATGTGACAGCCCACATGATGCTTTTTTAGACTTCACAAACCGCCTTCACCAGGCAGAAGAATATGACATGGGAACTGCTGGCTAGAACAACAGTGTATATTAATGCCAGTATCGTTGGTGTAGCTGGGGAGGAGGAATGCTGTTTAGAAGTTTGTGGCTTTTATTGTGTGCTGTCAAAGGAAAACTTGCAGCCTGAAAGAAGGGGCATCATGGATGCCATGGGTGGAGACTATTCATCCTGTCTGGCTCTGGAGGCAGTATAAACATTGGAGGAAAGCACGTTAAAACCTGTCATCCATCCAGAGACAGAAATGCTCAAGGGTGACAGCCCAGATGCGCCATACCCTCCTTTCTTACCTTAACAAATAGCAGGATTCTCGCTTTCTGACAAACTTCTGCCTCTGCATCCTTGCTGGTATGCGCAGCGTTCATTGTGAGCTTTGCTTTGAATCCTGGGGACCTCTAGGTAAAAGAACTCGTGTTACGGATTTAAAAAAAACCCCAACTTTTCTGACTTGTGTTCACAGACTAACAGGTAAACTTTAGAAAATATTTTGGAGGGTTGTTATTCCTCCATGGTTTTTGAAATTAGAAAAGTATCGTGATGCTTATGTCACTCTTCCGTAAAAGAAGAGCACAAGGATTACCTTTGACATGTTTTCCGTATGAAGCCACGGAAGCTGCGTAAGTGGTGCATTCTTCTCCCTTCCTCGGGGCAGCCAGGTTGGGTTTGTGTTCTCTGTTTTTCATCCTCCTAAAACTGCAGTTCGAACTATTGATATAACTGCCACAATTTCATATCTCAGATGAGATGCACAGATAACATAAGTGAATGAGCAGTAGAAGACCTTTTTAGGTGAGTTGGACCTCAAGAAGGAGGATAAAATCTGGCCCAGCTGAGTGGGAAGCTCTGGCTGCCATAGGACCAGGATTTTGTGGTTGTCCTGTTTGATCAGCCTCCTACACTGAAAGCAAAGCAGACCGGACCGCTGATTTGGCAAAAATGTCTGCCACCAGGAGGTGGCTTTGCTCAAATATATGTTTCTGTAAGATGAAGACAAAATTTATTGCTCATTCCATTCATAACCAGAAGTTCTCCTGGCTTGCCAAGCTGCTGAGTCAGCTTGGGTACCTCACCCTTGAGTCAGCACAGCCTGAAATAGAAACTTGCTCCGTTTCCGAAGAGAGGAAGTACCACTGTTGTCTGCAAATACAGCTGCATCTAACGCGCTTTTATAACTGCAAGCACTCGCTGGAGGAACTTGCATGACACCCTGCTTCTTTCTTTTTTTAAAAAAAACAAAAAAAAGGTGTTTTCTTACTTGAAACAGGAGTGTTAATTTTGCTATGAATGGGACTGCCTGGGTGTGGAAGCACCGAAGAATAAACCTCAGGAGAAAGGCTGTACAAGCAGCAGTCATTGATGGCACCTAGACGAGCGTCAGGCTCCCACCCCGTCTACTTGCAGCTTCTCAGGACATTGAAATTGGGGAGATAAGGGAGATTAGGGAGCCCAGCTACAACCAGGCTAAAGCAAAGTCTTAAGCCATTAAGAAACGATGGCAAGAAGACAGGGTAGAAGCTATAAAATACCGATTGGGATCAGCTACAGCGGCGCTTATCGGGGATTCCCAAAGTAGCACTGAGTCACTTTCACCGCTGTGCGGTAACGCCGCTCCATAGCACAGCATGAGACAGCTAAAACCAGTGAAAATGACCAACAGTTGCAGTCAAATAGTGGGATGTGACACTGTAAAGTCATCGCCAGGACTTCCCTGAGTAGGTGGAAGGCAGTGAAAAGGCATGTAAAAATAGTCCCTATGCGATATAAATTAGGGAGGAGTTTCTGTGGCTCCAAGTCAGGCCAAGAAGTAGAAAAATAACTGTAGTGTTAATTTCTATCTTGCAGATGAAGCATCAGTAATTTTTAGCATACCCCAAAAAGCCACCCATGAAAAACAGAGTTTCAGGAGGCTGTCAGGCAGGCGCTGGTTGTGTGCTGTCTTCCTGGGAATGCTCCCGCTTTTCCCTTCATGCTCTTCCTGCTCCAAGCAAATGACTGCCGCTGGCGCCTCCATTAAAAGTCTTCTTGTCTGGCTTTACCTTCTGTTCTAATGGGCAAACGACAAACCAGTCACCCCTTCCGAACCAGGAGCAAGGGAGATATCCAACCATTACTGGGCAGAGGGGGGAAAAAAACCCTTTGCCATAGGGAAAGTCTGGAAGTATTTTACTTTCTCTGGAAACTTTTCCTCCCTCTCCTCTGAAAGAAGGGCTGGATGACCATGTGCCGGTCTCCAGTGCTGCAACGCGACCTACTCCACTCTGACCATGAAGGTCTCCTATACGTTCCTTTACCTGTAGAACACCACAACTTATGTGATCTTGCAAAACCAGGATTATGAAGCCAATGCTGTAGAGAAACAGAAGATAAAACCTTTCTGTTCTCACAGTTCGCTTATTTAGCCAACCTGTCTGCATAGCACAGCTTCTGGGGGGAGATCCTGATGGATAGGGGAGTTCTCTTTTACGGGAGCAGCAAAAGGACCCTCAGAACCAAACTCTTCTAAACTAGTCTAACTACTCAGAACTAAACTAGCCTCAACTGTTCATAGAACATTGCAGGAAAGTTTCCCCCGAAGGTGACACTTGGTAGGGGATTTTCCTGCAGTACTATGGAGGAAACGATAGAGATTTGGAAAAATGGTCATTTCTACAATGGGTGTGAACGTCGCAACGCACAATTTTCCCGTTTTCTGATTTTTTTGCAATAGCGCAGTTGCAAATTGCAACACGTTTTATATTTAGTGTTTTGGATTATTCAACCGAAAGGGAGGTGGGGATGAGAATTTCCCGGCACAATTACAGGCTTATGCAATCACCTTGTGCACATGCCGCAGGTTTGGAAGGAAGACCGGCTGCAAATCCACAGAAAATCCTGGCTGAGGGATTGTGAGTGCCGCAAGGAATTACACAATGTAAAACTTCGTAAAACGTTTGCTATGCGCGCGCCAAGCCCTTTTTAAATCCAGGTTCCTGGGGAGAAGAGCATCGCCGGGGCGTTTTTGTGACTTGATCCCTTGTTTCGGTTGATTGGCCGTGGAAAGGTGACCCCCATATGGGATATGGATATGGGGAGAGCCGTCGCTGTCTGAACCGAGCGTGAGCTTTCCCAGCCGCATGCCTGAATAGATTTCGCTTTCTCTTCCCCTGGCTCAGGCTGTCACAGTGTATTTTAACTACAAGTCTGTTAATCTGCACCGTGGGTGCCAAAATAATTAAAAAAAATAACCCAACTCTGTAATATTGGATTTTTGGTGATTTTTTCCGCCCCCTACCCCGAAAGGGTAGAAGAAAGCATTCTTCTCAGCTGTACCCGAGATTTCACCTGCGGGCTGCAACTCTGACGCTGTCTAGGAATGTGGATGACCCCTCCTACTCCAATCTGAGAAATTTAGCAATGATGTGACAAGCATGAAGCGGAAGGCGTTGAGAAAGTATTGTATCAATTTTTAGTTTGTATTTCAGATGGTTTCTACACGCTTGTGTTCTCTAAGCACCGAAAGAGTAGAACTCTCCTGTCTGCAAGCACGGGAACCAGTCATTAATTCAATTTATTGCTGTGGTGGTAGGATTAAGCCTTTAATGAAACAAGAAGAAATTATCCAGGGCAATTTGACTGCTGCTGTGTCAGTGTGGTTTGACCCCTGCTATGTTAGCGTAGTGACTGAAATTGGGGTGGCCCGGCGCAGTCCGCTGATTTTACTGCTAGGTGAAATATTTAGCATTTGTGTTGTTTAAAAACTGATTTCATTCTAAACCGGTGGCTGCTGCACTCAGCGCTTCATGACTTAAAGGTTTTCTTTACGCTGCACGAAGAAAAGACTATTGTTGCGGCTTCAGCCCCAAGTACTTAAAAATTACGAAAGGATTACATTAATTTTAGCATTTTGATGCTCTCAAATAATATCCATGGAGTGCTTGGTGGTCTCAGAGTATTCAGGACTTTTTGGGGGCTATCGATGGACCGTAAGCGCAAAAAGAACAGCGAACATTTCCCAAACAATCCGGTTTAAAGCTGAGCGTGAACGCGTGTTTCTGCCGGGCACCCGGCTCTGTTTCCAGGGAAGAAGATGGGAGGAAAATGTTGCGGAAAACACTAATGCATAACGCTTTGGCAGAGATGGTTATCGCATCTCCTTGTCATGTTTTACCTGTGTTGCTGCCCTGACAACTGTGGTATGGTGTGGAAGTAAAATGTGAAGTCACTCAGGTCTGGGTTCTGCTGTTCTGGACTAGCTGAATTCGTTAAATACCTTTTGATGGAGGTAAGAGAAGGTGCACGCTTCTGCAGCGAAGGAGAAATACCGGCCCTGGGGTGCTGAAAACACAGCAAATCTTTGTTAAAAAGGGGAGTTGCGGGGCAAAAGAAAGAGGCGTAGAGAACACGATGAAAGATTGTGGAGGGAGAAAGGATAAATCCAGCAGTTACTGGCTAGATGTGATCAGGGTTTAGGAAGGGGGCCCTAATCCTTTTATAATCCCAGAATCTTCTTGAACTTGTGGGAGTGCCGACAGCCACACTTGATAAGCAAAAATCAAATAACCCTCGTGCTTTGTGGCACGCGCTAAACTCCTAATGACACAGTCGGGGGAAAAACCGTAACCCATCACAGGCTTTTTGGCAATTTCCCACCAAAGGTTTCCTCCAGGCTGCAGCTTTCGGGGGCCCCACGTGATTGGTACCTGCGAGAACTGCTCAGAGGTTATGTGTTGGTAAATTTAGACAGAGGAGTTATTTACCAAAGGATATCTCTGAAAGGGAATTTGGTGCAGACCCAGCTGGCTGCTGCGCTAACACTATGTGTGACCCCGTCCTGTCACCGCATGCCTGAAACTGTCCCACATATTGTCTGTTAATTTGGTAAATTATTTCCTGGCACACTTAGGGAACAAAACAAGGAGCAGAAATTGCCTCTCAGTATTACTTCAATCCAAACAAACAAACAAACAAGCAGATTGTGTGTCTTCTGTGTCTAATCAAAACATCTCAGTTGTTAATATTCCACTCCTGGGTGCCTGGAGAACCTGTTCCTGAATAAGCTGCAAAGCTGAATTGTGGCTGAAAATATTTTAAAAAAAAAAACCAACTTATTCCACCATCTTCAGGTGATGTTTCTGCATGGTAGCGAGAACACTGCCCCTCTGCCCCGTAAGGCGAGCCGCAGCAGAGGGGTACCAGTACTGCAAGGGATGTGACACGCTCCTGCGAATCCCTGCAGGGGTTTCGGGAGGCAAAGGCGCATGGCCCTAGAGAGAGAAAAGGCTCCGGCCACAAAACGGGAAAGTGGGGGCTGAGAAGCAGATTTGTTGTGCTAAGTGGCTTTTTCCTGTCTGCTCATTTCTCTTCTTTCACCACCTTCGTTTCAGTTCCTTCCTCAGCTTCGGCTCCGTGAAAGAGCAGGGAAAATACTCTATTCTCCTTTCACGTTTGTAACACATATTTATTAAATCCCGTTTTATTATAACCCAAATAATGATTGCCATCTTTTATTTTTTATCTGAACCATTTGAGCTCTTAATGAAGGGTTTGCCCTTGACCTGAATCTCTTACTTCCTTTTCTTGTGGCGGTCGGTTCAAACTCAAGGCACGTGCCACGCTGCTTGCGAGGCAATTTGTCTTGAATGGAGACGTGTTGATTTTTAACCAGATTTTTCACCCTGCCCTGTCTCATCCGCGCAGCCGGGGCTGCTTAGACCAGGAGGCACCGAGTTCGTCGCTTTGCTGCAGCCTCAGACTTCTTCTTAAAAGCCAGATGTGTGGGCTGAAAAACGAAGAGCCCGTTGATAGGAATAAAGGATGCTCCCAGCGGCAGCGTGGGGCTGGCAGCCTTGGGCTGGCCACGGGCCCCATCCGCCTCCCGCTCTGCAGCAGCTCAAGGCAAAGATCTGGCAGGCCCCCCGCTCCGAAAGATCTCCGCTTTATAAAGCCTTAAATCCTACAGAAAATCAGGAGATACAAATAGGGCTGAAGAAACCCCCGAGTAGGCTGTAAACGCTGTATTCAGCGTTTCTGCAGCGTAGCGAAAGCTCAAAGCTTTATTTAGCAAAAGCAGCCAAATCCACGGGACTGCCATGTTCGAGGACTTTTATGTGTAGCAAATAATAACTGTCTTTAATTAGCTTTATTTACACAAAAGATGTCAACCTTCAGCTCTCTAAATTAAAAGGGCAGAACATCCTTAGTGGGAAATGCGATTTTTGAAGCCTGAGAACTTAAAAACAGCAGGAAGGTTTTTCGCTCCGGCTGCCTGGGGAGAAAAATCACCTTTGGCTCAACAAAACAGGGAGGATTTCCAGCCCCCAGCAGAAGTTTTTCAAGAAACTAATGAAAATGGAGGATTATAGTTTAAACCGTTTTGCAATCGCTGGCCTCAATCCTGCGGACACTTTTCGCACGCGCTTGATGTTACGTACGCGGTTAGTTTTGCTGACCTGCATGGGATTATTTGCACGTGTAGATATAAGTACATCCCTGAGTGTTTACAGAGTGGAGTTTAAACTACAGCATTTGTTACCGAAAAAATGCCGTTATGTCAAAATCTCTGTAATTGGCTCATGGAGATTCGTTATGTTAGGGGAAGAAAAAAAAAAAAAAAAAGCTGAGAAATTCAGGAATTAAGATTCCTGAGGCGGTCTCAGGTCGACTGCCTTGTGTTGACTGGGATCTTTTGTTGTGCCAGAGTGCAGCACTGGGCTGCAAAACTTATTCAGCAGCTATTTAAAAAAAAAAAAAAAGACAACGCCTTTATATAGTTTGAATCTACTGCTCATAGAAAGATACTGTCTGCACTCCTTTCCGCTCTCTAATATATATCAAAGTTAAAAAAGGGATGTTAGCTGAGACTGAAAGGTTTCCTCTCATCCATGGTAAGTGACCAATTGAAAAAAAATACTTTTTTATAATTTTTTAATGGGAGTATATTCTACCTGCCATGAAAGGCCATGTTGAAACCCCCCAAAACAGGACAAAATCACCTCTGCGAATGGCAGCGCTGCCCTTGACCGGTTTGTTTCTGTGCGGAAGCCGAACCACCCTGGAGCTGACTCCCATTTTGGCATTTTGTGTTCATGTACAAGATGATGACATTTGCGAGCAATGGGGAAAAAAAAAGTCCTCCATCACCACCGTGGTCCCGGCAAAGCCTGTCCCTTCCCCGCTGCATCGGCACAGCCCGTGGATGTGGCCAGAGCCCAAGTCCGGCACGAGGACTTTGCCATCCGGCACCGGGTGAAGCCCCGGCATTCCCGCAGTCCCCGTTTTGTCCCCACGTGCTGTGTCCCCCAGCCGGCCATGCTATGGGGCTGCCAGAGTCCCAGACCTACCCCAATTTAGGCACGCCTGGTGCTGCTCCATCCCTCCCCATCCATCCCGACCCAGGGTGATTCTGCCATCCTCCTTCATGGCCCTGCGGAGCCGGCTTTGGCTCTCGGCGCACTTTTCACATCATCTTTATCACACTGGGTCCAAATTGTTCAATGTAGGGTTCCTGGCACCGGTACCATACTTGCCGCAGATGCGCTTCCTTATCTCCAAGCCCCTCGCCTTAAGTCTTATCTTGTTTGTTTTGCCTTCCCCCAGGCCAAGGCAGGGGTTTCAGGACCTGCTATGGAGGGGACGGGGACGCTGGCCACGCTGTTTCTAACCTGCCATGGCGTGGCATACCCGGCTCTACATTGCTGCCGCTCCCACCCGTCTCTCCCGGCATTCCCTAGATTTTACCCACGGCTTCTGGCTGCATCGTGGCCCTGTCGGTCCCTGGGGAGAGGCAGAGGAGGGTTCCCCTTCATCCACCGCCGGCACAGATCCTCTCAGTGTCCTCTGGCAAGGACTGACTCATCGCCCCCAGCCCCACATCCCGCCCCGCAGCATCCCACCTCGTCCTCCGATGGGGGACAGCCGCAGCCGGAATAAACCAGGCGGACAACACCATGGGAAAACCCTGTCCTGGGATGCAAAACCACCCCCTGGCCCTGTTCTGCTTTGCCCCGTGACCGTGCTTGTGGGCACGGCTCTGCCGCAGACATCGGGGCCGATAGCCATGCGGGGTCGATAGCCAGGGATGGCTCTGCGGGAGCGTTTGGCTGAGGTCAGTCACTGTTGGCTTAAGCAGGAGCAGATCTCGTCTGCTGAGAATCCCATCCGGATCCACTGCAAGGTGGAAACAAGTTGTTAAACCCTTTATATTGGGGCAGTAACAACCCTTCATCAGAAAGCATGGAGCGTTCAGGTTTCTGCCGATGGAAGGGGGGTTCTGTGGGCACCCCCACAGTTTCTAGACCCTTCTTCGCGGTTTCTAAAACTCTTCAGTTTTCTGCTTGAATGCGTCAAAAAGATTGGTTGAAGCAGGATGCGATGTTTCATCTGGGGGTGCTGGCACACATGGTGCTTATTCCTGGCATTCCTTGGGGGATTTGGGGTCCGGCAGCACCTCCCGGCTGTGCTGTGCTCCTCCGGCCGATGGAGCTTCAGAGTGCCAGCGGGGAGCCGGCCCCTCTCCTACCTTTCCCCAGCTCCCAGCATCTCTCCTCACGGCGCGAGCAGGTACCGAGAGCACCCCGTGCCTGGCAGCCTGCTCTCCCCCTAATGATTTTACTGGGGCGCACCGTGCTCCTGTACCCAGCTTTGCCGACAAGCCCCCTCCCTGGCAGAGCGTTAGGCTTTAGCACCCTGCCCCGGTGCCGGCTCCAAAGGAGCAATGAGAGCATTGGGGACCATCTAGGTGTGCAAGTACCTGGAGCGCAGCCCTGATTTTGGCCGGGGCTGGGGCTGCAGCTGCCGCTGACATGAAATTTCCACAGGTAGCGATGGGTCAGAGGCAGCTGGGGCTCCTTTCCTCCCTGCCCGAGCCCCCGCCGTCACGAGCTATGGGCAGGATTAAGGAGAAAAAGCAACGTACGGGTCATGGGAAGAGGGAAAAGAGAAGCAGCTCGGCCAGCCGCAGAGGAAACGGTGGGACACAGATGTCCATGGAAAGCTGAAGACACTTACAGAGGATGCGTTTACTCTTATTTCCTTCCACTACGGCTTAATTGCAATGTTTTTTAATGACAGGTGGGACAGGAGCTGGGCTTCTGCCTAAACACTTCTCCATCCTGCATAAAAGCGCTGAATTTAATATTAACAACAATTAATCACAGCTACCGGGAAGCACCAGCCGGCATTCCCTGGCCCCGGGAGCGCTGGGTTCCCATGCTCAGCCACATTAATTCCCGTCTCCATGCAAACAGCACTGGAGAGGTGCCGGGAAGCACGGGGCTTCCCCGTGCCGCTGAATTTAGATCCAGAGTTGAAGCAGTAGCGGCGCCGGCACCCCCTTCCCATCCCCTCTGACCGCCTTCGCTGGGAGTACGGGGTGGTTTCAGACACCCTGTGTCTCTCCCATGGGTGGGAAGCAGCCGTTCACTGTCAATTCACCCACCCGTGTTTCATTTTCTCTCCCCATGTCCCGAAATAATAATTCCAGGTAACAGCTGGCCGGCTGAGCTGGGTCGGGGCTCGGGTTTGCTGTATTTTTCCTGTTGCTGCTGCCGCGCCTCCCTCTCCCATTAGCAGCACTAATTGCTCATTGCATATTTTATATATGTATATCGGTATTTCGGAACGGCTCATTTTTGCGTCCTGTAATTAAATGACCACTAATGAAGGCGTTAGAATAGGAGCAGCCAAATGAGATAACCCGCGCGGGAGGGCTGGGCGTATGTGTAATAATTGCAGTGGAATTCACTATATCGTAGCACCGAACTGCCTCCCGCACTGCACAGGTTCTCGGCCGGCCGAAAGCAGCACCTGAGCACCCTGCCATCCCTCCGGTCTCTCCTCTGCTTCAAGGGACCCCCCAGGTCCTGGCCCACCACCCACCTCCCTCTTACCTCTTACATTTCCAGCAGCCAAATGAGCTTCTCGGTTGAACCACCCACCACTCCAGCCCCCGTGTTGCCGGGGTTACGTTTGCTCGACACCCCCTGGGGTAGAAAATAACCTTCCCAGGGCTCCAGGCTGCCCTCCCTCTTGCCCTGAACATCACCCAGGCGTGCTAAAGCAAACGGTGACCTCTTGGGGCCAATGTCCAGGCTTTTCCTGTCTCTCTCAAGGAGTCCATCCTTTGGGGCATGGCTGGTCCCCAGCCCAAGGCTCTGTCCAAGGCAGGCACCCTGAGCGGTGGGCTTGCTCCCCATCCTTCCTCCCATCTCCACCAGGAAGGTCTGATGTCACCTGCAAACCCCAACTCTGGGTCTGAACCCCTTTGCCACCTGCAAACGGGTGGTCCTCATCCCATGGGTGTTGACCAAGGGAGGTGTCCCCAAAGCACCTGGAAGCTCTTCAGGACACGGCTTTACTTGCCCTCGTGATTCAGTGTCCTACACATTCATGGCTTGATTTTGGGGCTCTCTGCAGACACAGTGCTCTAGCTTGAGATGGGGGGTGTTCAGCCGATGTGACCTAAAGCCACACTCTGCACATCAATGCTTTAATGTTGAAACTCTTCCGAGGCCGCACATGGAAGTGGGGATGAAGTCTGAGCTCGGCCCCTGCCACAGCACCGCAGGGAGGGAACGGCCTGAAGGCTGGGGATGGTGCAAACCAGAGTTCCCTCTGGGCTCTGGAATCCTTGAAGGTCCCAAAAAGGAGGGAATTGCGTGGAAAGGGTTTTTTTGTTTGCTCTGGGGTCTGTAAGCAGTGGTGGCTTGAGCCGGTCAGGCAAGCTGCCACCAGCATGGCGGGTGCAGTGGGGAGGGCAGCAGCCCCAGCTCCGTGGTGGAGAACCATCAGATTTTGGGGGCCACCTGGGAAGGGATTGACTGGCTTGGTAAACATGGCAGATCCACAGGGATCTTGCGATCATAGCACGGGGCATTTCAGGGACAAAGTCTGGTGGGGTTTTGGCACCAGCATTGGGTGTGTGAGGACAGCAGGGGACAGGCTGGATGGGGATGGTGGCACAGTGGGACTTCCACTGCACTGCAGGTGGAGCACCAGACTCCTCCCCAGCTCCTGACCGACCCTTCCAAAGGTTTTAGGTACTTTTCCGATGAATGGGGCAATGAATCCCCACATTTCCCATGTGTGGTTGAAGGCCCATGCTCTGCCATGGGGGGGTTGTGGCTGCAGAGGTGCAGTTTGGCTCATTACCACAAGAAGCTCTGGCCTTGAGCTCACAGCGAGAAAAAACTGATCTGCTCAGGCATCCCCTCCTTGTCTCTCCCTGCAACGTCCGACGTGATGCCTGTAAAAAAGCAGAAATCAAATGGACATCATCGCAAATGAGCCACTGGGATATGGCATATTTTCATCCCTGAAATGGAGATGACGCCGAGAGGTTGACGTTGTGGAGGGCAACCAAAGGAGACCGCAACCCCCTTGGCTTGCGTTTGGATATTGGCAACGCCACCACCGGGCTTTGGGAAACCTTTGGGAAACCTGCTTGAGGCTCCCCTTGGCGGGAGCACCCTGGGTACAGGCAGGATCCAGCCGCCGTCAGGCTCTCGGCAGCACTGGCGGCTCTTCCCCAGCGATGTCTCTAAGATAAATGTTTGTCTTTTCTGTCCAAGAGATACGGCAGAACCACTGCCAGCACCACGTCTCAGTGGAATCAGTTTTCTTTCTGCCAGGAGCGGTACCGGCTCATGATTCACATCTTTACAGCAGCGTTGGAAGGAAAATGCTTCTCGCCAGTCAGACCTACACACGTCGAGATGCCACAGCTTTTCCAGACTTTCCAAAGGAAGCCACGACTGAGTGAGACATTCCTTCTCCTCTTCCAGCTTTCTTGGAACAACCTCTTTGATTAGCGAGCGAGGCGGATAGTTGGAAAGGCAGACGGCCAGACAGGCCAGGCAGTAGCGTTATAATAAGCAGTTTGTGTGAGCCCCAGCCTCCAGTGGGATGGTGCCTCCATCCGCCTCTCGCTGGGTGGCTGGTGGGAGCCCCTGGTGTTTGCTGTGGTCCCTGACCCCCTGTTCTCCTCCATCGTCCTCAAGCCCCTGTCCTCCTCCATGGTCCTGGACCTCCTGTTCCCCTCCATGGTCCCCAAGCTCCTGTCCTCCTCCATTGTCCCGGACTCCTTCCCTCCACCGTGGACCCGGAGCTGGGTGGTGCTCAGGTTCTGCTTTGCAGCAGAGCTCCTGCCCGGCTGCAGGTGCCTTTGCCACCAGGGAGAGGACAGGGGTGGCATCCAGCATCTCCAGAGCTCAGCCAGGGCATCCCTGCGGGGCTCTCCCTGTGGCAGCGGCCAGGGCGGGCAGGATGCGATCGTGATGCTGGAGCGGGGAGAAGGAGCCGCGCACCGCGCAGAGCATCCCTGCGAG
>NW_009647739.1:1884752-1894041 GCF_000708025.1 Charadrius vociferus
TGACCTCCCGGCGCTCGCCACCGGCCCCGCGGCTCCTGCTTCTCCCCGGAGCCCCCGTGGGTGAATCAGAGCCGGCTTTGTGCCGGGCCCCGGGGGACCCCGCGGCAGAGGGAGGGTCGGCTTTTCTCTCCTAGTGTTCCGGAGCCTCTGCGTTGGGAGGAGGAGGAGGAGGGTGGACCAGGCTGTGTTCAGGGGACCACACACAAAGGGAGGTTAAAGAGCGTCTCCCGGTGTGGGTGGGAGCAAGGATCTGTCCCACCAGTGTGGATCGCGCTGCCCTGAAGTGCAAAGCGAAGGAGCTGGGGTTTGCTTTGCCGGTTTGTGCCTACGGCACGGGAAGCCAGGTTGGAAAAAGCAACGAAATGGCCCAGGCATGGCCGGCAGGTCCCACGCGAGGGATGGGTACGAGGCCGGAGTGTGGGGAAGGAGATGGGAGCTCCTGCCTCGCTGCCCGCATCTGCACCCCCCTGCCAACCCGGCCCCGTCGCTCGCACCGCACCGCACCAGTAGGAGAAACAGAACAAGCATCTCCAGGGAGTGTGTTTGGAAAATACCAGGTTTTATTAGACAGGCTGATGTTCAAGCTGACAGTTTTATCCCAATGCACACGATCACGGGCATCTACGTGGGGCTGTGTCCCAGCTCCCTGCCTCCTGCTGTGCTCTCAGGCGAGACGCTCACCCCCCGAGCTCCGTGAGGGCTTAGTGCTTCTTGGCAAAATGCAAAGGTCTCTCTGCTCCCCGTTTGCACCCCCAGCTTCCCAGAGCTCTCCTAATAAAGCTCAGAGAGAGCTGGGCTGCGAACCGCAGTCCTCTGGGGACTGACAGCCACTTGGAGAGAAAGCACCTCGGTGTTGGCATCTCCCCGGGCCGGCACGGAGCTGAGTCAGCGTCACAGGGAGCAGAAAACAGCCCCAGCTTCAGACCACCGCTGCCACCGCATTGGAAAGAGAACCCTAACGTACGATATCGTGGGGGGGGAAAGGGGGTTTGGCCGTCACAGAGGAGCCCCGTCCGGGATGCGGGCACCAGGGCTTTGCACGGGGTGTGCGGGTGCTAAAGGGAGGAGAAAGGGGGAGAGGAGGCAGTGAGTGCCGGAGGATAAAGCAAAAGAGAAGCAAAACAGGGAAGGGAGAACGATGGGGGCAGCCCGAGAGCAGAGCAACGGTGCCTTCAAGGCCATAAGGGAGAGTCAGAGCTCCTTCCTGGGATGGAGAGGGGGGCCTTTCCCTGGGTACCCCAGAGCCCACAGGCTTTGGGGGGGACAGGGCAGCAAGGAAAGAGATGGTGCGATGTGGCGCTTGCAAATAGAAACATCTAATGACCTTTGCTTGCCGTGACAGTGACACGCAGTGTGATGGCAGGAACAGTGACAAGATTAGCCCATTTCTGTCGGTGCTTCTGCTCCATTAGCTCTTAAGAAAACCATGCAGACTAACATGGTGGAGGGGAGTGAGAGGTGAGGAGCGGGTGAGACAGAGAGGGACGCTGATGAGCAACGGGGTCACGTACAAGACAGCAGAAGGAACAGTAGGGGGGGGGGGGGGGGGGAGCCCGGGGGGGGGGTTTCGCGGTGCTGACTCACGAGCACATCGCTTCTCTCCAGGCTGGTCCGGCTACTGCTCTCTGGGACTCTCCTTGCCTTCACTCCTACCTCCAGTCTCCTCTGTGCTGCGGGCAAAATCCCTCTGCATGAGCTGTGCTCCTTCCCGTGCTTGGACGTAGATTTGGGTCTTGTCTTCATTAGTTCAAAGGTAGAGGCCTGCCTTGAAGCAGAGCCAAGGAGCACGGAGGTCCCTGAGGTGGTGTGCCCCCAAACTCACCTGGACTTGAGGTGACCTCTTCTTTGCGGTGCCTGGCCTCAGTGCCGGGGGACATGGAGCTCCCATGGACCTTGTGCTGTAGTCCACGTCCCGTTGAGCACATGGAGATGAGGGGCACTGCCCTTCACACCCATCCCATCGCAATACAGCCTTCCATTCCCAGCTTTCTTTTTCCCGCTTTCATTCCTTTTGCCTTTTTCTTGCCTCACCCGGCACCTCCACTTCTTCTTGTTCCTGTCAAAGGTAAGTCCCTCTACTCCAGAGGTTTCCTGGAGAGCAGTGCTAGCTGTGCTCATTTGGCAGGAGGAAGGAGAAAGGACATTCAGCAGGTCGCTGGTGGGCTCGAAGGTGTTGGTCTCCATCCAGGGCAGCATCTACCTCTTGGTTGGCTTGTGCTCGGCTTGGCAGCCAGTTGTGCTGGCCATGAGGGCCAGGTCATGAGGCCACCCCTAATCCCTTGGCTTTCACTGCAGGGTTTCGAGGTCGGCTGTCCACAGGGAACCTCACCCTGCTCAGGTGTTTCCAAAGCAATACTCATTCTCCTCCCAGGACTGAGTGCTGATGCACAGAGATGAGCCAACAAAATCGTGGCTAGAATGGGGGAAGTTTGGTGAACAAGCCAGAGAAACCTGCCTGGGTTGTCCTGGGGAGAACAGATCAGCAGATGGGCAAAAAGGATGAGGCAAGTGACCCCCCCCTAGTTCTTGCCTCCCTCCACAGACCGCAAAAACACGGGGGTCTGACTCTGAGAAAACAACAACATGGAGCTGAACAAGGTCAACTTGCCAAACCCTTAACCCTCGGAGCCCTGCTAATCTGCAGGCTTGACTCACCAGCACGGGTTTTGGAGGTTAACGACACATGCAGGCACCAAATGGCCTGTCCCTGTGTGGCCCAGAGGGAGGGAAACCCCCTCACAGCTCCTTGTGGGGACAGTGTGATTTGGGGTGCTGGCCCTCCTCCTCCAGCACAGTTTAACCAGTGCTGGCAGCTCCTTTCCAGCCCACTGCTTGTTCGGACATGGACTTGCAAAGCCCATCACGGCTACCTGTCTGGAGCTACGAACGCCCCTGCAGAAGCCCCTTCTTAAGGCGAACACCCGGGTGAAAGTTGCAGAAGTTCAGCTCAGCTGTTATGTGAAAGGAGAGCTCACTGGGCGACCTAAAAGTCTCAGAAAGAAAAACAAGGTCAGTATCTGCAGAGATTTGTAGGATGTTTGTGCCTGAAAACAACAGCTGGGACCTGGCCTCGCTTTCCCTGCCCAGCGCTTTGCCCCAGGGGCTCCGGGTGATGCCCCGGGTTAGTGTGTCACCGCTCTCCCCTGTGCTCTCACGCCGTGCCCTCGTTCTCGCTCCCTGCCGGCTTCGAGGATGCAGAGGTTGAAATTCCTGTTCACGCACTCTTGGCGCCAGTGAAAAAGCAGCTACAGTTCTAGCTCACCGTGCATTGCTCATACTTACAGCTTAAACATTGCCTTCTACTTGAAAGAACAAAGATAAAATGTCAGGAATTCACAGTTTTTATTCTCTTTCTTATGCCCACCCATCTTCCCCTGCCATCGATGTCAATGACTCAAAGTCCTCATAGTACAGTAGCCTTTGCCAGTGTGGCACTCGAAGGGTTAACAAACCATGGCTTCTTGGACAGATAAGACATAAGCTCATTCACCGGTAGGAACACGTGGACGGTTGGTTATATTACAGAACACCTTAGGGTTTCTTGTAGCGATTCTTTGGGGTTTCGCCACAGCCAGTGACGTCACAGGAGAGAACGTTGGGCTTCTTCCCCAAGCCGATGCTTCCCAAGAGATCGGGAAGCTCGCGAGTGATGGCCTTCTCGATCTTCTCTAGGAAACACCCTCCCATGTAGGAACACTGCTGAGACAGCAGCTTAAAACTGGTGATGGGGTTGATGCCAAAGAAGTCCTTGTATGCCTCGCGGTTGGGGAGGTCAAATTTGCTGACATTGGTCTTTGCCAGAATGGACTTAAAGATAAAGAACTTGTCAGGATCTTCCACAATGTCCCTGAACACCAGTTCTCCATCGCTAAAGAAGGTCATTTTGTCCTTGTAGGTCTGTAGATAGCGATCGACCAAAAGGGCGTGGATGCGCACCCGGATGGCGTGCTGGCGTATGAAGGCGATCTTATTTTCCATCCTGTTCTCAATCACCTGGTTGAGATCTTCCAGGAGTGATATCTCTTCTTTGAGGAACAGGTCTTTGTGGGTATCCGGATGGTACTCGTGGGGCCAGAAAGAGCTAACGTACACCCTGGGTGGCTCTGTGACGTTGATGAGAGGAGCCAGACTCCAGAATAAGGCACCGTAGACTCTCATGAGCTCCTGGGTAGCCAGGCTGTCGGCTTTGTTCAAGATGATTCGGATCTGAGACTCGCGGCCCTTCAGCTGGCGAAACAGCATCTCCAGCTCCAAGCCCACGTCCAGCTTTGTAGGGTCGAAGACAACGAAGATGAGATCAGCTCTGTCAATGAACCACTGGCACACGTCATTGAACGGGTAACCTTGAGGAGAGGAAAGAGAGAAATCCAGCAGAAATAGCCAGCGCAGGGTGAGTCCCTCTGGGTCAAGGGATAGACAAACCTCGAGCCTGCCGTGTCTCACGCCCTGTCTGGGTTGGACAGGGTGTGAGACACAGCAGACTTCCCATGCAGCCCAGAACCTGTTTCTCATGTGCTGAAAACACTTCAGAGTTTCTTGGCATGAAAACCCATCCCTGTGTGTCTGGGCCTGTGACTGCCTGTCTCCCTCAACCTCACCTCCATCCCTCCTTTCTCCCTGCTGCTGGCCACCGATGCCTCCTGCTCCTGTGAACGGACATCGGCCGCAGCATTGCTCTCCTCAGTGGGCACCAAGAGGGTCGAGAAGCTGCTCTGTCCTGGCATCCCAGGTGCTGTGGGGATGGCGCTTCTCTGGGCCCTGCAGTAGCTCCAGCTGATGGCAAAGCCATCCGAGGGTGGCAAACAGAGCATTAAATGCTGAGCTGAGGCAATCAACAGCCCGAGGAGTCCCCAGGAAACACCCTGCCGAAACGCCTGACTGTCACACCTCCAAACAGCAGAAATGGCTGCTCTAGCTGATGACACTTGGGTACTTTCCCCAGGTCCCAGCTGCTGCTGCCACAGCCATGGGCAGACAAATGTCACCATCCCCTCTAGTGCCCTTTTGTGGCCTGGGGTTCTTCCCCGTTGTGCTGCAGCCGTCTTTGTCATCTGACATCATTACATCTTTTCTGGAGTCCCTTAGATGAACCCAGTAAACCCCTACCTCGTTCTTGCTGCTTGCGGTTTTCGATGATGCCCGGCGTGTCCACAAAGGTGACTCGCTCCAGCAGTTTGTGGGGCACCTCGATCCCTATCAGCTTCTCCAAGAAGTTCTGCCCAAACTTCTCCAGGGGCGAGAAGGAGCGGGCGCTGTCAGCAGCCATCACGATGCCCTCAATGGTCTTCAGCTTGGGGCCGTGCATGATGACAGTGAATTCGGAAGTGGTGGGTTCTGCCCCTGCCCAGCAACGAGAGAAGCAGCAGAGCTGTGAGATCCACACCAGGCAATGGACATGACAGGGCTGGCCTGGGACTAGCTGGGGAGCTCAGGAGCATCGCTTGCTTGCCAAGAGATGCTAGGGGAAGGCAAGCAGCGGGGCTATTAAATTCTTGCCAAACCTCTTGAGAAAATGCCAGCAGGGCTGTCTTCTGTGGGGACTGGCTGTTCTGGAGGTGGCCTGACTGCACAAGGTGCCCTGGAGAACCACCTCCCAGGAACCCTGATTCCCGTGGCGCGGAGCTGGCCACAGACATCTGCCCTCAGCTGCGAGATGACATCCACAGGAGCAGGGAGGAAGGAAGGGGAATGGCTTTTCTCCTGGGAGGGCGAATTAATTGGCTCCACGTGAGGAGGGAAGGGGAGAAGACAAGGTCAGAGCTGGTGAGCCCTGCTCTGCGGGATGGGGATGCTGCAGGGTGAGATGCCCTCCTCCTCCCCGAGGAGGGTGGACAGGCCCTGGGTCGTGGTGGGGAACATCTCCTTCCACTTGGCGCTGCAGAAGGGCAGCACGGACCGGGTTGCAACCTCCCGACTGTCACAGAGTGGGGGATCGAAGAGACACGGCCAGGAATCGCTGGCCACACGGACACAGAAATGCAGGTGCCAGGACAGCCTCAGGGGAGCAGGGGGGGAGCGGTGCGCATGGTACCTGTGTAGAGCTGGTAGGGAGTGTCGTCCAGCCCGAGGAGGTAGTTTATCATGGAGGATTTGCCGACACTCCACGGTCCCAGGAATAGCACCATTGGCTTGGAAGTGATCTCCCCATCTGCGGAGAGGGGAAATAACAAGAGGAAGTGAAGAAACAATAGCCGTCGCCGCGTGATTAACTCCCGGCTGTAACGAGCATCCCATCTGAGCGGCACGGCAGCGCTGCCGGGGAAACAGCCACCCTTTTTGGGGCTGCCAGCCATTCGCGAGCCAAGGCATCGCCCAGCGACGGGCCCCGGTGTCTGCAGGAGCCGGACATCACCGTGCTCCGTGGGAGACCCCATCTCACTTGTCTGACATTCTCTGAGGTTTGGCCTTTCTTAGATTGTGGGTGGACTTGAAGGCATTTTTAAACCTTGTCTCTGTTCAGTTCTGGTTTAGCCGGAGTGAATTCGGGGCTGGCTGCGGGGCGAGTGTTGTTTGAAGGCGGCCGCCGCAAAGCGTGTGACATGCGAAGGAGGTGGCCATGCCGCAACCAGGCGAACGCCTCGTGCAAAGAGAGCTGGCGTGGTTTGAGGAGCAGCGCTATGGCACGGTGCTTGGTAAGCGTGGTGTGAGCCTTGGGCCAGCTGCCTGCCTTGTGTTTCCACCGTACCCTCCCGGGGATCTGCGCCCGGGTGGTCACTCTCAGCCCCCCGGTTGAGCAGAGGGTCCCTGCCTACATGTGGGCTGGGTGCGAGGGTCCAGCCCGGTGTGGGGAGGGCACGAAGAGAATGAACAACAGTCCCCATCCTGCACTCTTCAAGTCATGGAGTTTGCTAAGGGGCTCAAAGAGGCTGGTGGTGGCCCGTAAGGACTTATCCTTGTGCCATGCAGTTGGTCTGGGAGCTGAGGGGTCCCTGGACACAGGCAGCCACCGTCCCAGGAGCAATCCCTGCTCCAGCGGGACTCGTTGCAGTCAGCCTGTGCCCACACCGCTCGACCCTCCCACCCCTCAGGCCACTGGTGGAGCCGGAGGAGCCCCTGGCCTGTGCCAGCCCCCAAGCTGTGCCCAGGACAGCCGGGAGCCTGCTCATCGGCTCAAGCCCAAGTCAGGCCAGAAATGGAAGTAAAAACTGGATGAGTGAGTTCCTGCTCGTGGGAACCTTCCCCGTCCCTGTTTGCGTACCAGCACTGATCTAGCCAGACAATCCCGGGCAGGAAACCGTGCCGGGAAAAGCGCGGTGGCAGATGGCAGAGAGCGGAGCAAGCGGCGGCCACCCTGCCACAGCGTCAACCTCGCACAGCCCCCGGCGTGTCTGCCCGGCAGCAGGGGCTGGCGATGCTCTTGGGGGACCCACGCCGCCCCCCGCCCCCTCCCTTCGGCCCCACTCCTGAGGCAGAGCTATTTTCCCTGCGGTGGCTGAGAGACCCCGCTGCTCTGGGGATGCCGCCCACACAGGAGCCAGCAGCTTTCCAGAAAGCCAGGAATCCATCTCCCGAGTCGGGGAGAGTCGCAAAGCCCATGTGGCACTGAGCTCCCGCTCCCGAGGGTGCTGGAGGGCACTGCACGGCGGCTCCACACCGAACCCATCTGATCCCGGACGCAGGAGTCGGGCAGAGCGTGCCAGCCTCCTCCTGCCTGCATCTGCCCATCGCAGGGCCACCATGTCACCGCTGGGGAAGGGAATGGGCTGGGGGATATCTCTCCACAGGTCCCAGATGTCCGTTCAGCTCAACCCTCCTCCCCAAAGCAGGGCAGCTGCACCAGAACCGCGGGGATGGCCATGCCCGCTGCCTGCTCCCTGCCCGTGAGCCACGGCGATCCAGCGTCGTCTTCTCACACGGGACAAAAACAAATGTTGAAACCTCAGATTTTCGTTATTAATTTGTGCCAATCTATCACTGCCACTCTGTTCGCTTGCCGGCTTTAATTGGGTTTCGGATGATGATGATGATTATTATTATTCCCTGTGATGTTGTGCCAGAGGTTTGAGGCGGGTCCCCGCGTGCTCTTTCGTAACACGTTCCTGGCCAGGTGTGGCAGTGTGAACACCGGCAGCCCGCGCGCCCCGGCTCCGCTTCACCTCCCCACCTCTGCCCCGCTGTGCCAAGGCGGGCGGCGATGCAGGCAGCCCCCCTGCCGGGTCACCAACAGCTCGTCGAGCCCACCTCTACCCTTTACTTTGGGAACGGGGTGCTGGCACCCCATGGGCTTCGCAAGCAGTGCCAGGCACTGGATCCTCACGTCTCCCCTGGTGGCAGCAGCTCCAAGGATGTGAGGCCACGCATGGGTGCTCCTCGCCGCTGCCCAAGGCGTGGGGTTGGGGTACCAGAGAGCATCTCCCACCTGGGAGGGTGCTGGCCTGGCATCTGCCCCTGCTACGTCCCCCTGCTATGTCTGTTCAGCACCGATTTGGGTCACCTTGATGGGCCGGCTGGGGAAAAAGAGCCAGTCCTTGCCAGCTGCAGGGTAGGGATGGCGGCAGCTCCATCACGGTGGCTCTCTCCAGCCACCCTGTGGCTGCTCGCTCCCAGCCCAGCCTGCCTCTCGCCCAGCTCCACTCATCCCCGCTCAAGCCCGGCACGTCCCGGTGGCATCTGCGGAAGCAGTCACGTGCTGGTGCGTGATTGGGCCCTGCCTGGGAGCAGGGGGGTCCTCAGACCTTGCACCCCTTCTCCTGTGGTCCCGCTTAAAGCATAGCAGCTTAAAACACGGCGTTTCTAAGCTGCCGTGTCTGCAGGGTAAGGAACATGCTGCCATCCGGCAGAGCACCCGGCAAACAAGGCCAGGAAGGTCATACCTCCCTCCGCAGGGCCTTGGACCGTTCAGCTCTGAGGGTAGGAGCAATTTGGATGCCTAAAAAAGTGTTTTTTTCCTAGAGCAGTGGCTTTCTGGGAGTTTTTTTCCATGTTGCTTGCAACGCCCAGCTGCCCTTGGGTGGAAGAACTGCCGCTCCGGGGCTGGGATCAACCCTGGGCCAGGTCTTGTCCCACCTTGTCCTCAAGCCCAACAAGAAGTGCCTGGTGCCGGCTCACCCCCTCTCTGTCCCGAGGATGCTAGGCACAGCAAAACCTCCTTCCTCGCCTTGTTCAGACCGAGCCACGGGGCAGGAAGGTCTTGCTCTGTCCTCAAACCACCGGGGGAAGGCTAAAACACTTGGGGAGACTCTCCCGGCATCGCCCACACCACCACCCCACCCCTGCACCCCAAACACTGCCAGCCCCTCTGCCTACGGCACGGACGCACTGCCCTGTAGCCCTTTTGGGGGTGGGGGGG
>NW_009647739.1:1894143-1899819 GCF_000708025.1 Charadrius vociferus
GCAGCTAGAGATGCAGATAAGACAGCTATCGGAATACGCTATATATATCTACAACCCTCTCCGCTGCCGGCACGCTGGCACGACAGGGAGCCAGAGGCCCTCCAGGCGCCGGCAGGGCTCCGTCGCGGCTGGGGCTGGGGTGCGGAGGAGCCCATTTTGGCAGAATCCGGCAGCTGGGGCTGTGGGGTAGGGCAGGAGGGCCAGAAGATGGGATTTCCCTGCCTCGTATCGCAGCAGGGACGTTGTCCCAGTGGCTCAGCACCGGACCCAGGGGAAAGGCTGGGTGTTGGCTGGCGTTTCTTGGCCCGTCTCCCATCTCCTGCTTTTCCCGGGGGGGACCCATCAGCGCAGCCGGAGCGGGACAGGCAGGGAGAGGAGCCAGCGCTGGCTCTCGAGGGGGCTGAGCCCGCCGCGCAGGGGCCAGCCTGTTACTGGGACAGCTGCTGCGGGCTCATCGGCTTAAACGGCGGCCAGCAGGGATCAAGGGTGGGACATTCGGGAAGGTTTCTGCCCGTAGGAGGGTGAAGGGCGGGAGGAGCTCCCCTGCAGGGTGGGCTATCTGTTGGGCTCCTCCAGTTCATGCCATGGGTGGGAGATCAACCCGCAGGTCCACCACAAAACACCTTTGAAACCATCGCTAAAGGAGTACGCAACCTCTGGAGTCATAACCCAAGAGGGAACGGTGTGAAAGCCCGGGTGAGGTGGGGATGCGCAGACAGGCCTGGGACAGACAAGTGCAGTGACACACGTGATGAGCTCCAGCAGGGTTGGGGACACCGGCTGCAGCGGGTGCCATGGGACGCCCATAACCGGGGTCTGCTCCATGCCTGGGAAGTGTGGTCCTTTTTGGAGCAGGTGAATAGGAAAGCTGGAGGCCAGCGTAGAGCTTAGGCAGCGCTGGCAGCATGCAGGGAGCAGGCAGCGATACCAACCTGTGGCGGAGGAGCCCAGGGTGCGTCCGGGGTAAGCTGTTAGCGGGGGAACACGGGGAGAGAGAAAAGGTACCGTGAGTCAAAGGAGGGATGCGGCTGCCCGGGTCTGTCCCAGGCCGAGGAGGGAGCTGCAGACTGTCCCTGGCCTTCTCGTGGGCAGGAAAAGCCAGCGACGGCCACATTCCCAGCGGGAGAGAAGGAGTTGCAGTCTGTGAGAAACGAGACCCGCAGCTATGGGGACAAGCACTAAACCCCCGGGCAGCGGGGATGTGGCAGGGGGGAGCAGCCCCAGGAGAGCTGCCGCGTCCAAGGCGGCACCCCAACCCTCCTGCCCCACTCGCCGGCGTTAATGCCTTCCCCAGCGACATTCACCGAGCAAACAGAGCCCAACAAGCCATGGTTAGGACGGCAACCAACCCCGATGAGTTTCCTGGCCACCTCGGTGGTGTGGTTACCTGTACCCAACCCCAGGGTGGCTGGTGATGGCAACCGGGAAGTCATTACCTATACAGGCATGCTAATCAGCGCATCTACAGTAATTAGGGTCACCAGCATGCACCACAGGCTGGCATGACTTCACAGCAAGTTTCCCATCACCAGACTGGGAGAGTCCCTCAGCCCTGGGCTAGGGACAGTCCCTACGGGGTGGCCACGCAGTGGCCAAGCACGCAGGCAGACCCGGCCGGAGCGTGCCCGCAGCCAGGTGGGATGGCAGAGCGGGGACGCGGGAGGGTGGCAGGCGGGGAAAAGGAGATGGCACCTGCTGGGATTAAACACGCTGTAAGCAAAGGGGTGTGGGGTGAGAGGTTTTTTTGGGGGGATGCACTGTAACAATTCAGAGCCTTAGGTTGGCGGTGGCAGCCGCAGCTCCCCCGGGACGGGTGACAGCCTTCTAGGCGGGTGTTTTTGCAAGCTGCGGGGAGCAGGGGGGGCTTCTTGGGTTACACTGGCTGGTGCGCGCGAGGGGAGCCGGTGGGAAGGGAGACAAAATGGAGGGCTGCCGTGTAATGGAGGGGCGAAGGTGCTTGCGACGGCACCCCTCTATATTGGCTTACACCTCCAAAGGTCACACATATTCCATGACAGGCCCGCTCTCCCAGCTGTCCCGCTCCTCTCGGCCAGCTCAGCCGGCAGCTCCGCACGCTCCAGCCTCCCCCCTGCTACAGGGGTTGGCACAGGGGGACAGGTTGGGGACATCTCCCAGCTTTCAGGGATGCCACCAATGCAATGAACCCACTCAGGACAGGGGCACCATACAGAGGAAGCAGCTGAGAAGGCTCCCTCAGCCCTACCACCTCCTCACCTGCTTTGCAAGGTCAAGAGGGCTCCTTGGGCCAACCCTCTAACTAATTTGCAGGTTTCTCTAATTACACTGCTAATGAGGGATTGGGAAAAGCTGGATCTGTGGGTATTAAAAGGCAAACTACAGGGCTTTAGGTTTCCAGGATGGGGCTGTGTGTGCCAGGGTATGGCTGGAGTATCAGAGAGGCTTCAAGGAGTTTGGTGGTGGGAGAAATGTTTCTGAGGAGAGCACGGCCGGAGCCACCCATGGCTGATCCAAGGGCTGCAGGCAACATGGTGTCCATGTTCCCTTCCCTTCAGGCAAGGAGGCTGTGACTGTTGGCTACCAGCTCTGGGATTGCATCTGTGATGGAGCTGACCTGCTGGACTGTCAGCCTGAGGGAAGGTTGCTCCTCGTGGTGAAATGGAACAGACCATGGAGTGCTGTGAGATGAGGCTGTGAGGAATGCCAGAACCTGCTGTCTGTGGCGAGTCCTGCTCAGGAGCTGGGTTTGAGAGGGGCCTTGGGTTGGGAAAACACCAAGGTTGGTGGTTGTTTCCTCGGGAGGTGGGAGGGAGGAAGCCAGCAGGGGCCTGTGAAACACTTGCTCCCTCCTGAAAGGGAGCCGGGAGGTGGCTGCTTGGGCATGGGATGACTGAAGGGCAGGGTGGGATGTCCTGACCGAGGAAGCAGGCTGTGCACCAGGAACTGAGGCTGTGGTCTGTATCCTCTGGCAGCGACCAGCAAAGCCAGGGTTAGAGCCTGTGATCCCACCAGCTGCCCCTGTAATCCCAAATGTTCTCCTCAACAGTATCATGGGATCACAGAATGGTCAGAGTTGGAAGGAACCTCTGGAGATCATCTAGTCCACACCCCCCCGCCAGAGCAGGGTCACTGACAGCAGGTAGGATGTGTCCCAGGATGGGCTGACAGTAAATGCTGGTGCTTGCACTGCCACCAACACAGACCGCAGCAGCTCGGAGAGGAGGTTGTTGCTGAATCTGTGAGCTCCAGGATGGAGACAGCTGGGACAGGGCATATCTGGGCTGTCCTCACCGCATGGTGCCACTGCTGAAGGGGCTGTGGAGATGCGCACTGGGGTGCCGACCCTACAGCTCCTGGTGCTCCTTCCCCAAGCACGTGGCAGTGCCGTGCTGTGTGAGTGTGGGGACAGGTCAGCCCACTGGGTGGGAGACAGCAGTTGTGGAGTGAGGGTCTGCAGGACACCCCTCCAGTGCTGGCTGCAGCTGTGACCCTCCCAGTTACTCTCCCATGGGGCAAACGGGTCGTGGTCCCCAGCTGCTGGCAAGCAGCACACAGCAAGGCAGGGACACGGGAAGGGGCCGCAGGAGGCACAGCTTGTGGTTGAGACCTAAAAATGCCTCTTCCGGGACCCCTGTGGGTGGGTGGTGGAGGATGTCCAGGGTGCTCTGTGTCTTGAGGGGGCAGGACCTTGGCTGAAGATGATGACTCTACAGCCCTGTCCCATGAGTCCAGCTGGTGCTCAGGTGGACATGGGCTGGCTGGGTCTGGAGATGTTCAAGCCTGCTTACAAAACATCTGGTGCTAATTTAGGAGTTGCATTTGTGCTGCAGTGCGGGGTGCCTGTAAAATGGGGGTTCCACTCCACGGGGATGCGTCCCGGGGGTTTGCTCAAATGAATGTGGGGCCCATGCACTGGTGGAGCAGAGTCCGGCTTCAAAAGGAAGCTCTGTGTGGAGGGGGTACCTAGGTCCTGTCTCACCAGGAGGGAGGGCATGGCTCCAGGGTGTGCGAGGCTGGAAACCTGGGGAGGGAGGCAGAACTTCAGGAAAAGGAGAGACCTTGGCAGGAAGCTGATGAGGGCATGTGGCCCTGGGACATGGGTGGCAGGGACTCTGGCATCCCCTGCCTGCCCAGCCAAGGCACAGGGGGTATCTGGCCCTGGCTCAGGATGGGGCTTGGGTAGGGGCTTACTTGAGTTACCCCTGTGAACAGGGACCTCAGACTTGGGCTCGACCCACCTGTGCTTGGAAAACGGGTCTGCTTGTGTCATGTGGGTCACAAGAGCTTCCTGTAGCTTGTGAGCATCTTGTGGCCAGGGCTGAGCTTTCCTCTTCTGGAGGGACATGTGTACTGCTGGGACTCAGCCCAAGCCACTGCCCATGGCCATGAGGACCTGCTCACCTGATCCAATGTCTCTGTAATTGCCAAGGGGTGGAAACTCTAACTCCCAGGGTGAGTGAAGGCTGCTGAGCTTGAGGGATACCCTGCCTGCATGGCTGTGTCCCATAATGAGCAGGAAGGATGCCAGCTCCAGCCACCCCCAGGAAGCTCATCCCCAGCCTTGAGAGGTCCCAAGCTTCCTTGCCAAGCCTGTTTCATTGGGCCGTGATCTCTGCTTGGCAGGGGTACAGGGCATTGATGTTGAGCAGGTGGAGGACCCGAAGCAGGCAGGGTTCAATGCTCAGCCTACACAGATGGTCCTGACAGCAGATGGGCTAAGAAAAATGCCTGCCGCTGGGTTCACTAGGGCATGTCCTCTAAGCCCAGCGTGATCATGGCCTTCTTGGGAAGCTGCAAAGGAAGACAAACTATCCGAGCCTTTCCATGATCTGCTCTCTGCGCTGTTAGCTGCTTCCCAATGACCTGATGGTGCCGGAGACCCCGGTGCCTGTGGCATTACCTGTGATCTCATGCTGCCTCAGCTCGTTGTATCTGTAGGACTGCTCCAGGGGCTTGATGGAGGAATGGTAGATCTTCCGCAGCCGCTGCAGCACTCCTGCAGGGGCAGAAGTATACAGATGGGTGAAAGGCAAACTCCACCACCCTGGTTGAGTCTCTCCTAGGTAAGCTGCTGGGCATTCCCTGCAGATCTTGAGGGTGACTCAGCCGTGGATCAAGGGACTTGGCTTACAGTTGAAATCTTGGCCAAACTGATCCCAGTCATGCATTTTGATGCTCCTCCCCACTAATGTTTCCTGCTGGGCACTGTCCCCATCTGCTGCTGGTCTTGAATGTGCCAGCAGCTGATGGAAGGAATGTCTCTCGTTAATGCTGTTTAGCACTCAACACCCATGATCCCAAAAGCCCTCCACTGTGGTGTCGGGGACCCCTGGAATGGCCCCTAAGCTGCTCGCTAGAAGAAAGAAGGAGCTTTTATCACGTTCTCACCAGTGCAGACTGCCCATGGGGCCAGCAGAAACAAGCCTTATAATAGCAAAACCCAATAAACAATTGGAATAAAAATCCCAACCCTTTATTACAAGTTACCCGAGGTTTCTCTGGGCAAGGATGTGGCTGGTCTGGGCTGATTCACCATCTGCACCTTCCAGCCTCTCTGCCCTCCTAATTCTTGTACTCCCTTGGGGCTGTTTTTAAAATACCTAAAATATGTTAACCCAAGAGCAGCAAAAGGGCTGTTATTGAAGATAACCTACAAGGAGTAAGGTTAAACCCAAAAGGCTCTAGGGAAGGAAAATC
>NW_009647739.1:1899876-1902910 GCF_000708025.1 Charadrius vociferus
GCAGAGCATGCATGGCTCGGTGCCACCCAGGCCCCCTCACCTGAGAAATCATCAGCAGGCTTGTCCTCGTTCAGCTTGAGGGTGTTCTCCAAGTGGGACCGGTCACGCTTGGTGGGCTCGCTGGCATCTTCAACTTCTTCTGGAGGAAAAGGCAAGGAGACTTGTTACTGCTGGAGCTGGGGACTCCACACAGGAGCTCACACAAGCTACTGCCGAGGGGAGGGCATGGGGGGGGGGGAACCTGCGGACCCACTGTGTGCCTCGGCAGATGCTGTCGCCTTTGGCATGCCGCAGGGTTTCTCTTTTGCAAAGGCTCCTGGAGGCTTGGCGGAGTGCCTGGAAGGGGCTCCAGGGCTGGGGCGTAGCGTGAGCACGTGCGGCACCTGCTGCCTGATGGGCCCCTGCCCACTGCAGCTCTTCCCCCGGCAGCTGCAGCTCCTCCAGGGCGAAGCCTCGACTGCAGGCGTGCTCTGCTCTGCCTCACCCTCTGTCTGCTCCCCCAAAACCCACGTATTGAGCCCGCGACACAAAGGCGTGCGAGGCTGGGGCTGGCTCTTGAGAGACCGGCCAGCCTGACCCATCCTGGCTGCCTCACCTTTGCCAGTGGGGTCGTTCCCTCCCACCTCTGCCCCCATGTCTGGCTGCAGCCCTCTGCATGGGACCGTGGCTTGTGGTGGCCCTGGGGACCCCAAGGCTCCATGCCAGGCCTGGGGAGCATGAGGCAGCTGCCTCCACCTGGGGTAGGCATCCTGGTGTCATAGATGACGAGACAAAGGTGTCCTCACCCCAGAGGTGTTGACATACCAACGACCCTGTGTTGCTCTAAGTGTTTTTTGATATCAGGAGCTGGGTTGGGTTTTAGTGGAGGTTTGGGGACAGGTCTGGGGACAGACGTGTGCTTCTCGCTGAGGTTGGGGATGCTGGGGCCAAGCAGGGCACCACCAAGCCCTGGGACTATGTTGTCTACCGAGCGTTGGGCTGAGGAAGACCTTTTGACTTGCCAAGTAAAGCCACAGAGACCAAACTGGGTTTCCCTTTGGGCACAAATGGGAACTTTTTGATCTGGGACGTTACAGATGAAAGCAGAAAAAGACTCGGCTGGGTCCGAAGGTTGTTGCCCAACCCATGGGCCAAAGTCCAAAAGCATTTCTAGGAAATCATGGCAGGGAGGGTATTCCTTTTCCTTAGCTAGCCTCTCGCTGAACTGAATGTGACTGGAGCTGGTGCTTCGGCAACTCATGGGTCTGAATTAGCTCTTCACACCTTCCTTATGAGGCAAGGGCTGGTGGACAAGAGACCCCCCAGCCCGGGCAGCATCCTGCCCTTGCACCAAAAAGCTGGGGGTCTGGAGGACTCTTGAGGGTGGAGGATAAAGAGCCTTTAAGAGGTCTGTGGGTGCTGGAAGGGGCCTGGGTGTTAAAAATCTTATCGGTGTCCACAGCCCAGAGGAGAAATCATGGGCTTAAAGTGCAGCAAGGGAAATGTCAGCCAGCTTTGATATTGCTGCAACAAGCACCTGCATCACAGGCGTCAGCGGGCTCCTGCCTGCGCCCTCGATGCCCGCAGCCGGCCCAGCGGTTAGGGGCAGGCACGGGAAGCACAAGCGTTAGGAGAGGGCCATGCACTAGGCGCGGTTTAATGTGCCAAGCTCAGCTCCGCCGGCAGTTGATAGTAGGTCACTCTTGCCGCTACAGCACACCGACAAGAAAAGACTCCAACCTATCTGGCTGTGATGGAGCTCAGTGGCAGCAGGGTGGGTGCTGTGGCCAGGTGGGCTCTCTGTTTCTGCCAGAGATGTCTTGTCTGCAGGGGGGTCTTCCACCACTGACGGCGGGTCTTCTGCAGCTGGGGGGTTTTCCACCACTGCTGGCGGGTCTTCTGCTGCTGGTACATCTCCTGCTGCTGGTGCATCTTCCACCACTGATGGCGGGTCTTCTGCTGCTGGTGCATCTTCCACTGCTGCCGGCGGGTCTTCTGCTGCTGGTGCATCTTCCACTGCTGCCGGCGGGTCTTGCCGGCGGTTCTTCTGCTGCTGCTGGTGGGTCTTCTGCTGCAACCCCACAGTGTGGGTGATGGCAGCTGGCAGGGCCATCCCTGGCTTCTCCCTTGGCAGCAGCTGCTGGTTCACCCCCACCCTTTTTGCTGGAAGCGCTGACCACTTCCTTGTCGTTCCCTTCAGTTTCATTCACTGGCCCAGCACCATCTTCCTCAGACTCTTCCTCAGATTCTCCCTCCTCCTCAGACTCTTCCTTGCCTCCATCTTCCTCAGACTCCCCCTGTTCATCGTCTTCCTCTGAGCTCTGCTCGCCCCCTTCCTCTCCCTCCTCGGGACCAGATACTGCTCTTGGCTCTTCCATTTTCTCTTCCCCAGGCTGCCCTTGCTTGTCAGAGGCTCCTTTCTTGGTGCCGGGCTCCTCATCCTCCCGGTCACGAAAGCCATCTTGTGCCTCAGGGGTGCCCAACATGGCGTCCTCCCCTGGGTCCTGCACCTTGCTAGGCTCCTCCTGGCCCTTCTCCATGGCAGTATCTTCCAGCTGGCCATCCCCTGGCCCCGGGTCCTGGCTCAGGCCACCTGCTGGCTCTTCCTCCCCCTCTCCATGTCCCTCCTCAGTGGTGCCGAGCAAGGAGGTGTTGGCGAGGCCGCCATCTTGGTCCTCCTCTGGGCTGCCATCAGCTGCCTTCTCCTCCAGCCTGGGCTCTGCGGCTGGCAAGGGGCTTTCGGCAGCACTGCCGACATGGTCCGTGCCGGGGGCGTGCAGCTCTAAACGATGAGAACAGCTCAGTCAGTCTTACCCGCGCCGGCACGCTGCTACCGGGGCACCCGCTGGCCTCCCGGAGGGGGGCCCTGAGGGAGGATTTGTGGCTCTTACCAAGAGGTTTAAACTCTTTCCTAAAACTTCTCTAGTTTCCAGCTGAATTTTTCTGTCCCTGTCGCAAGAAGCTGGGTGCAAGGATGTGTTTTGGGGCAGGGGGGCGAAGCCAATTCTAGCAGGGACCTCTACGGCTGCGCCGGCCGTGGCTGCCCGGGGCGGTG
>NW_009647739.1:1902922-1903748 GCF_000708025.1 Charadrius vociferus
CCAGCCGTGAGGTGCTGCAGGAAGGTGGCAAAGCAGCCCTAAAAAATGTGGGGGGAGAATAACGAAAAGCATAGCTAGAGGGGTTGAAAGGCACTTGGCAGGTTAAAAGGGTCCTTCCCCAGCCCTGAGATGGGAGACCATCGTGCCGGCCATGGTGGGTGGCTGGAGGAGGAGGAAGGGGCGAGGGTCTCCCCGGCGCCGGGCTCTGCCTTTCCGCAGGCAGGGCCTGATCCCGGCAGCAGGGCTCGGGAGCTATTTATTGTGCTCATCCCTTCACTAGGAAAGCATGTGCCACACTGCGCTGTGCGGCTGGCGGGGACAAAATGAGTTTGTTCTGTGGCCGGGGAGAAGCCATCCGTATTTTCCATCACCCTCTGACTGCAATTTAACATTAGTCAATGGGTGCCAAAAATAAAAGATCACCAGCTATACTGTCTCCGTTACAAACAGTTGCTGCTAGTCTAAATAATCCCCCGAAACGTCTAATGCCTGCATACCAGGGAAGCGTTTCAGAGGAAAATAATTCCTTTGTACTCCAGCTGGCAAGCAGATGCCAACCAGGAAAAAAAAAACACATGCCACCTCCACCCAGGCTGCGGGGAGGAGAGCGGGCAGCGCCGGGCACGGGGGGCCGGCTGGCAGCCAACCCTCTCCTCCAGCTCCCGTGCTGCATCCGTGCTGCAGGGCCATGTGTCCCACAGGACCTTGGCAAAGCCACGGCGCTGGGCTTGGCCATGGGGCCACTGTGGTGGCCAAGCACAGGAGTAGCCCAGCTAAGGTCAGTGTGGTGCTGGCCCTGGACCACTCAAACCAGTCTGCGGTGGCC
>NW_009647739.1:1903804-1904824 GCF_000708025.1 Charadrius vociferus
CGGGCAGCGGCAGGGGGAGGAGCCCTGCCGGGGGTTGGCAGGGACAGGCTGCACCTCAGCCTGGCACGCTGGAGCTGCTGCTGCGGCCCCTCGCCTTGCCGAAACCGGATGCACGGGTCACCCTTGCTCTGCCCTCTCCCACCTCCCCTGTCCTTTGCTGGCATGTGGCTTGCAGGTGCCTCCGGGCTCCTAATTCAGCTCCTGGCCGGAGGGAGACGGGTCCTGAGCAGCTCCCACCTACTTCCCTCCCACCCAGAGCACCCCTCTCCATCAGGTCACCTTCCCGTGGGACCTCCGGGACCCCTCAGGGTGCACAGCCTGCCAGGAGCCTCTAGAAGGGGAACCTGCTCTGTCTGACCCGCAAAGCCCCAGGGGGTCGGGGGCCAGCATGCCACTACCTGGCCCTGGTGGCCTGGAGACCAGCCCGGGTCTCCTGAGGGTCCCCTCGGCCAACAGGGACAGGGATATTCTCAGCTTGCCCCCAAAATAGCCGGTGACCTGGAGGGCTGGGAGGGGAGTGTGGCTCCTCAGGCGGGCGTTTTGGGAAGGGTCAAGGCGGGTGTGGGGGGAGCAGGACGGCACCAGGCAGAGGAGACCCTGAGCATCCCCAGGGCTTCATCTGGGGGCTGTGTGTCCCCTCGGACCCAATGCAGAGGGACAGAAGGGCCATCACCCATTGTGGCCAGGGACAGCGGCAACCCTAGCGCCCACCGTGAGCCATCCCCCGTGGGAGAAGGGAAATATTCCCCGGGTGCTCCAACTGGGATGTTCCTGCTGGTGTGCCCGGTCACGGGCTTTATTTCCTGTGACCTTCAAGGTCTTATACAAAGTCCCTCTGCCTTCTCCCCCTCCTTCTCCCTCCTGTTTCCCCTACATGGTCTCCAAATCCATCACACGGCGAATTGTGCTGATCTGCAGATGGCCGGCCGATGAGCAGCGAAATGGGCCGAAGGTTACAGGCTTAACACCCTCCACGCGTCCTCCCGTGGCTAAAAATACGGCCCGGCAACTGTACGAGGG
>NW_009647739.1:1905254-1910350 GCF_000708025.1 Charadrius vociferus
ACACGGGGCCATATGGAACGGCAGCACCCCGGCGCCAAAACGGGTCCTCCAGGAGGCTCCCAAGGAGCACCAGGGCCAGCTAGGAGGGATAGATGGGCACAGGTGGCCTTGGGAGGGACGCTCTCCCCCTCCGGCAGAAATAGGAGCCCCGAGCGTGGGGCCGGCGATGCGCAGCGCCGCGGGGATGGCTTTTCGCACGCCCCCTTCCTCTGCCCGGATCCCGGCCCCTGCAGCGCACAGGAGAGTTATCCACCATCTCCTGCGAGTCCTGCTCTCCCTTCGTCCTCCCAGCGGGAGTTTGGCACGGGGATTGCACCCCAAACCTGTCCGCCCTTTCCTTTTCGGGGAAAGGCAAGGCTGAACGAAGCCCGAGGGCTGTGCTTTGTTCGGACGAAGCCTTTTAAAACCTTATTGCGAGTGGCTGGACACAAAGGAGCCGCAGCACCGGGACATTTGGCCCTGCCGTCGGCGAGGGTTGGCTCCTGCCTGCCCCGGGCATCGGCATCGGCCACCGTGCGGGGGTCTGCCGGGGAGGGGTTGCAGCGCCCGGGGATTACGATGCTCCGTGCCGCTGCCAGCCAGCAGCCCGGCTGCTGGAAAAAGTAAGTCAAGGTGGATTAGCCCCATGAGCCTGACCTTTCTGCAACCAGTAACCCTTCCCAGGCGGGGAGACAGGGCCAGGGGAGCCCAAAGCGGGGACCGTGCCCCTCACCAGGGCTCAGGCCTGGACACCCCATCCTCACAGCCCACCGCTGGGCGCTCAGCTGAGTGCGGAAGACAACAGCATCTCATCCCTGCTCTTCCCGTGCCTCAGTTTCCCTCTCCGTGCTATCCCCAGCAGAACCTGGTGGAGGAAGTGCCCGGTGTTTTACCACCCTTCGGCAGCTCCGATGGCCAAGCCAGCGCCGCGGGCACCAGTGCAGGTGGGAGCCTGGCTCCAGCCCCAGTTCAGAGCCGGCCAGGCCACCACCTTCACCAACTGGGAGAGGAAAGTGCCCCAAAGTGGCTCAAGAAGCCCAGAGCACAAGAGCAGTCAAGGATGGGGTTGGCCTTCCAGACCCTCGTGCATCCCAGAGCCCAGAACATCCCATCCCGGAGGCTTTGTGATCCTGGGGCACCGGCAAAAAGCAAATATTTTCAAGGTTTTTTCAATGCAAAGCCCGGCAGTGGTACAGGAAACAGCTTTGTCAAGCTGACTTGATCTCATTTGTGGAAGAGATTTTTAAGTTTAGTTGAAAAAAAAAATTAAAATTATTTGATTTCTATAAATAGTCGGCTAGAACTGCATGATATTTTGATTAAGAAAGAGTGAAGAACCCTCACCAGGGTGCACCAAAGGGATTAAAACCAGGCTCGGAGCTTTCTAAACATAGAGATGAAAACGAGGAATCACTTCTGCGAGGTGTTTTTTCGACTGTCTCCCCACAGAGTGCCCACCCTGAAGATTTGGGAGGAAACCTGAACTCCTGCCTTGCAGGAGACATCGAGATCAGGGTGGTGGGAAATAAAGCATCTGTGACTCCCTGGCTGGGAGATCCGGGTCCACAGGTGAGCAGACTGCAAAAAAATGGCATGTATTTTGGCACAGGCAGATGTCACACTGTACATCGAGGAACATCTCCCCGTGCTGTCCCTCATGGGGTCTGCAGCCCTGGGGGATGCTGAAGGACCCGAGGGAAGTGCTGTGCCATGGCTGAGGCTGGAGGAGCCCCTTGCTCTAGAGGAGGGACTTCTGAGAGGTCACGCTGGTTCTGACCCTGGGCTTCCAGTGATGGGTGGCTTCACCAACCCACCCTAGGACCCTGCTGGTGGCCCCAAGGGACATCCTCCACGCACTGAGTATGAGCCTTCCCTGAGGAAGACTCCCCATCCCTCTTCTTTGGTCATCCCAAGGATTCTTGGTCACCTGGGCAGGACAGGGAAAGCCCTTGGTTGAGTCAACTTGGACCGATGATCCATTGTCCAACAAGATCCTCAGATCCATGAGAATGTCCAGGCAGAGATGCTGCCTGGCTGTGCCATGCAGCGGCACCCAGCCCCAGCAGGGGGGGTCTCCCCTGTACCCCCAGCAGCAGCGCAGGGAATCCCACCTCAGCCATCCCACAGGGCTCCGAGCCCTTTTCCACAGCGTTCCCCCACAAGCGGGGAGGTGGGCAGGGTTGAGCCACGCGCCCGACTGGCACCGCGGCCGTGCTGCCGCTGCCAACACCCCAGCCTGGCTCGGGGTGTCCGGCCGGAGACTCCCCGGCCCCTCCGCCAGCCCCCGCCGGCACACGAGCTCACCAGCTTCCTCGGGCTATCACTTACAAGGGAAATGTCCCCACGGGCTGAAAATAGCCCGGCGGAGCGCTGCCAAGGCATCGGCACCCGCTGCTATTCCTGCGGTGCCGGGGGAATCGGCGATTTTTATGAGCGATTCAGTCACCCTCGGACCCACCGGCCGGGCTGGGGTTTCGGCACCCCGGTGAGCCCGCGGTCCCAGCGCAGGGAGCTGGCGCCTGCGTGGGGCTGGTGGATCAGCAAGTGGGGACATGGGGACATGGTGGGGACATGCCAAGAGCGCAGCCCCACCGAGCATTGTTCCTGGGGGCAGCACAGCCCTCCCAGCCCCACGTCACCCCGCAGGGATCTGCTGGTGCCCTGTGCCACCGGGGCCGTGCCCAAGCGAGGTGTCCTGGCTGTCCTGCCCGGCTGGCTGTCACCTACACACCAGGCCAAGGAAGGCTGATGGGAGAGGGTGTCACCATGCGGCCAACCTGCCCGACATCTGCCCTTGGCCAACATTTTGGGAGAGATGGGGCACCCATGGGGGCCAGGATCTCCTCCAGGCGAGGTACCAGGGGTGTGACAGGGATGTAAGTGGCACAGGTAACCAAAACCTGTGGGTGCATGTGACACCCCAAGCCCTTTGCCTCACTGTTGCCACCCCTGCACCCAACGGCAGTGGTTGTGCTGATGCAAAGGGAAGGTGGAGGTGAGTCCGGTGGGGTGTCGCTGGGACACAGCGGTCCCCCACCTCTGGCGAAGCTCATTACCCTGGGGGGGGGGCATTTGCCTGGGGTGGTCAGGGTAGGAAGTCCCCATGGATGCTGTGTCCTGGGCCCTGAGCCCATCTGAGGTGACATAACGCAGGTGGTGGAGCCCACTCCAAGACATTCTGTCCTGGGAGGTGGAGCCCACCCCAAGGTGACATGTCCTGGGTGATGGGGAACACCCCAAGATGCCATGAAGACACGGTGGTGGAGCTCACCCTGAGGTGACGCATCCGGGCTGAGGCAGGATGAGGATTCCTGGGGGCAGTGGCCGACGCTGGCTGTCACCAGGAGAGGTGTGTGACAGCCCTGTAGTGCCCTCTGCACTTGCTGCAGGAGGATGCCAGCATCCCAGGGCTTTCCTCAACTCCTCCCCCACCTTGAACATGGTGACGGCACAGCCCACTCAAATCCACGATGGCTGCTGAGCACAGTGGCTGGCCACTGCCTTGCCCATTCCCAGTGGCCACGGGGACTCACCACGACCACCCAGCCTGGAAGGGATGGCTGGGCTCTGCCTGAGCTGCGAGCATGGGGAGAAGGAGACCTTCCCCTGAGCAGGAGCAGGGACGCGGCAGGGGGCGAACACCCTCACCCAGCAACGACCGTGGTGGGTGCCGGTCCCCACCGGGGCTCCCACCCGCTCTGGGGAGCTTTGCCAGCCCCGGCCACATGGGCCATGGGCCGTTTTGGCCAGGGCTGCGTGAGCGTGGGCACAGAGCCCTTCCCACCCCGCTGACCTTTGGGAGCGGTGACAGGGTCGCAGCGGCCCCAGGAGTCACCAAACCCTCTGGGCGCTGCGGCCCTGACGGCATGTCCCAGTGCCGCAGTGCGTGGCAGAGGGGACGGTGCCTCGGCCGGGGAACCAGGGGACTCTGCACCCTCACAGCCAGCCATGGGGACACCCGGGGACCCGGCTGTTTCCCCCAGCCGGGGACATCACAGCTGGAGCGGGGAATCCAGCCCCGTGTGTCCCTGTCCTCCCTCGCCGCAGGGACACCGTGGCCAGAAACCCAGATGGGCTCTACCAAACTGCAGCTGCAGCCACTCTGCCGTGTTGGGTGGTGACCCTCCACTTCCACACTCAGCTGATATCCACAAAAAAAAGAGCAGCTTTACCCAGGAGATCCCCATTCATGCTGAGATGGAGGTCAGCATGGTTAACCCGGCCATGTCCCCACCACTGGAGAGGCCACCCCATAACATACCCTCACCCTGAGGACCGCACCGCTCCACCATGCAGTGGTGAAGCTCCTGGTTCCCCACTGGGCTCCCCCTGCCTTCTCCCCACCAGAAGGGAGTTAAATAGGAAGACAAGGCCCAAAAATAGGAAAACACACGCCCCCTGAACCACCTCCTACCCCACAATGGGGCCCAGGTCCAAGAGCAAAGCTTGGCACCAACAGAAAAGCAAAACTCATCCTGCAAACCGCACCGGTCCCCGTGGAGCAGAACCACGGGCAGGAGATGTGCCACTGTTTGCCTCTTTTTCCCAAATCTACAAAACCAGGGCGAAATATGGGACACCCTACCCGGCCTTGCCCCCAGTAAGCAGGAGGCGCTGAGGGTGAGGACTCGGGGGGCTTCAGCTGCCCCTCAGAGCCAGTTCTGGGGCTGCAGACCCCAATATCCCTCCTGGTCCCAGAGCCTCTTCCGAGATGGGACACCCTGAGCAGGGTGTTGGTGACGGGGTGCCCAACGCCATGCCTGACCCCACGGCATCACCGTGCCAGCCTCAGCACAACCAAGAGCTGGGCTGGTGGTCACCCACCATGGTGACAAGCCCCCGATGTCCCACAGGGCCACCAGCCCAGCTTGGGGTGGCACCAGCCACTGGCCATGCCCGTAGAGGACCTTTCCATCCCCCTGTTTCCACAAACCCAACCTGCCGCCCCGTGGAGGTCACCCCACCACCCCTGGGGTGCGTCACTGGCCCCAAAACCCCTTTATCCACAAGAATGGTCCAAGATGCCCTTAAAAGGCCAAAACTCAGCGGGGCTGGCAGTGCCGGGTGCTGGAAGGCGGCAGCTGCGGGTGCCCGTGCGCGGGGCCGCGGCGGCGCAG
>NW_009647739.1:1910638-1911514 GCF_000708025.1 Charadrius vociferus
GGGGCCCTGCCCCGGGGCACGTGGGCGCCAGCCCAGCCCCTGCACCCACCTTGGCCCCAGGACCCCAACCCATGCCGCCCCCTCCAGCCCCTCCTGGCCATGGCCCCCCCAGCCATGCTTCCCTGCAGATTTTGGGGTGACTGCAGCCCCGGCAGAGCTGTCGGGGAGCCCGGACCTGCCACCCTGTCCTGCTCCTGGCACCCACCCAGCCCTGGGGCGCAGGCTGAGCTCACCAGGCACCCCAAACCCTCACCGGCACCCGCAGCCCCACGAGCACCCACAGTCCCACGGGTACCCGCAACCCTGCAGGGCACCCACCGCCCCGTGGGCACCCGCAGCCCCTCGGCTACCCGCAGTCCCAAAGGTGCCACAGCCCCGTTGGGCACCCAGGACCCATAGGCACCCATGGCCCCAGAGGCACCCCCAGCCCTATGGGTGCTCACAGCCCCATAGGCACCCACAGACACCCACAGCCCCATGGGGACCTGCAGCCCCCTTGGGGGACCCCGCAACCCTCTGGGGACCCACAACCCCATGGGGACGCGCGGACCCATGGGATCCCTGCAGCCCTGTGGGGACCTACAGCCTCGTGGGGACCTCACAGCCCCATGGGCACCCTGCAGCCCCATGGGGACCCCACAGCCCCATGGGGACCCACAGCCCTGCAGGCACCCACAGCCCCAAGAGGACTCCACAGCTCCATGGGGACCCCACAACCCTATGTGAACCCCACAGCCCCATGCAGACCCATGGCCCCATGGGGACCCTGCAGCCCTGTGGGCACCTGCAGCCCCATGCAGACCCACGTCCCCGTGGGGACCCCGCAGTCCCATGAGGACCCACAGCCCCAAGGGCACGCACATCACTCAGGTGATC
>NW_009647739.1:1911961-1912911 GCF_000708025.1 Charadrius vociferus
CGCTCGTCCTCTCCCAGGGGGCCCTGGGGATGGGGACAGGGACAGGGACGGGGCACGGCAGCAGCGCTGCGACACTGGGAAAAGCTCGTGTCAGGGATTGTGATGGCACGGGACACCTCCTGGTATGGGGTCTCCGGGGTGGCACTGCCCATGTGGGGTCACCCTCCCTGTCACGACATCCCGCTGGTGTAGGGTAGTGGCTCTCCTTGGGCTGTCCCAAGCTCCTGCAGCCTCTTTTTGGCTGGAGCAGGATTTAATGGAGGGGGAGAGTGGAGCATCACGGCACCACGGTGTCCCCCATCTGTCCCCAAAGATGGGTGTCCCTGGGGAATCTTGTCCCGGGCTGATTTGGGGCCCCCTCTAGCCATCATGGGCCACCAACTCCAGGTGATGCCACACACCCCGTAGGCAAGGGGACATGTCCCCATTGTCACCGGCACTGAGCTGGCAGCACAGCACAGGGGATGGCGGCAGCCAGAGGCGCAGGGTCGTCAGCTTCTGTCACCCTCACTTGTAAGGGACGGCCACCCAGCGCCGTCCGTGGCAGAGTGGCCATCACTGGAGGAGCCACTTGTGAGGGGCCGTGACCCACCATTTTCTTGGGGAAGGGGCCAAACTGGGAGGAAAACAACAGTGTGTGTGTGTCCCCAGCACATCTCTCCCCCCTAAGCGTGGCAGCAGGGGCAGCCCCCCACCCCGTGGTGGGGGTGGCAGGGAGGGGACAAGGGCAGGGGAGGAGGCAGGAGCCCGCCCTGGGCTGGGCACCACGGAGGGTCACGGTGTGGAGGGGCAGCGGGAGAGACCCACGGCCGTGGGGGATGCTGAGAGGTGGGTGCCCCATGGGAAAAGATGGGTGCCCTCCCCCAAAAAAAGCCACGGAGAGAGATGGGTGCCCCCACCCCGACAGAGCAGCCCCACGAAAAGCCGTGCAGAGAGACCAGTGACCACCA
>NW_009647739.1:1914798-1915229 GCF_000708025.1 Charadrius vociferus
CCATGACAGACCCAAGCGACACAATCACGAAATAGAAAAGCTCTTCGGAGCTGACGGACCCCGCGAACCGGATTAAGTGCTTAAAGGAGGGATGGGAGCGGGATGGGGGGGGACGGGGATTGGGACAGGGATGGGAACGTAAAATCAGCCCCCAAACTGCCATCCCCGTGCCAAGGAGGTGGGCATTGGAAACACCGGGGGGGGGTGGCACGTGCCGGCCCTCCTGCCTGGGCTCCGATGGCACAATCCCAGGATTTTTTTTGCTCTCCAAAGGGGTTTTCCCTGCCCCACAGGGGATCGGGGAGCCGCGGTGGGGCTGGTTGTACCCCGAAGCAGGGGGGTGCCCGTCTCGCGTTTGCTGCTGTGTCACTTGGCATCTCCCCCCTGCTCAAAAACGAACATTTAATTAAACAACAACAACAAAAAAAAAA
>NW_009647739.1:1916347-1917721 GCF_000708025.1 Charadrius vociferus
TGAAGGGTGACCTTTGCCTGCTTCTAGCGCTCTGCTTTACAGTATTGGAAAAAGGTCATAAAAGAGACCCAAATCGCGTTGTATTTTTTAAAAATTTCAGCATATTCTCTGACGTTTCCCCCCCCCGCCCCGGCTCCCCTCCCCGGCTGCCGGCCGGGGGGTGTCAGGGCAGTTCCCCGTCCCCCGAGGGTTCTTCTTTGCTCTGGTCCATGGAGTCACTGTCGTTGCCTTCGGTGTCGGAGGCGGTGTCGGAGGCGGAGGGCTCGGGGCAGGGCAGGCGCGGCGTCACGATGACGGCGCGTCTCTGCTCCTCTTCCTGCAGCTGCTTCTCCTGCGTCCCCTCGATGTGCTGGATCGCCTGCCGAGGGCAACCACCCCCCGTCAGGACATCATGCCGTCCCCCACTCCCATGCACCCAGGGGCGAGGTTTAAGGGACCCCCCACCCCACCACCGTCCTCCCCGGTTCCCTCCTTACCTGAACGATGGTGTCCAGATTTTGCCGGGACGTGGAGACTGTGTTGATGACCGAGGACGGGCCCATGGTGACCACGGTGACGTGATGGGAGGGAGGCGGCGCTGGAACGATCACGGTGGGGTGGTGGGTGGGCGCTGGGGGAGCGTGTGATGGCAGGAGCTGGGGAGAGAAGCCAAAAAAAACCTAAAAAAACCCTGGTCAGCAGGGACCTGGGCACGGCGGCCACGGGGAGAACATCACGCTTGCTTGTGGAGCCCAAACTCCTTCGAAAGCCCGTAAAGGCTGAAGCAGCAGCTCAGCTGCTCTGGTTCACCCATCCCGGACGGACGTGAGAGGATGGCAGATAAAAGCCACCGTCACCTTAGCTTTGGCAGGGCAGAACGTGAAGGATTCCCCATATGCCAAAGCGGGAAAGATCTGAGCTTTTAAGCCAGGAGAGACAAGTGCCAACCCTCCCATCGCCCCGATCTGCACAGCTGGGAACCCGCCGCACCCCTTGGAGATCCTCGTTAAAACAGCGGATGGGAAGATCCGCCCTAGCAGGGAGGCTAAGGAGGGTTCACCTAAAAATAGGCTGAACTTCCCCGGGAGGTGGCCGGCAGGGATCCTGCGGGGACGTAGCTCCGCGGAAGCCAAAGGAGGGAGGAAGCTGGTTTTTCTCCCTCCCTTTGAAGTTCCCCACGCCGGCGTGTGCCGGGGCTGAGCTCAAGGGTGGCAGGGAGGAAGGCAAGGACTGGGTGCCGGCACCTTGCTCACCTCCTCGCTGCACCAGGCTGGCGGAAGGCTCCCCCCACCGTTGGCAAACCCGACTGTGCCGGGGGATGAGGCTGAAGGCTCCCGGCCCCGCAGTCCCCCGGCAGCGCCACCTGCCAGCTCGCCCCCTCCTCCCTCCCAGCCC
>NW_009647739.1:1918990-1923263 GCF_000708025.1 Charadrius vociferus
AGATGTCCGGCGAGCCGATCCCCTCGTCTTTGTCCTCTGCCCGTCGCCGTTTCGGGGAGGAGCCACTGAACTCCTGCCACGAAGACGTGGTGTCAGGGGACAGGGACCGGCCCTGATGCTCTCCCCCACATCCAGACCACGTCTGGGTGACGCCAACCCCTCAGCCACCCCCAAACACAGCTCCCTGCAGGGAAGGGACTCCCTGGGGGCAATGGGAGCACATGGAGTAAACGTCTAGGGATGGATGGGCTCCGGCGCCCTGCGCTTGCCCACCCTCCTGGCTCCTCACACCCCCAGCCTTGTGAAAACCCGCTTCTCAAACCGTGACACCCCAGGCGGCTGAACCGGACCATCACAGAGCTGAAGCTGCCACTGGGCCATACCCTAATACCCCACATGGAAAATGGGACCCCAGCCCTTCTCCCCATGCCAGGTGAGGGATGTCAGGTTGAACGGGGCTCCCCTGCCCTGCCAGGAGGGTGCAAAACATCTCCATCCCCTGGCTTGTTAGGGCAGAGGGTCTTGCCCTGACTCAAACGAACAGTGACCATGTCCCCTCCCCGGCCAGCGAGGACTGTCCCATCCCATCCCATCCCGTGCTGTCCCATCCTGTCCCTGGGGCATGCACTACCTGGATGAACCGCTTGAGCTGGGTGTTCTGCTGCAGTAGCCGAGTCTTCTCCTGCTCCAAGGAGAAGATGTACTCAGCCGTCTGCTGGAGAATGGCAGCCTGTGGGAGAGCCAGGAGGGGGACACTGAGACAGGAGAGACTCTGGCAACCGCTGGAGACCCCTCCTGCCAACTCCCTCCCTGCCCAGGAGGCAGCAGCACCGCTCCTTGCCCGGCCCCGGCATCTCCATCCAGGGTCTGCTTCACCCCCAGGTCTCCCCTGCAATTTCCACCATGGTGAACCCCCAGTTTACTCGTCTTGGGAACCCGACCGGCTGCCAAGCGCCGCCTCCTCACCCCGCTCCCCTCCACAGCGGGGCCACCTCGTCACCCAGGCACACACCACCCTGCTGTCACATGCACCCAACCCACGCCGGGACACCAGGTTTGTGATGCACACCCACTCCCACCCAGCAAACCTCCCCAGAAGAGACCTCCATCGGCGGATTAATATATGCAAACATCCCCAATTACTCTCGCAGCCCCATCCTGCCTGACAAGCAACGACAAAACCCTTCGTGTGCAGGACCGGCATCTGCACCCCGTGTCGCCGTGGCCTCGGTGACGTCCCGCTCACCTTGCTGAGCTTCTCCCCGTCCGTGTGTGGGATGAGGGTTTTCAGAGACTGGAAGCCAGCATTGATGCTCTGCATCCGCCGCCTCTCGTTGCTGTTGGCGATTTCCCTGCGTATCCGACGCTCCTGGTCCCGCTGGGTCTCCGGAGTCAACGGGATGTTGGCCAAGCTGCGAGAGAGGCACGGGGTTAGGCAGGAGGTGGTTTACTTTATGTACAGGGCTAAGACCAGCAGCAGACAGGGAAATACTTCACAAGACATTAAGTGTTCACGTCTATTTTAGGCCACTTCTGTGTATTAGTCTGCTCATTAAGAGTGCTGAAAGAGAGGGTACGTGTTGTAACAGAAAAGCAGATCCCAAGACCTGTTCAAAACACATTAAATAAAACCAGCCCACAATGACCTAAGACAGCAAGTCACCCACACATCTAAATGACAAGGGGTGAGGAAAACCGATATTCTTCAGTTGGACAATTCTGCCAACACTGAAAAATGGGATCATTAGAAACGCATATCTCCAATACATCTGCTTGACAAGATGTAAAGCCAACTGCTATTTTTAAGTGTATGCATGCAATTTCATTTGAGAGTTAGATCTTATGATTTATTAGATTGGCTGGAAGGAAAATGCCAGTACCATCCATTGACTTCCAAAACCAGGCACATGATAAAGACTAGATATTATCGCATTCATAAATTAAAGTTCTCTCCTCAGCAGCAAGCCGGGATGGCGGCGAGGAGGGCTTTGGCCGGCCAAAGCCAACACCCGGGCACGGGTCCAGGGCACCCGAGCAAAGCCCACCACCATGGGGGTCCAGCTTCTTTGCCCACAGCCCACTTCTTCCCTGAGACAGCCCAGGGAGCAGTGTGACTGAGCCCTGGCAAGGGTTTTGGATCACGGGGATGGCAAGCCCTCCAGGCAGTGCCCAGCACCGGCAATTAGTTAATAAGCCGAGGGCCAGGGTGATAGCTGCCCGTTATGCCAAACCAATGTGACCGATAGCCCCTGCCACCCACCGGCCATCTCAGCTCCCTGCTGCTACCAGCAGCAGCTCTCTCCAGGGTGCACGCAAGCACCCAGCACCCACCGGCCGCACGTCAGGCACCGGTGCCGGGCACACAGCGAGGCACTGAAGACTAAACACAAGGGGCAGGCTGCTGGCACGAGGCGAGATAAGACAGGCTTTGGCTCCCACCCTGGTGCCCAGCGGCTCCCGGATGGGGAGACAAGACCGTCCTATGCAGCGCCTTGCCCACACTGGGGTGGAAAGCAAAGTCCGGCTTCCTGCCGTCCCGGCGAGGCCATGGAGGAACCATGGAGGTTTGGGAGCCCGGGGGTCTATGTGGTAAAGCCAAGCCCTGCTCACAGCATCGCCGTGTGCCCAGGCAGCGACCGGAGGCTCCCAGGCCACCCATCGCCTGTTGCGACTGGGGAACACACCGTGACTCCTCTGAGATACAGGGGATGGGGAAGGATCCCAGCTCAGCCCAGAGGGATGGCGGCACAGGGCTCCCATCAGGTGGCCATCACCTGCCTCCCTGCTCCTGCCAAAACCCAGCCCCAAACTCAGCCCCAAAACGTGCCAAAACTTCAGCAGGTCTTGGGGATACCATCCCCTTTCTACGGGCAGGCTCCGTCCCCTGGCACACCGATGTCTGGTGGGGCACAGGAGGTTGCCATGCCGGGGTGTCCGACTGCCAGCTGTGGCCACGCAAGGGGAATGGGACAGAGAGGCCCAGGACTGGGCAGCACGGAAGCGGTTTCTTAAATACCGGGGAAGGAGGAAGAGCCTGCTTCCTTGCCGGCAGACCTCCCGCAACCTGCCCCGGCTGCTCTTCCTGGGAAGAGACCCGAGAAGTGACAGCTACATACGGAGAGGGCGAGAAGAAACCACGGATTCAGAAGCTGAGCTGGCACCTAGCACCGCTGAGGACGGGGCAGGACAGAGGCGGGGGGAGCAGATGGCACCCACAGGAGCTCTGGCACAGCAGAAAAGCCCCCGGGGTGCCGCCAGCCCCGTGCCATGGGGTGCCATGGGGTGTGGGTCGGTGGAATAGAATTTGGTCCATCCCGCCACGGCGGCAACGGCAGCTCGCCCGGACCTCGAGGGAAACAAGGGGAGTGACAGAGCCGCTCCTTTGAGGTCAAAGAAAGGGTGTCCCTGAGATCACAGGCAGGGTATCCCCGAGCTTTCGCAAAGGGCATCGCTAAGCGTGCAGAGAGGGCGTCCCCAAGCTCGAAGGCAGGGCACCCCGGAGCTCGCGGCGGTGGAAAGGCAACAAGGCTCCCCCAGAGCTCTGCCCCATGCCTGGGGCAAGTGTAGCCTCCAGCAGGACAGCCATGTCTCCCTGCCCCACATAGTTGCCCTCCCACCCAGGCTATGGGTCCACACTGGACCATAACCTCCCACAGCAATTCACATGGCGAGACGCAGTGAAGCTGGGGCAGACCCTGCCCCAAAGCCGCGTTTCCCCTCCGGGGGGCCTCAGATGTGGACACCCCCCGAGCACCCCTCACCCCAGGTGCGCCCGTGGGGCAGCGGGGAGATGGGGCAGGGCTGTGGGGTCCCCCCCAGTGCAGGACTGGCCCCGGCGGGGAGCGTGTGGGCTGGGGCAGGGCTGACTCACGGTGGGGTCTGGGCTGCCCCACACGTGTAGTGGGGCCTGGCCACTGTGGGCTGCCCCACGGGGACCCCACGGGGCTGAGCTGCCCCATAGGGAACCCACAGGGACTCCCTGAGCCTCAGCTGCTCCACCGGGACCCCACGGGCCTGAGCTGCCCCACAGGGACCACAGAGGGACCACAAAGGGACCCCACAGGCCTGAGCTGCCCCATAGGGAGCCCACAGGGACCCCACGGGCCTGAACTGCCCCACACGGACTACAGAAGGACCACAAAGGGAGCCCACAGGGACCCCACGGGCCTGAGCTGCCCCACAGGGACCACAGAGGGACCCCACGGGGACCCCCCAGGCCCCTCGGTGCCCAGGCGGCCCCCCAGGCGCGGCAGGCCCGGGCCGCCCAGGCCCA
>NW_009647739.1:1924533-1928155 GCF_000708025.1 Charadrius vociferus
CCTCCACCCCCCCCCCCACCCTACCCTCCCCTACTCTGGCCGGGCTTGTCCCCATCCCATCCCCGTCACGTCCTGTCCTCATCCCATCCTACCTCATCCCATCCCATCCTGCCCTAGCCCTACCCCATCCTATCCCATCCTGTTCTCAGCCCATCCTATTCCCAACCTGTCCTGACCCCATCCCATCCTGCCCTGTCCCCATCCGATCCGACTGTGTCCTGTCCTACCCTACCCTACCCTACCCTACCCTACCCTATCCCATCCCATCCCCTCCATCACATTGCATCCCATCTTGCCCTGTCCCCATACGATCCTGTCCTACCCTATCCCACTCCCATCCCACAGGAGAAAGAACTAAACTTGCCATTAATTGCAGGTGAATAAAAGTCAGGTTGGCTGTGCCTCTTTAGGTTGATAACATTAAAGTTTCTCTCAAAATCTTAAAATCTGTCATTTAAAAAATAAAAATCCCAAGATCCCACACAATGGAAATATACTCAAAACATTAAAAGCCCACCCCATCCCATCTGGCCCTCCCCCCATCCAATCCTATCCTACCCTGGCCTGTCCTGACCCCATTCCATCCCATTCCCATCCCATCCTATCCTGACCCCATCCCATACCCATCACATCCTATCCTCATCCCATCCCATCCCATCCCGCCCTAGTCCTATCCCATCCCATCCCACCCCATCCCATCCTGCCCTAGTCCTATCCCATCCTACCCTAACCTGTCTTGTTCCCATCCTATCCCATCCTGTCCTGGCCCTCGTCCTATCCTGTCTCTTTATAACTAGTCATTTAGCAGTTTTTGTTTCTGCAGTTAACTTGCCTACTTTTAACAATTATGTACAGTATTTACGTTCCTAATATTCTGAAATGAGAACAACTGATACTAAAAACTTTTTCTATTTTTAATTTCAAGCTAGAGGTTCAGGGAAATTAAAGGTCTAGAAACAATTGCATCTTTTTTCGCCAGGACTGATTCTTTCATTATCTATATTTATCTAATTAGTACAACTTTTGATAAACACTAGGTGTAGAAGCAATGGGTACCTTCTGGCATAGATACCTGAAGTTACACGTGCTCTGTTAGTTCATTACTGACTCCTAAGTATACAAGTGCTAGGGTCTAATATACATTACCAATGCCTCATTTTTTCTGAGTCTGCAAGACTCAGCAATTTAAGTACAACAGTAAACAATACCAAAACCTGAAGTTAGCTGTTCCGCTGCTGAAATGCAGCAGCACTGAGATTACCTAAAATGTCTTTAAAAAAAACAAAACAAAACAAAACATTAAAAAATGAGATAAGCTAGTCTGAATGTATTTGTATAATGTCTGGTGGTGTGTATAAGGGAGTTAGCCTGTGCAAAAGCGACCAACCAAATTTCTAGATTATGGGTTGTGTATGATTTTATTTTATGTGTGTATTGTGGCTGCTTTGGCTTGTGGCTGTGCTTTGCTTATTGTCACTAATGCTTAGTTATTTTCCCTCCCTGTGCTATGTGGTTTTGGGGTTATATCCTAGCTCTTAATACAGATACAGCAGCTGGACTACTGATACGTAGCATTCATCTGGTAACCCAAAGACTCAACTCCCAGTGGAGACAAGACATGAGTATCTCTCTGGCTGCACTGGAGCTTCTGTCTGGACTGGCAAAGGTGAGAGGTGAAGTTTGGTGCGCTCTGTCGTCTTCTCAAAGGGTGTTATAGTCCTGTTTAGGTGAAAGTCATGCCACCAAATATTTGTCAGTGTCTGAGTTTGTCAGCAAATGTTCTATTTGAACATGAGAAAATGCAGTACTCTTTTTGTACTTCATCTTTTCCTAATGTAAATGTTCTGTCACCCAAATGACGTGGCCCTGTAAATGCCTGTTGGCTGAAGGTGAAGCTCAGGGTGGCTGCTTCAGATACACATGGCTCCATTGTATGACTCTGGCTGGTTTTGTTGAGCTCGCTGGATGGCTCTTAACCTTTCTCATGGATTCCCATGTGTGTCTGGTTTTGGTTTTGTTTTTTTTACACTATTGGGGAGGAATCTGCCATATGAGATTGCACAGTTGAGGAAAAACTCAAAAGCTTCCAGTGGCAGTGTAGGGGCTCGGGCCGTTAGTTTTCAACCCCACCGTTGAACCATTTATCATAGCTTTGCTTGGGTGGGTGGCCAGTCTGTCTGTTCACTGCGTACCCAGACTTAGAAACAAGAGGGTTTGTTGCTGTTAGTTGGCAGATTGCAAATGTGCCAGGGTATTAAACAACTTCATTGCCCTTTTTGTAAGTGGCATACCTGATTTTTCCCTTCCATCTCATCTTGGAAGTAGTTTTCTGAGATTAGAAAATGATCGAGATTTTCTAATATGAAGATGTCACCTTCTTCAGAGCTTTATCTGCACACAGGTCCTTGATTCAACAGCAAATAACTGAACTAAAGCTACTTGGTGCAGGGGAGGCTTTTTTTGTTGAGAAGTAAAATGCCCTTTTCTGCTTGAGGGCACTTGTCCCCAAGCTGGACTTCATGATGTTTGTTAAGCAAAAGTCCAGTGTATTTACAGCAGCCACGATGACCTGGCATGACAATTCAGCATTTCCTGTCATATTCCTGCGGGAACTCGACAGATCCCTTTGAAATACACGTCTCAGGCATTTTTTAGAGCGTAGAGTCAGCACTGAGCCATGTTGGGCTGGGGGCTTGTTTCATTACTACAGCAGCATGAGCTGAAGGATGCATTTGAAAGTGTTCGGCAATGAATTAATGTATCGTTATTGGGTCTTGTAGAGCGTCATACAGAACCAGGGGTTCCTGCAGCTGTGTTGTTGTGTGGTTAAGCCAGGGTGTGTGTTTAGTTTGTTGGGTTTTTTTTCTTGGCTTGCAATGAGATGGGGACGTGAAAATATACTATCTCTACAAATACGTACCCAGGTTAACATTAAGTATTTTAATCTTAGTATAATTCTCCTGCAGTTGAAGTAATTCTTCCTCTGGGGTGTCTTGGATATCTTTCCCCTTCATAACAAAGAAGGTAGAAAGAGGTCACCTCTTACTGCATAACTGCAGAGCAGAGAACTGGTTCTGCTTCTGCCTTTGGAGGTGACAATTCCCAAAGGCCTTCTCAGGTTAGGGGCTGCCCTGTCTTGTGCCTGTTCAGCATCAGGGTATTAGTGGGACTTGGTAATTTCAAAAATCCTGTCTCCTGCATGAGTGTTGTTTCACCAACCTGCTTTTCATAAGCTCATCTTGAGGGTACTCTATTTGCTGTAGATCTTAGGCTTCTGAAGGAAATGCAGCCTTCCTCCTAGGGCTCTGAATTGCCACCCCCCACTTTGTGGGGTACAGCTGCCTGGCCCCAGTGTTGTCACCAGCAAGACCATCCACCTTCTTGCTTGGATAAGGGTGCAGCTTAATAAGTAAAAAATTACACAGCATGGCCAAATGCTGCAGAGTAGAAAAATCAGAGAATCGTAGAATGGTTAAGAGTTGGAAGGGACCTTGAAGATAATCTAGTTTCAACCCCCCTGCCCTGGGCAGGGACACCTCCCACCAGCCCAGGTTGCTCCAAGCCCCGTCCAACCTGGCCTTGAACACCTCCAGGGATGGGGCAGCCACAGCTTCTCGGGGCA
>NW_009647739.1:1937698-1939229 GCF_000708025.1 Charadrius vociferus
GCCGCCCGGCGCTGCCACAGCCCCAGCATGGCCGCGGGCCATTGACCAGGCCGCCCTGGCCGGTGTACGGTGTACGTCTCCTCGCTCCTTCGTCAGTTTGTTGTTGCACATTCCAGGACATCAGTATTTTAACAGTCTCGAAGTGCCTTTCTATCGTAGTTTCTGGGTTGTTTTTATTTTCCTCCTGTTGGGCTCCATCGCTGTTAGCATAGCGTTTAAGGACTGCAGAAGTAAGAGATAAGCTAACGACTATAACACTATATTCCTCCAGGGGAGAGGAAGTTTATTAAGAAAACAATAAAGTGAAGTTGAAGTAAGTTCCTGTTTCAGTCCGCGATGGTGGCAAGGGCCATGATGAGCCCGAGGTGGGGACAAAGCCAGGGGACAGAGGGGTGCTGGAGGTAATGGATGCGATCTCAGGGGCAGGGCTGGCTCTGCCTGACCCCCCCGGTGGGTCCCCACGCTCCTGGTCGGGCAGCCTCGGTGCTGGTGAAGCCCTGCCGGGGTCTGCCGGATGAGCCGTAGGTGGGGACAGCTTAGTGTGTCCCCCCTGCTGCCCCTCGCCCTGACCCAGCAGTCGTCCTGATGTGGGAGAAGGGTAATGGCACAGAGCTCCCGGTGCTCCCATGGTACAGAGCCAGAGGTATCCGTGTGCTCAGGCCAAGAGCATCTGAACCCACCACGAAAATAGCTCCCACAGCCTCCCCGGGTGCTATTTGAGCCCTGGCAGCCCTCGGTGCCCCAAAAACACCCCTTCTTCCCCAGGTGCCTCCCTCTTCCTCCTCCCCAGGGCAAAACTCAGCTCCGCCAGCCCCTCGCAGGGGACGATCCCCTCCGAGGCAGCAGGCAGAGGTCAGCAAGTCCCCTCTCCCTCCCCGAGGCGCAGAGCAGCCAGGCCATGTGCTGGAGGACATGGTATTTATTGGCTACCTATAAGTTAAGGGTGAGGGACATGGGGCACGGGGGTGGCAGGAGTCACGTCTCGGCTTTCCACCCCTTCTCCTTCTCATCCTTGGCCTGGATGCGGAGCTCCTCGTCCAGCCGCTCCTTGGCTCTCACCACCTGCAGGACATGGCGACAGGGTGACATGGAGGGATAGGGCTGTTCCCTCCCCTCCCTGCCTCATCTGTGGTGATGCTCAGGCTCTGCCCTCCCAAATCCCAGGCAGGGGAAGGTGCCGAGGGCAGGGCTGGGGGCCAGCGCAGCCCCCTCCTCTCCTCCCTTTGCTCACCTTGGACTGCAGGTAGAAGGAGCCTCCCACCGACTTGTCGTTCACCTTGAACAAGTGGTCGTAGTTCTGCCGAAAAGAAATTCCCTATCAGATTCACTTCTTCTGCCCTCCCCAGCCCTGAATCCCGGTGGCCTCCTGCTCCCTGCAGTGGAGCTGGAGGTGATGAGTGCCATCTGGGGGACATGGCTGGCTCTGTCCGACACCCCTGTGGGTCCCCAAGCTCCTGGTCAGGTGCCTCTGGAGACCCCACGTCCCCCTCCCCAAGCAGCACTGCCAGGCAAATGCAGGAGCTGAGCCTTG
>NW_009647739.1:1939239-1940550 GCF_000708025.1 Charadrius vociferus
GAGCCACTAGCACGCTCCTCCAGCTGGGGCAGAGAAACCTCAAACTGGGATTAACTGTGGCCAGGACAGCACCCATACTCCCTCAAGGACCAGCTGTCACCCCCACACCAGGCAGCAGCCACTGGGAAGGCAGGGCCCCACCGGCACCATCTCTCCCTCTCTCCAACGGATCCTCTACCTTCTGGATCTCCTCTGGGTTGAGGTTTGAGACGTTGAGGATCTGCTGAGCTTCCTGGAGGCTGATGCCGGTGATCCTGGAGGCAGCGGCTGACTGGGGTCTCTCTGAGCGCCCTCGCGCATCTGCTGCCGCTTGGCTCGCTGCCCGGAGACAACAAGAGCATGAGTCCCCCCCACACTGCCCCCCCCCAGGACCCGGGCAGCAAAGCCCACAGGCTCCAAGGTGCTCACATCCCAGTGTCACCCCTCAGCCCTCCTCACGCTGCCTCCAGCCCGCAGGGGTCACCAGGACGAGGTCCTTGGCCCTTGGGGTAGTAGCAGGAACCAGGGGGTACCCGTTTGTTGGTGTCCCCAGTGAGCGAGGCTGCAGGCAGGCAGAAGCAGGCAGGGCAGGGCTGGGGCTGCCATGTCCCGGGGACCATGCTGCTCTGCTCTTTGGGGCTGCCATGATGTCTCGGCACCTGGCAGCACTGCCAGGTCTGGGCTGGTGCCTGGGATGGCTGTGGGGAGCCCGGCCCAAGCTGAAATGCCATTAGGCTGGCACCAGGATGTAGGTGCTGACTGGGAAGCGTCTCCTCCAGGCACAGCCCCAGGGGACGGGGAGCAGCGGGGTGCCCTGGGGAAGGGGATGGGGATCCCGTGAGGTGCTCAGGAACATGGGCACGCTCCACACAGGGAGCAGCATCCTGACGTGGGGGGTGGCAGCTCGGCTCCTACCTGCGAACTCCTGGCGCAGCGCCCGCATGAAGGCCCGTCCGACCACCTGGGCCCCCACCAGGATGATCTGCGCCAGGTACTTGGCCTGTGGGGACACCCTGCTGTCACAGCCGCCCCGGGCCCCTGTCCCCAGCCCTGTCACCTATCCCCCCGCCCTGCTCAGCCCTGTCCCGTCCCCCCGGGGCCCTGCCCTGTCCCTCCCTGCCTCCTGTCACGCCGTGCCCCGGCCCAGCCCCGGCCCTGTCCCCTCTCCCCAGGCTCTATCCCCCCAGGATCAGCTTCCCCGCACCTCCCTGCGCCCTGTCCCCTCCCCGGGCCCAGCCCAGCATCATCCTCCGCCTCCCGGGGCCCGGTCCCTCCGCCCCCGGACCCTGCCCAGCCCGGTCCTCCGCCTCCCCGGGCCCTGTCACCTTCCCC
>NW_009647739.1:1941211-1943707 GCF_000708025.1 Charadrius vociferus
GCTGAGGAGCTGCAGGGAGGCAGGGCAGAGCCGTGGGGACCAGGGCATCGTCCCGAGCCCCGGCCCCAAGGCAGGGAGGTCCTGGGGTGCCCCAACACCCACCTCCTCCTTCTTCTGCTCGTCAGACTTCTCCTCCAGGTACACAGATGCAGGGACGAACTTTCGCGCCGGTGCCTCCTTCGGGGCCTCGCTCACTGGGAGAGCAGGAGGGCTTTGCCCCATGGCTGACACACCCCACGCCCGTTCCCCGTGGGTCTGGGGCCCTCACCCTGCCCCTCCACACCCACCTGGTGTCATGTCGGCTGGCCGCAGGGTGGGACGGCGATGCTGCCCATCCTGCCCTGCCAACCAGGCTCTGCCACTGAGGGCTGGCTCCCACCAGACACGGGTCGGTGGGTAGATATCGTCCTGGAAATACTCCTTCTGCGGGGACAAGGGGTGCTGAGCAGGGTTTCCCCATCTCCTACCCCCATAAAAACATGGCTGGGTACCTGCCACCTACCTTGACACGTGGCACGTGGAAAGCAACTGGCTCGAGGGTGCTCTGCCCCAGGCGCAGCGCCCGGGCGAACTCCACCTCCCGCACCTCGCATGACGTTTTGGGCAGGAAGATGAAGCCCTGATAGGGCGGAGGTGTGAGCAGGGCCTGCTGTGGGCCTGGCAGCACAGGCAGCAGGCTCAGGCACAGACAGCATGACCCCAGCAGGCCCCCCCTTTACCTTGTGGGGTTCATTGGAGGTGAAGCTGTTGCACTCGAGGAAATAGGGGGGCTCGGGCGTCACCTCGTAGAGGAAGACTCTGGTGTCACCCTGGGGATGGGGCGAGATGGGGGCTGGCAGGGGGGTGCATGGAGGGTCCCTCTGCACTGCTGGGGTGCTGTAGGCAGGTAGCCCCCAAATTTTTTTGGGCGGCAAGCCCTCACCTTGCCAGTGAGGAAGACAACGCCTGTATCCTCATCGTAGAAGGGCAGGAGGGTGGAAGGGGCCACATCGAGGCCAAGGACGGACAAGGGTCCCTCGGGCAGAGCCTGCGCCCGGTACAGGAGGATCTTCCTCTCACTGCGGCTGTGGGGAGGTGACAGTGGGGAGGGAGGGCACGGTGTCCCTTGGGGACCCCTGCCCTGGTGTGTGCCCCCTTCTTTACCTATCAAAGCCGGACACCAGGAGGTAGTCGCCACCGCAAACCCAAACCACGCGTGCTCCGCGGCCCCCCTCGGGCCCTGGACCCTCCTGCATGGGGTGAAGGTCACCCTGCCTGCTCGGAGAGAGCTGGGGGTGCAGGCACCTGCCCACACCCCCAGCTTTCCATCCCGTCCCCACCTCTGTCATCGTACCTGTTGAGGCTGAGGGCTGCGCCGGGGCTCGTAGAGCCGTAACCGGCCGTCTTTGCTCACCGTCGCCAGCTTCTTCCCATCAGGGCTCCAAGCCAGGCTGAATATCTGGGGAGATGGATGTTGTGTCCCCCTTTCCATGTCCCCTGCCTGGCCAAACATGCCCCTCGGTTGTCCCCAAATGTGTCATCCCTTACCTGATCAGTGTGTCCCTGCAGGCACAAGGCTTCCTGCCCGCTGCTCAGCTCCCAGATCCGCACTGTCATGTCGTAGGAGGAGGAAACAAGGAGATCAGATGCCATGGGATGGAAGCGGATGGAGTAGATCTTCTCTGTGTGACCTGGCAAGGGTGAGTGGTACATGGCTGTCCCCACCTGTGCTGGGATGGGGACACCATCTGGCTGGCTTGTCCCTAACGTGGGATGCTTGGTGTGCCTTCCCACGCGCCCCTCACCTCGGAGGACAGCTTCGGGCTCACACAGCGTCTCCTGCAACCCTCCCTCGGGGATCCGCCATAGCCGGATTTTGGCATCTTCACCTGCTGCAGCACCAAAAGGGACAGGCAGTGGTTAAGCTGGTGATCTGGCATGCCCGGTGCTGGGGGACTAACCTGGTGTGGTCTCCTGGGGATGGCACACATACCGACTGCAAGGCGCCGCGGGTCGAAGGGGTCCCAGGAGAGGTCGGCCACCGCCGCACCATTCTGGATGGTGGGCACGGCTGCATCGGGGAGACGTCCCGGCTTGGAGAGCTGGGGGAGAGAGCCAGGGGGTCACCTGCACTGTACCCACCTGTGCTGTGCCGGCCACTGTGCCGTGCCGGGGGTACCTCGAGGATGGCGATCTGGCCGCCAGCGGAGAGCAGGGGGAGGGCGACACGCTGGTTGTTGGCGCAGAAGCCGTCGCACTCGCCCGGCGTGGTGAGGCTGAGCCCCCGCAGGTTGGTGAGGTGGGTGTCGCGGTGCAGCACCCTGCCCTGCGTGTGCCGGAAGCGGGAGCTGGGCCCTGGTGCATGCGGGGAACAAATGAATGCCCCAGGTCCCCCCCTGGCACGGCCCCGGCCAGGGGATGCCAAGCCCGCCCTGCCGCCTCCTCACCCAAAATGCTCTGCAGTGATTTCTGGCTGGGGCTGCTGACGAAGCCGCTTCAGATTTTTTTGCAACAGGG
>NW_009647739.1:1951081-1953185 GCF_000708025.1 Charadrius vociferus
CAGGGCAGGGTGTCGGTGGCACCCCCACCTTCGGAATTGACCTCTTCCCTGCTCAGGGACCCTCCTCTGCCACCTCCACGTGCCCCTGAGATGGGGTGGCAGGAGACATCAGGTCCCTGGCCCAGCCCCAGGACTGTCCCGTCTGCCCCCCCGCCTCCCCATGCTAATTAGTGGTGTCATTAAAAGGGCTGAAAGACAGGGTTGAGAGAAGAGCCAGCCACCTCTGAAGCAAGGACGTCAGCCAGGGCAGGGGCAGTTACAGCCTCGCTCACCCCAAGAGCATCCTCCTCTCCATCCCCGCTGTCCCTGTGCCAGAGGGACAAGGACACAGCCCAGGGTGCTGTGCCGGGTCCCCGGGGTGCCAGCAGGGAGGGGAACAGCAAGGTGACCCGTGGCCCCCAGGGGACAGGAGCCTGCTTGGGGGCAAGTATGAGCCCCCCCCGGACTCTGCGGGGACACAGCTGGCTCTGAAGGACATGGGGGGGACCTGTGGGGCAGGGGAGCACCCAGCTCCTTTGGCCCCACAGCTGGTGCCCAGGCCACCCCACATTGGGGGCCACCCCTGAGTGCCCCCGTCCCCGAGAGGGATTGCCACCGCCGGCGATCCGGGCAGGAGCAGAGCCCGTGGGTGCAGCTGCTGGGACGGCGGCACAAGCAAAGGGTTAAGCGGTGCTCGGTGTGCCGGGAAGGCCGGCCAGGCTCCCCCCCCTCCCTGGGCTCTCTGCTCCGCATCCCCCATGTTTGATTTGCCCCCTGCCGAGAGCAGCCGGGGAGGTGGGGGCCCTTGCCCTGCCGCGTGGGGTAGGTCACCGTGCCCCACCGGAGGTGGTACCGAGAGGCCAGGCCAAAGCCAGTGGGACATGTCTCATGGTAGAACCTGGGGTGTGCAAAGGTAGCATGCCCCTAAATCCTGAGGGTCCGGGGAGGGGGAGAGCGTGGAGCTGGGGGGTGGGCAGCCCACGCAACGCTCTCATCAGCTCTGTCCTGGGCCGGAGCAGCGCAGAGGAGGCAGAAGTGCATTGGGGACTTTCCCGCTCCCTCTGAGGTCCCTTTGGGGCCGGAGGTTCCAGGACAGGGCACAGGGAGATGGCTCTCCCACCCCAGTAGCGGTGCAGGGGTAGCAGGGGGGCGTCTGAAGCTCCTCACCAGCCCCAGGTCCCCCCGCAGCAGGGCCCGGCCCCTAACCTTGGCCGCATTTCTCTCTCCCGCAGAGCTGACACCATGAACCAGCTGATCCTTTGCACACTGCTTCTTTTGGCTGCCGGGGAGCTGGCTGGGGCATGTCCCGCAGGCTGCCAGTGCCAAGACCCCAAGACCATCCTGTGCGCGGCCAGACGGGGCCAGACTGTGCCCCAGGGGCTGCCCCCCAACACCCTCTCCCTCTACGTCTTTGAGAACGGCATCACGATGCTCAACGAGGACAGCTTTGCCGGCCTGCCCGCCCTCCAGCTCTTGGACCTCTCGCAAAACAAGATCACCAGCATCCAGAAAAACATCTTCCAGCCCCTGACGGAGCTCGTCAACTTGGACCTGTCCTCCAACCAGCTGCAGGAGATCACCAACGAGACCTTCCACGGACTGCGGCTGCTGGAGCGGCTCTACCTGCAGAGGAACAGGATCCAGCACATCCATGCTGCTGCCTTTGACACACTGGAGAACCTGCTGGAGCTGAAGCTGCAGAACAACCAGCTCTGGGACCTGCCCCCCCTCGACCTGCCCAACCTCCTGCTGCTGGACATCAGCTGGAACAAGATCCCCACCATTGCACCGGGGACCTTCCATGCCGTCAACATCGAGTCCCTGAAGATTGCAGGGCTGGGCCTGACGAGCTTAAATGAGGAGCTCTTCCAGGTCCAGAACAACCTCCACGAGCTGGATGTCTCTGACAACCTGCTGGAGCGTGTGCCGGCAGTGCTGCGGCGGCTGGGGGGCCTCACCAAGCTCAGCCTGGCTGGCAACGCCCGCATCTCCCAGCTGCCGGCGGAGGACTTCCACAGCCTTCACAACCTCCAGGAGCTGGACATCAGCAACCTCAACATCAACACCATCCCTCGGGATTTCTCCGGCTTCTTCCCCAGGCTGCGAGCCGTGACGGCTGCCGGGC
>NW_009647739.1:1953577-1955034 GCF_000708025.1 Charadrius vociferus
CCACCTGGAGTGCCTGTGCCCGGCGGGCTTCACCGGGACGTACTGCCAGGTAGAGGCGAGGGGGACGACGCTGTCCCCGGCCACGCAGGCCCCGCCGCCCGGCCGGCGGATCAGCATCGCGCAGGTCAGCAGCACCTCCCTCAAAGTGGACTTGCAGAACTATGTCCAGTCCAAAGCGCAGCTGAAGGGCATCCGCTTGAGCTACCGAAATCTCTCCGGACCGGACAAGCGGCCGGTGATGCTGCGTTTGCCGGCTTCGCTCTCCGAGTACACGGTGCGGGCGCTGAAGCCCAACTCCACCTACCGCGTCTGCATCGGGCCCCTGGGGGAGAAGGTCTCCAAGGAGGAGCACTGCGCTGAGGCGCAGACCTTGCCGGTGAGCCACCAGCAGCACTCCCCCGTCACCCAGAGCAAGGACAGCAACCTCACCCTGATGATCGTCCCCGCGCTGGCCGCCGTGCTGCTGCTGGTGGTGGTGGTGACCGCCGGCACGTACTACCGCCGGCACCGCCGGGCGAAGGCGCACGCCGGCCCCGGGGTGGATGCCAGCCCGCTGGAGCTGGAAGGGGTGAAAGCCTGCCTGGAAAATGGGGATTTGAGCAGCCACGGCTGCAAGGTGCCGGAGGCGGCGATCCTTTCCGGCGGCTCCGAGTGCGAGGTCCCGCTCATGCAGTCACACTACCCCAGCAACAACAACACCCCGGGGCTCAAACCCTCCTATTTCTGAGCCAGGCGGGATGGGGCTGCCGGGCGAGGGCAGCCCTGGACACATGAGGGTTGAGCTCCAGCGGTGGCACCTGGCCGTGTCCCTCTGGGGTGAGTGAGGAACAGCGAGGAGTTAACTGAATTAAGGCAGAAAAACCCCAAACCCATAACGTGCAATTTCCAAGAGGCTGCCATGCTTCGGGAGGAGACACTAATTTTACCGCGCAGTGCCTTGATTTCTGTGACTCTACGTAGAACGTGGGTAGCGAGAGAGAGGGGGGTTGGGTTTTTAATTTGGGATTTGGGTGGGCTTTTTTTAGCTACTGCTAAAAAGAAAGCTGTCGGTGACTCCGCTAAGGGATGTCCACGTGCTGGTAACAAGGGTCCTTTAGCGGAGCGCGGCCCGTGACTCTCAACTCCCTGGAAGCTGATGTGAGCAATAAGGCCCGGCCGAGGTGCTGGGACCCTCGGGACCCCCGGGCCGAAGGAAGCGCCGAGCAGGCAAACCGGGAATTGAAGCTTTAAGAACTCAGAGAGAATATTTATACACGCTTATTTCCCATTTCTTCTGGGAAAACTTTTTTGTTGTTTTTAGTACAGGTTTGTGTACATCTCTTTTGTAAGGCAGACCAGAAGGGTGTCTTTTTGTAAAAAAAAAAATAAAAAAAAAAAATTAAAATAACAACAATGAAAACCTCTGTACAGCCGCAAGCGCTTTCACGGGCGCTGCCTGTCTCCCCTCAGTTTGCGGG
>NW_009647739.1:1956174-1956548 GCF_000708025.1 Charadrius vociferus
CGCCGGGAGCCTCCGGCCGGCCGCCACCGCAGCCCCCCGAGCCCAGGGTCGTCCCCTGCCTGTCCCCTCACCGGTACCGGGCTGCCGGGCACCTCGCAGGGACCCTCCAGCCCCTTCCCTCCTGCTGCTTGGCTTCATCGTGTGCCCTTCCCCTAACGATGTTATTTTCCCCACTTGCAATTAGCTGGAGGTTCGCAGGGGACCCCCCACATGCCAGGTGGGTGTCGGGGACGCCCCGTGACCCTGTGGCAGGTTCCTATCGCTCCTGGGGGACTTTCAGCAGCTCCAAAGTGACCGCAGCCACGTTGGAGATGCCACACGGGCTGCCCCGGCACGGCAGGAGCAAAGCGGGGACTCGGCTTTGGCAGGGTGGG
>NW_009647739.1:1958266-1959094 GCF_000708025.1 Charadrius vociferus
GCGCGGCGTAATTGCCGGGGCAGGCGGCGGGGCCGGGTGGCCGCCCCGGCCTTAACCCCTTCATGTGGCTGTCCAGGAGCATCTCGTCCATGGGGACGGGTCCCACTGGGGGTGGCACGTGATGGGGTGGCCTCTCCCCGGTCCCCATGTCGGAGGTTGGCAGCCAGGCGGGAGCAGCCCCTTCCCCGCTGATGGCAGCAGGCACCCGCGAGAGGAGGGGGTAAAGGCAGGGGGACAGGGACAGGGATGGACCTGTCCTGCTCAGGGCTCTGCCACCGAGATCTGACCACTGGGGTGGGTGTTGCCAGAGACACCCCCTTCCCAAAAAACACCCAGCATGACCCAAAAGGGTGCTAAGTCCCAGGAAAAAGCGGTGCGCAGGGCGTCAGGGCCGGGTGGGATGGGAGCGGGACCGGCCATCAATGTCTCGTTACAACTGGTGACTGGGGAGAGGTGGCAGGGTGATGGTGGGGACACGTGCCTCAGTGGCTCATGTGCCGTGGTGTACACGAGGGCTGGAGCCGGGAGATGTCGGGGTGGCAAGCCCGGCCCCCGTGAGCCGGCTCAGCCGCTGGCTGGGGGGGGGGGGGGGGGCGGGGGGGGGGGGGAAAAAACCGGGGGAACCGCCCAGGCCCCTCCATGTCCTGCTCCAGCGCTGGGGGAGACAAACATCCCCAAATCCCTCCGCAAACATCCTGCCATGCCACCTTCCCTGCTGCGGGCAAGTCCCGGCTCCGGCACCTCCCAGCTCTGGTGGACTTTGCTCTGAGAAGGGCGGTGGGGATCCGGTTGTCCCCATCTCTCAGCCCCCACCACCATCCCCCCCCC
>NW_009647739.1:1960507-1961132 GCF_000708025.1 Charadrius vociferus
CGCAGCCGCAGCCCGGCAGAGCCCCGGCGTGACGTGCAGGCAGCGCCCGCCAGCCGCATTCCCGGCGGCCGATAAACCCGGCAGCCAAAATAACTCCAGCCTGCGCGAAGGGGGCTGAGCACAGCCTGGCGTCTGCAACCAATTTAGCCGGGCTGGCTCGCCCCGGCCCAGCGCCGGCAGGGAGGCCCAGGCATGCAGGGTGCGAGAAGCAGCAGGATTTGGGGTAATTCTCACTGGATTCTCCACTGGCAGCAATAAGGCACCCCAAAGAGTCCCCTTGCAGCACGCTCTGTGCCCCGGCCTCCCTCAGGAGTGTTCACTCTGGATGCTAATGATGGCTGGTCACTGCAGCTGGACATGGCAACCCCACGGCTGCCTTTGCCCATTGTGCCGGCAGCGCTGGGGAGCAGGAGCGCTGTGCGCCGCTCCCCCTGGGAGCTCGCAGGAGGGCGAGGGATGCTCCATCAACCTCCCCGACTGCTCCCCCGGCCACCGCACCAGCATCTCCCCACCATGCCCACAGGTAATCCTCTCCACTCCTGTTGGTCCTGGCTGTTGCCAGCACCGGCTCGGAGCCGACACCTCGGCGCAGGGGACGCCGGCAGGGCAGCCAAGGACCAGCCCG
>NW_009647739.1:1965758-1966809 GCF_000708025.1 Charadrius vociferus
GGTGCCAGGGCAGGAGGGGTCCGTCCCCTAGGCCAGGGCACTGCGGTGGGCTCTGGGGATAGACACCTCCTCCCTGGACCGAAAGGATGGGTCCATGCACATGGGGGAAGCCATTGGTCCCTCCAAACTCCATGAGGCAGCGGGGGGCAGGAGGAACGGCTGCCTGGGGAGCCGAGGGGGTTAACCACGGCACTGCATCCTCCTCCCGGCACAAGAATGTAATCTCCCCCTGTTGCCAAATCCCGGTTACTCCAGAGGTGGTCAGGAGAGCAGAGCAGCCTCTCCCAGGCCAGCTTCACTCCTGCTCCCTGCCCGGAGCTCAGGGGAGACCCTGAACTGCGTCCTGCCCCCGGGGGGGCACAGGGAGCTCAGCCACTGCACGTGCTGGCAGCGATGCTCCAGCAGCGGTCACGCTGCCAGCACTGGCCCCTGCCCGCTGCCGGGTGTGGGGTGTCTGTGTTATGGCGGGGAGGGAGTGGGGTGAGGCCACGTCGCCTCCCTGATCCCACCAGCATCGCTGTGGTGCCCCCACGCTCTGGGGAGCTGCAGGTTCTGCTTCTCCCATCCCACTGCCAGCACCATCCCCCCACCTCCGTCCAGCCCCTCCTGCCCTTGGCGAGGCCAATGCAATGTCCCCAAGGATGCCACCAGCTCAGCAAGGTCCGGAGGGCTAGCGAGCTCCCACCAGGACAGCCCCCACGGCTGTGGAGGCTCCCACCTCCCCAGGGATGCTCAGGCATGGGGCTGGGGTGGGAGCAGGGCCACGTGGGCCGGGCAGCCCGCAGCACCCATCAGCACCCATCCCTCCTCTCCCGCACCTCATCTCTCCTTGCAGCCACCGGCCCTGCAAGCCCTGCTATGAGGCTGCTCTTAAATCCCCAAAACACTGTTGCCTGCTTGGCTATTAGCCTGCCAGGAGCCCCAGGGGTCTCCTGAAATGCCATGCCGGATCCTCAGCCTCAGGTAAGCGGGGCACGGACCCGCACCCCCATGCCTGCACCCTGCTGAGCCGGCGAGGCCCTCCCCAGCGGGAGGGAAGGGCATCCAGACG
>NW_009647739.1:1966909-1967111 GCF_000708025.1 Charadrius vociferus
GGGAAGGATGGCCGAGGGGGAAGCAGAGCAGAGGAAATATAAACAGTCCCGTGCAGCTACGCTGGGGAACAGAAGCATGAGAGCGCCGAGCGTGCGGTGCTATAAATAGGCAGCCCAGAGCCAGGCCAACTTTTTCAAAGCTTCCCACGGTCTCCTTGGGAATGTGGGATGCTGCGGACCTTCCCCCAGCCCTGAAGAAGCC
>NW_009647739.1:1967289-1979008 GCF_000708025.1 Charadrius vociferus
GGCCCCCTGGCTGCGGGCATGGCTGGGTCCCCCCAGCCTGGATCTCCACCTTGCCACAGCTTTGCCCTGCCACCATGGTGACGCAGCCCATGGAGACCCTCTCCCTGCTGTACTCTCCCACCACGGTGGGGGCTGATGTGGCCCATGGGATACTGGCCATGATTTGGGAGAGGGGTTGGAGTCCCTCTCCCACCGCTGCGGCCATGGGCAGAGCTGGGACACCCCCAGCCTAGGGGGACAGCATGGTCCTGCCCCGCACCATGTATGCTTGGGGGGCTGTGAGCTCCGGGTGCTCCCAGGCGCTGAGCTCTGCCCCCGGCATAGCTCAGGACATGGTGGGGGGGACAAACCCACGGGGACGCCCTCCCAGCTGTCCCCAGCTGCCCTCAGCCCCTGTCCCACTCATTAAAACAAAGCTCATTAAAACGTGAGCAGGAGCGCGCGCTCGTCCGGCGCGCACGGCCGTTCCCTCGCCCCCAGTCCTGCCAAAACGCCGACGAGGGAAGTTTCTCGTGAGAACGAAGCCAGCTCCTCTCCATCCCACATTGGCCGTGCTCTGCTCTGCAGCAGCCCTGCAGCCCGGCCCCAGCGGCGCCTGCCGCGGTCTATAAGGGGAGCCAGGTGCCGGCCAGATGCATGCAGCCCCTCGCGTGCGGGGGCGAGATGTGGCCCATCAGCTCCGCACACTGCTGGCCCAGAGCGATGCTGTGTCCGGTAGCCATCGCTCTGCCACACCAAACTGGGGCACAGGCTCACGTGGGGCCACGCTGCCTACACAGCGCAGGACAGCCCCCCCCATGTAGCAGCTTTCTGCCCCCATGAGCCACCTCCTTTCTTTCCAGCAGCATCTCCAAGTGGTTTTGGGGTTTGCCCACTCTTGTCAGTAAATATTTTTGGGGATGCCCCTCTAGCAGATGTATGATGCATACATAATATGCACATACAGATGAAGATCTAAAATTTTCTCCTGCCCCTCCGCACCCCTCCCCCCCCCAGCCAGATTGCTGTGCGCACCCTGCTTTGGAAAGTGCGGCTTTAGAGGACAGGCAAGACCCCGGCCCACTGTGCTGGCAGAGTGCTGCGTGCCCATCATGTCCCCACCAGCCCTGGGGACCCAGCGCTTGCCAGGACCCAGAGGAGAGGATGGCCGGGGGAGCGGGCAACCAGAGACGCCACCTTAGTAGCCCTCGTTGTACCCGAATCACTGCGCAGTGCTGGTGATGGTGACCCACCTGGGGCATCAGTCAGGGTACCGGCACCCTCCCGGTGCTCCGACCCCCCACTCAACACCCTATCTTCCAGCCTTGTCCCCCCACACCTGAAAGACCGTGGCTGGTGCAGGATGCACCCCGAGGGCAGGGCGCAGGGGGAGGCTGAAGGGCTGTTTTTGGGGGGTTTGCCCCAGCGTTGCAGGGAGGGAGCGAGGGCGGTAGGGGAGAAGCGCCGAGCCATGGAGGAGCTGAAGCCGGGAGAGAGAGGATGTGACTCGCTTCCAGGGAGAGGGTCAAGGCGAAGAGGGTGACCACCAGCACCCGTGGGAGGGGAAGGCAGGCTGCGGCCGGGGGAGTGTGGCCTTGGGAGGGACGAGGCGGAGGATGGGACTCCCGGGATCGCTCCAGAAGGACGGCGGCACTCAGACCCGGACTCAGCCCCAGCCAGGCAGGGGGAGCACAGCTGCACGGGGAGGCGCGGCAGGACCCGCTGCAGCAAAGGAGTGGCCCTGGCATCTCCACTGCCTGTTTAGTGGCCCCGAGGAGGCACGCGGAGGAGCAACGGGGTGCAAGCACAGCCCTAATGCTCACAAAGGGAGCAAAACGCTCCCTGCTCCACCCCAGACGCAGCCACGAGAGTCCAGCAGGATGAGGCCACTGCTGTCCCAAGGGAAATCACAACCTTGGGTACGTACCGGGCACCCTGCAGGGTCAGCCAGACCCCGGCCACGTCACTCTTGCTGCGTCACACGCCCCTGCCCGCTGCCGGGACAGGCTCAAAATAGCTGCCACGGCCATAGCCAGGAATGGGGGGGGTCAGGCCACCACCGGGGCACGGATGCGGAGTGTGGGCACCCGGCCAGCCACCCACCTCACTGCCCATCCTCGGTCCCCAGCCCCGTGCACACTGCATCCGCAAGACCCGAGAGCATAGTAAGGCATCACCGAAACGCGGCAGGGACCCCTCCTCCCCAAGGCTCTTATTTTAGCTCCTTCTCATCCTTTTCCCTGCTCTAAAAAAAGGCATGGTTTAATGAGGCAGGCTTGGCAAATTAAGAAAACCAGCCAGAGGAGCAGCCCTCTGTCGAGGCTGGCTTCGGCACCGCGCGTCGCAAAGGGACCAGGGTGAGCCGGCGGCAGTGCTGAGCCCGAGCCCTTCGCCTGCTGCAGAGGAAACCCAGCCCGCGGCGCCGCAGGGGCCAGCCCAGCTGGAAAACCCATCGTACCGCTCACCTCTGCAAAAAAAAAGCCCGGTGACTTCAAAGCCGGGAGCTCGAAAGGTGCTGGCACCGCTCAGCAGCCCCAGCATCACCTGGTTTCGTAACCGCGCTGGCCCGGGGGGAAGAAGGAACCTTTCCAAATAACCCGGCCCTCCAGCAACCGGGGAAAAAAGAAAAAACAAAACACAGGAGTGCTATTCCTCTTGGCTAAGCAAGCCCTGTGCAAACTTCCAGAGGATTTATGGCATTTTAAAGTTTTCCCCTTCAGCGCAGTACTTCTCCAAGACTAAACATCTTCATCACTTCTCAGCCGGCCCGGGTTAGGGCTGCGGCACTTCAGCGCTCAGCCGCGGCAGTGAAGGTGCATATTTCTCTTGGCAAACCCCGAGCGCCGGCCCCGGGCTGGATCAGACGGCAGTGGAGGGAAGCGAGCTGCCTGCTTTGAACAGCCACCATCATTCACACGTTATTTTTAATAGCTCAGCGAGACAGAGTCCACCCTCCCCAGGAGACTTGGCTCGAGCCCATCGCACTCGCAGCTTCACCGAAACGCCGTTATAGAAGCCGACAGGTCTGGCGGGGGGAGAAGAAGGGGGAGCGGGCGAGGAGGGGAGCAGCGCCTGAGGCTGTTGGCGAATGGGTGCAGGATGAATTTGGGAGCGGAGACTGGTACCTTCCAACCACGCCGAGTGGCACCCGGAGCAGGGGAGCATCACGTGTAAAGACTGGGAGCACTTTGCCCTGGCTCGCTTACACGTATAACCGCTGGGTTTATGTTTATATACTGTGGTGTTGTATTTATAAGGCTGCCTGAAGGATCAGGGCACCGCTTGTACCTGCAGAAAGCACCCAGGGGCCTTATGGGAGCTCAGCACCCAGGCTCCGTGCAGGGGCAGCTGGCAGCAGCAGTCCCAGTACAGCGCAGCACCGGAGCACCGGCTCCCCATCAGTCGGTGCCCGGGGTTACCGCCATGCCTGAGCACAGGCACTGGAGGCCATCGGCTTCCCGAGCCCACGGGCACGCACACACCGGCGGCAGGAGAGGCACAAGGAGCGGCAGAACCCACTGCAACCATCTCGCCTTGCTCTCCGCTGCATCCTTCCCCTCCCAAAGGATTCCAGCAGCAAGGGACGGCGGCTGCCGCCGGCAGCCAGAGCCCCCAGGCCACAGGAAACCTCTAATAAGAGGCTGTTTAAACTCGACGTCAAGGCTTAAGTCCTCTACTTATTCCCTAATCGCTGTTATTTGCTGAGCTGTGCGGATCCAGCCGCCCAGCCCTCACCCTTGGCAGGTCCTCGTCCCCGAGAGCCTCTTGCCCAGCTCCCGCACGGCGGCGCAGAGCCATGGAGCCCGCAGCCCTCGTGCCCACGGGGTTCAGAATCGGGGAGCTCGCTGATCCCGGCGGGATGGCAGGGGTCCCCCTGTGCCAAACCCCACCGGGGCCAAGGAGGAGGCTGCCCATTCCCCCTGCCCTCACCCCACACCATCACATTGCCTCGCAGTGCCGGGGCTGGGACAGTTTGGGGCACCAAGCCCACCCCACGGCAGGCAGCAGGCATCCCGGTCAGGCAGGGCTGCCTGCACCACGTCTCCCAGCACACCCCGGAGGGACAGTACCTGGGAGGCAGCTGGGCTGGCTCGGGGGTCAAAGATCCGCAGTTTCTTGTCCTGTTGAGATAAAAAGAAAACAGAGAAGGGTTAAGGACCCTGGGGCCAGCGGGATGTCACGCCATATTAGGCAGAAGGCTGGAGCGAGCAGTCCCCCTCCTTCCTGCCCATCACTCTGCGAGCCATGCGTAGGGGCAGGCGCTGCAGGCAGGATAGTGTCCTCCAGGTCCTGCCCCACACCACAGGCAGGGGCACACCCCCAGGACACCCACAGCCACACCAGGACCTCCTCAAAACTGCTCCCAAAGAAGGGAGGAGCCTGCAAAGTAGAGCCAGGGCTGGCACCCAACCTCTTGGATGCCATCCTGCCAGCACTCCCCAGCATCCCGTGGGCAGGGGAGTGAGCCCTCTCCACAGCCAGAGGGGACGTGGGATACTCCTCTGGGATACCCCATGGAAAGGGCTGTCTGGGGTGCAGAGGCAGCAGGGAGGTGCCCTGGTGCCAGCCTTGCTGCCAGGGTGCTATTTGGGGTGCGCACACCGGGCTAGACCCGCATGGCACGGCGCAGCGTGGCGATGCTGCTCGGGGGCTGACCCGCACCCCACGGCACGGGGTCTTCGCCTGCTCGCTTGGTACAAGGGCTCCCACTGCTCGCTGAGCCTCCACGCTCAATCTGCACGCTTGGCCGGCCTCCACGCTCCATCTCGGGCCCACCTGCTCGCTCAGCCCGCACGCTTAGCCCTCCACCGGGGGGCTGCCGGCTCGCTCCGTCTGCACGCTCAACTGGGCTCGAGTGCTCGGTCCCGCTCAGCCGGCCCCTCCGCCCAGCCCGGGGGCATGGCGGCTGGCTTGGCCCGCAAGCTGCGCCTCCACGCTGGGCCTGCACGCTTGGCCGCCCTGCAGGGCCTGCGCACAACCCGCGCGCTAGCATGTCCGGCAGCGCGCGGGCAGCGAGCAGCAGGCGCCATCTAGTGCTCCCGTCCTCCTCGGCTCTGGCGCCGCTCGCTGACCTTATTTCTGCCCTTTTCTCCCCAAAACTGGGTGACCAAGTGCCCCCCAAGGACCAAGGCGCAGCCAGCCGCCAGCCTGGCCGTGCCATGCCGTGCCGCAGGGAGGTCGCCCGTGCGAGCCGCTCACCTTGCAGGAGGTGCCGAGGAGGCGGCCATCTCGCTTCCAGGCCAGGCTCTGGAGCTGGTCCCCGTGGGAGTCCAGGGCTGCGGGAGGAAAGCAGGCTCAGGACTGGGATCAAACAGGGCTCCTCCTGCGGACGAGGCGAGAGCCGTCGCTCTCCCACCCGTGAGCACCAGAGCACTTCCCAGGGAAAATGATCTGGCTTTTCCAAAGGGCCGGCCGCAGCCAGAGCGGGGGCTAGGACCCATCGGGACAGCGCTGCGTCCATGCAGGGAGCATCCCCATGCTGCTGACAGCTCGATCCGATGGGCAGGAGCTCTGGGAAAGCCACAGGGCACTTGCATGCTCACGCCGCCACCCGGCCTCCTCTCCCCGTGGGGTTAGCTGAGGTCTGGGCAAGGCTGGTCAGCAACAGCCCACGGCACCCACATGCTGGGACACGCAGGGAGAGGGACCTGTCACCCCAGGGGATCCCCAGCAAAGCTGCTACAGACACCCTGGGCCATACAGGAGCCTTTTGCACTGCTGCATCAGAGTGTTGCAGAGCCCATACACATGCACGAGGGGCTGCGGTGCTCCCTGCCCAAAAAGCCACCTGTGCGGTGACGCTGAGGTCTGGACTTGAGCCCATTGCTTGAGCCCAGGCCACCAGCACGGTGGAGATACACGTCGCGGGCAGGAGCCAGCGGGCACGGCCGTACCTACCTGTCAGAGGCTGCTGCTGCCCCACGTCCCAGACGGTCACTCGCTTCCCTGCGCCGCTGGCCAGGACGCCGTCTGCCGTGGGGTGGAACTGCAGTACGTCCACTGGACCCTCCCCAGGCCCCAGGGTCAGCCCCGCACCAGCAGGCATGTCCTGGCCGCTCTTGGGCAGGCGCCACACCTTCACCTGCAGCCCCAGGGAGAGGAGGGTCAGTCCCCGGGCAGGCGAGCCGGACCCGGCTGGGTGCCGGCAGTGCTCGACCTGGGCTTGCTGCTTTTCCAGGCTTTGGTCTTTGAGGACGCCAGGTGACCCCTCGTCGCAGCTCGGTGGGATCAGAGCTGTGGGCATCCCTGGTGTGACAGGGCTGACACCATCTGCCCTGTCCCCTGGGGACATCCCACACCACTCCCGGGGCTGGCACCCTCCACCCTAAGCTCCTCTGATTCCCATCCCTCCGGCTCTATCTGCCCGGGCTCTACAGTGAATCCCAGAGAGACGCTGGGGGATGCTGGGTGTCCCCGTGGGACCCCTGGCACCGAACACTCACCGTCTCATCAGCAGAGCCCGTAGCCAGCAGGAGCTGATCGAAGGGCGAGAAGTCAAAGTCCGTCACCACATCTGGAAGGAGAAGGGCAGAAGTTTATCCTCACCTTAGCCCCACAGACAACGCGTCTGCCCACCTTTGCTCTTCCCCAGCCTCAGACCCTTTTCATACACGCACACATATGTGGGCAGAGGTGCGCAGCCAGGGTCAGATCCAGCCCCACCGAGGCATTTTGGAGCAGCTCAGCTTTTCTGTCAGAACCTAAGCCCCTTCATGCTGTCCGTCAGGGTCTCACAGCCCTTCGGTGGGGAACAGGAGCCCTGAAGGGCAGCACCACACAATTTCATCTCTCCATCTAACCCACTGCCGCCCCGGTTTGGGTCTGATTTCAGGACAGACATCCCCAGGAGGCACAGGGAGAAGCACGAACAGCACAAGGGCGTCTCTGCCAGCTCGGACGCCGGCGAGCGAGGCCATGGCCAGCTGGGGCCATGTTAGTAACAAGGCTCCCTTTGTAACGCCCCGGCTCGGCGCGCCGGCAGCAGGGATGCTCCTCGGGCAAAGCCCCGTAGGAGAAGGGCTGGCACCATCATCAGCAGCCCCTCGGATGCATTTGGCACTCTCGGGAAAGTAGGTCACTGTGTACTTTTCCGCTTCCAGGAGCCTGCGGAGAGACAGGCCCGGGAGGCACGAAAAGCGAGCAGCTCGCTCTGCTGCATTTACCCCCGGGGAAGAGAGGAAAAAAATCCCTTCCCTGCTTCGGAGGCGTTGCTCTGGCAGGGCCGGCTTCAAAGAGCTCATGGTAAATCTCATTAAGAAGCCATTAACGTTGTGCTGGTTCCCCATGCTCCCCTGGGAGCAGCGGAGTTCGCTGCGGCTCTCCGTGCCCAGCGCTGCGCCGCTGGGGCAGGGAGTGAGCCTGGCGGAGGCAGGACAGGCTGGGCGCGCTGTGCCGTATGTAGCCGTGCCAAGGTACCGCACACAGGAGGAGGCGCTGGGATGGGCTCCCGTCTTGCTGCTTTGGTGCAATTTTTTGGGGGAAATGGGCAGTCAGTGCCCCCCAGGCTGGCACTGCTGCTCCAGCACCAGGAGAGGGGTACCCTGGGCTCCCCAACACTCCTTCCCCGTGCCCAGGCTGGAGGCAGAGCCCTCTGCCTCCACGGCGCGTGCTCCTCTGCCAGTGGCAATGCTGCCAAACACCTCTTCCCCTGCAGCACTCGCTCTGCTCATATCAGAGCTGCTCAGGGCAACGTAGCCGCCAGTCCAGCCTGTTCCTCCCATCGCTGGAGCCAGGTACACCCATGGTGATGCCATCGCCAGCTCCTCCGCCAGCCCAGCACTGGGCGTACTGGGAATTTCAGGGCGTGTGATGAGTAACATGGGAAGGGTGCGCTAGAGGAATGAGCAAGAGCTACACGTCCAGACCTCGTTGCAGCTGGAGAGATGAAGGGACATGGATCAATTCAGCTCCTTAGCAAAAGCCCAGCCTGGCACAGCCCCACGCGGTCAGCGTGGCTGCAGTCGGCTTGTGCCTCGCACACCAGCGAGGCTTGTCAGGGTCACCCTGCCCACGGGTGATGGTCCCTGGGGACTCCAGCAGCTCCCCCAGCCCCTCGCCTGGGAAACAGACAGCCCAACACAGCACCCGGGGCTGGGACTCAGCCCCTGAGCCCCTCCGCGCAGCCCAGGCAGGGCCAAACGCCTCCTGCAGAGGTGGTACCCGACTCTTCAGTGCCCCGGTGCGGAGTGTGGCGGAGGCACGGAACAAGCCAAAATGGGGCTGGTAGACACCAAGCTCACCTGAGTGGCAGCAGAGCTGAGACACTGTTCTCTTGCCTCCATCCTCGCACTCCAGCGGCACGATGCCCAGCACTCCTGCAGGAGAGGACACAGGAGCAGGTCACCAGCCTGCCCATCGCCCACATGATGCTCCCAGTGACCCCCTCCGCCCCAGCTGGGGACATGGTGGGGCCACCTGGCTTTGCAGTGCAAGCCAAGAGGTGGGGGACTGTCAGCACCTTTGGGGGAACTTGGGGAGAGCCTCCTCCACTCACCTTCATGCCTCCTGGGGTCTGTGGGGCTGATACCACCCAGCCCCACAGGGACAAATCCATCCCACCCCCCCAGCTGCGCTCAGCACCCCTTGCCTTGTGCCTCACCTGCCGCCTCGGCATTGAAGGCGATCCAGCGGCAGCTGGCCTTCACATGGTTCCCATAGGACGCGACGGAGCCCGCTCGGATACCCCCGATCCAGGCCTGGGATGGAGAAGGAAAACCCACATCAGGAGGTGCCTCTACTTTGGAGGAGTCTGATGCTGCAGCCAGAGGGGAGACAACAAAGCATCGGCACAGCATCCCGATGACACCCTCAGCCTCAACAGAGCTCCACACCGATGGACCTGGTGCCACACGGAGGCTGCCAACACCAATGGGATTGGGGCTGGAGGTACATTTGTAGGGCCCTGTCCTCTGGGAGGGCCGGAGCAACGTGACTGCTCCCGCTCCCTGAATAAAAGCGCAGCCCATCACTGGGACTGGGGGTTTCGGGGCTTCCTTGAGACAGGAGCAGCCCAGCTCCCAGCACTGTCTGTCCCTGAAACTATCCCAGCCCTGGGCTCTCCCACGGTGGGAAGGGCTCGGAGGACTGCGATAAATCGATGTCAGGGAATTTGGGATGGGTTAAAGGTGCTTGGGCTGTGAAGCACCACAGGGGCTGTGGCTGACCGGGGCAGATAAATGCCTCTGGGAGCGCACTTCCCGCATGGACACACAGCCAAGGAGCTTCATTACAGCCCCAAACCCCAAATCCTACTTTACAGTGTTGCTCGCTGTGTTGCTCCGCAGCCCAGCACTACACCCGTGGGACACCCTGCATCAGGCGGACCCGTTCCAGGTGACACAGACACTTGACCTCAGGTGGCCACCAGGACCAGGAGCTCCCTGGCACACCCAGGGCCAAGTCCAACCCTCGAGCAAATGCGGGTGTTTTACGGCTGCCACCATACCCATCTGCAACCACCGGCATGGCAGAGAGCTGCAGCGGGTGTCCGGAGCGGTGGATTTGCTGCAAGCAGGGCAGAGCCCTTTGCAGGGAAGGGAGCCCCAGAAGGACTGAGCCCCGGGTTTCCTCTTCTTGCAGCATTTCCTTTTGAGGCCTGACAGAGAACAACAGTTCCTGCAGCACTTCCTCCGGTCCTTGTCACAGCAGCCATCTCTGTGGCCGACCTGTTAACCCTTCTCCTGCTGCAGGGAGTGAAGGGAGGCTCTTCTCCCCGCACCCAGCAGGAGGGCCGGGAACTGCAGCGGGGATGGGGAACAGGTCAGGAGGATGACCAAGACCCAGGAGGAAGGGTCCTGCAATCTGCGCCCCGTCACCCTGCACTGGTCCCTCGGTGAAGGGGAGGTCACTCGCCACATCTGGCCCCCAGCATCCCGGGGTACACACAGGACCCCCGCAGCGAGGTTTCGCAGAGGGACCGCTGAGCTGGTCCGTCCCAGCCTCGCAACATTCCCGCAAGCAGGCAGGAGCCCGCAGGGAAGCAATCCTTCCCGCAGCGTGCCAGGGCGGCCGGTAAAGCATATGGTACCATCCTGGCTACATCCCTAAAAGAAACCATGAGCTTTCAGGGCGCCTCTGCCAGCAGAGCCCTGCAGACGCCGCCTGAAGCAGGGAAGCAACTCAGATCTGATCCTTCGTGTTTACACTGTGCTTCCTGATCTGGCCGGGTCAAGTGTCTGCCTTCACCTCCCTAAACAAGCCGCTCTGCTGGGCCAGGGATACAAACAGCGTTTCCTGCTGTGACATCTGAGATGGACTCTGAGAGGAGAGATCCATCTCCCACCTCCTCCCCCGCAAAGCTGGGTGATGTGGCCTTGCTTCCCGGGAACACGTTTCACGCCTGGATGGGAAATGCCTTTCGGAAAAGCCACCTCCTGTGTGCCGAGCCCGGTAAGGGCTGCCGGAGGCAGACACTTCCCCGCGCACCAGGGTGAGGGCACGCTGTCCCTCAGCGTCCCGCAGAGCTGCCCCACCACAGGACACCAGGGCGGGGACGCCCCTGCCCGGAGGATGCCATAACCCCGCACGGCCAGGCGTCCCAGCACTCACACTAGACAGACGCTGGTGCTCCCTGGCCCAGCTGTGGGCAGCAGCTCTGCTGCACCCTGAAGTTCGCTGCCAAATGCTCGGCCGGCTGAGATTTCGGTGACCTGCCACCTGCTCTGCAGATGCACTGAGGCTGAGACGCTTGAGGCCAGGCAGAGACCACCACATCCCCTCCTACAGTTTAAGCTCAGGGGGATGTTTTGGGTGCTTGCTGGGTCTGCAGAGGCACATGAGTGCAGGACAGCTTGGCCGGGAAGGTACAGGGAAGGAGAGCGCTGACATCCAAGGGCTGGGAGATGAACATTTTGGTGGCCCTAGGGGTCTCCAAAATCTTTTCCAAGACAGCAAGATGGAAAGATTTTGAGCAGCATCACTCGCCCAGCCCACGCCCTCCTCTTCTAGTCACACAGTCGATGCCAAAGGGTACTGACTTCCCACACCTACATGCCACCCCGGCATGACTGGCAACCAGAGCAGCCTGCGCCACGCAGCTGGTCCATGCTGTCCCTTCCCCGGGTGGGATTGTCCCCAGCAGGGACCCTGCTCTAGCTATGCCAGCTCCCCTCCGCCCCCCAGGCCAGGAGCAGGATCCCACCACCCACCTCCACCGTGGCAGAGCAGCAGCAGCCTCGCTCACAGCCACGGTGCTGCAGAGATGCCGAGTGTGTGTGTGGCTCGGGGAGCCCCCGGAAGGGCTAGATGTCCTGATAACGCTCCCTGATATGGCCCACCTGGCACAACCCACCCCTGACCCAGTATCTCTTCACAAGCCCAGATGGATCATGATACTCAACACAGCTGGGGCTGGTTATTTGTGGCAAACAACGAGGACCTCGTTAGCCAGAGCTGGGTACCACCTGGCTCCATGCCACCCAATGGGACCCACCAGACTTGCCCGGCCTCGGCGGTGCCAAGCTCTGCAGCTCACAAGCAGGGTGACAGAGCTCGGCACCGTCCTGCGGAGCCCCAGCGCTTCCTCTTTGCCCGCGGAAGCGGGGTGGCAGGAGCGGAGCCCAGCATTTCACCCTCGGAGTGCACGCTTCCCCGGCTGGCACCGGCAAACTGGGGCTGCCCGGGGAGGGCTGGGCACAGGCAAGGTACCAAACCGAGCTGGGACAACAGGCAGCACGAACTGGGGGCCAGCTGCCTCCACCAGCTGTGCCCTACCGGGGCCCGATTCCCTGCTGCCACGGGG
>NW_009647739.1:1979890-1997372 GCF_000708025.1 Charadrius vociferus
TCTGCCCTTCTCTCCCGCAGGGACGAAGCGCTCTGCCGCCGCCGCCTTCCACAGCAGCGCCGCGGGCCGCGCCAAGGAGGACTATTACCAGGTGCTGGGGGTGCCCCGCACCGCCACCCAGAAGGAGATCAAGAAGGCCTACTACCAGGCACGTCCGACCGCGGGGCTGCCGGGGGGGCCGCGGCCTCTCTCGGACGGCAAAGGACAAACCCACCTCCGGGATCCCCGGGTTTGGAGGCGCTGGGGGTCAGGGGAGGTCGCGGTGGGCAAGTTCGGCGCCTTGATTTTGGGGATCTCTTCAAAAGAGTGATTCGTCGGCGCTGTCAGCTCGGGTCTCCTTCCAGGAGGTCCTGGGATTGCTGGGAGATTGTGGAGCAGCTTCTGTAGTTGGGATGATAACGGAAAACAAAGGATTTTAGTTCCCTAAAATACAGATAGTGAATGCCAAGCTCTGCCTAATGTATTTTTCCTGGCGTGTCAGCCATGCTAAAGTAAACTGTTTCTGTCTTATCTCTAACAGTTTGATTTCTGTTGTTTAGCTGGCAAAGAAATACCATCCTGACACAAATAAGGATGACCCTAAAGCTAAAGAGAAGTTCTCTCAGCTGGCAGAAGCCTACGAGGTAATACACAGGATTTCATGGTGATGAAAAGGAGGAAAGATTAGAGGGGAAAGACTGGGGGGAACGTGTCTTGTGGGCGTTTCCTGTAAAACCATGGCTATTTTTTGATGTCTTGTATTTCAGGCTTGAGTGCCTCTGTCCCAACGGTGTCTGCAGGAAATTACTTAGCCCAAGTATCTGATTTAGCTGGATATGTTTTGGGCGCTTTCAATTTGTGCTTGCTTTTAGCAGTGTGTGACTGGCATGGAATTATTGGTCAGCTTAAATAAACAAACAAACAAACAAACCTGTCAGCAGTAGGAGCTGTTTGAGACAGAGGTACTGTGCTCCCCCAGCCCCGTTTCTTCCTGCTTTTCAGCTTGCTCAGACATCTTGTGCTGGTTTTTGCTGTCGGGGGTTTTCAGATTTACTCCAACACTCTTATCACCAGCTTTCACCTGATAGATTAATGATTGAATATATAATGTAAGTTATTGCTTATTATAAATTAGCAAGATCTTGTCGGTTTCCTGATGACAAGCTGAGAGGTACTTGGGAAGAAGCAGCTTTTCAGTAATTCATACACTGCTGAGAGCTGGGATCGCCCTCCTCTTGACAAGAAAGGTTTGAGAACATGGGCTTGTTGCGTGGGCGGTAATGCCGGTAGCCTTGAACTCCCCCAAGAGATGCCGATGTGCAGATAGGCGCTGTCCCGTTGCTCAGGATCTGCGCGGTGTCCTGATGGCGTCGTTCTTTTGTCTCGTAGGTATTAAGCGATGAAGTGAAGCGGAAACAATACGATGCCTACGGCACGGCTAGTTTTGATCCTGGCGCAGCAGGTGCTGGTGCTGGGCGGCAGTACTGGAGCAGTGGTCCATCCATTGATCCGGAGGAGCTTTTCAGAAAAATCTTCGGAGAGTTTTCGGGATCCCCTTTTGGCGATTTTCAGAATGTCTTTGACCAGCCACAGGAGGTATGAAGCGCATTTTTCTTCTGAGTAATGAAAATGAGAAAGGAAAGGCTCAAAAGCGGGAGATCTGTCTGTTGCAGATCGCTCCAGGAGCGAGCTTAAGCAAAGAATTTGCTTCTGGGAATGTCAGCATGTGAGCATCCCATTGTATGGGTGGGAGAGTCATGTGTTTTTGATAAGCTGTGCAGATACGTCCTCCGTGCCTCCAGACAGAATACTTTTCTGGATTTCAACTACTTCATCTGGTGTTTACTGACACCAGTTGGTGCTGCTGAACAATTCCATCATTGTAGAGGCGTCTTTTCTGCTGTATGTTGATTTACGTATGTCTGCTTTGATCTGTAATGCTAAAAACCACAGAATACCTTTTAACTATAAAACAAGCCTTCCAGCATTAGGTTTGACTGCTTAATTGGCTTAATTTTGCAAGTTAATTGGCCTAACTTTTCAGTGGAGCCCATAATAAAACAAAACCTATGGCTTGTTCTTTGTACTGCAGCTAAATGCTCTTTTAAGTACTGACAGTGCCTTTTCATGTGCTGCCTCCAGAAATGCTGGGTATTTGGTACTTCTGGCTTTACTAAAAATGACCTTTCTATTACAAACAGAATTTCCTATTTTGTGAAACGTCTTTGCTGATGACTTCCCTTGGTAATTAAAGTTTATTGAGGAAGATCAGACGCTCTCTTTGGGATTGAAAGCCTTCACCCCCACCTGTCACTGCATTCCCATTAAACAACACCTTTAGAAATAGTAAGGGGTTTCCTGAGAGCAGAAGAATGCCTGACTTGTATTTTTACCTCCTTTTCTATTTTTAGATCTCATTTCTGCTACCCAGCTGCTCATCAGACTGGTGTAATCACCATTTCTGTAATGTCTGCTATCCTTTTGTACCCCTTTTTATTTATACGAGACAGATTGGCGCTTCCTCAAATAAGGCAGAACCCTTCTGAACGAGTTGTGCATCCATCTGTCTCTTGCCCCCCTCTATCACCTGGGTGTGTTTTAAGCATTGTTTGATATTTGGCCTAAACCAATTTCAGTCTGCTTAAGACCCCGTCACAGACCAGTTGTAGATCGATGTCCATGTTTCCCATACAGTATATCATGGAACTGACGTTCACCCAAGCTGCAAAAGGTGTTAACAAGGAGATTGTGGTGAACATCAACGACTCCTGTGAGCGATGCAATGGTAAAGGACACGAACCTGGTACCAAAGCGCAGCGCTGTCACTACTGCAATGGCAGTGGCATGGTGAGTGCTTTTTAAGACAGTTTCTGCTGGGCTTTTCCTTTTTGGGGCAAGTCAGTCCCTTCCACAGTGACTAATTCTCACTACAGTCTTCAGCTTATCTTGGGTGAAGTCAAGTTCACGTGGACTTGATGGTAGTAGGCACTGGGAAGATTTTCTTTGTATTAAAGTACTGCTCCGCCCAGCTAAAAGCACTAGCCTTCAGAGCTAGATCATCTGGTATCCCACAGCCAGCAAATCATGTTTATATAATCTAAGAGTTCTGCAATTACTTGGGCATTAAAATGGGATGCTTTGACTTGAGAGGTGGAGGGAGGAGGAAGGTGATGATAGCCTAAGGATAACCATGAAGTAAGAAGATGCATGCTAATTACAGTAAGTAAAGAAATGAGCACCTCTGCTATGGAGAAAGGCTGAGGGAGTTGGGGTTGTTCAGCCTGGAGAAGAGAAGGCTCTGGGGAGACCTTATTGTGGCCTTTCAGTGCCTAAAGGGGGCTTATAAGAAAGATGGGGACAATCTTTTTAGCAGGGCCTGTTGCGATAGAACAAGGGGTAATGGCTTTAAACTGAAAAAGGGGAGATTCAGGCTAGATACAAGGAAGAAATTTTTTATGCTGAGGGTGGCGAGACACTGGCCCAGGTTGCCCAGAGACATGGGAGATGCCCCATCCCTGGAAACATCCAAGGTCAGGCTGGATGGGGCTCTGAGCAACCTGATCTAGTGGAAGATATCCCTGCTGATTCCCGGGGAGTTGCACTAGGTGACCGTTAAAAGTACCTTCCAACCCAAACCATTCTATGATTCTATGATGGAGCTTCAGGCTTTCAATTTTTATGCAATCGAAATGCGTACCAGCAATCAGTGTGACCTTTTGGCGCAGAACAGGTGTAGTTGGTCAGAGGAGACTGCAAGCTCTTCCCACTGTTCCCTTGTGTGCTTCAGTCTGGCGGGTGGCTTTCACAGTTCAGTCCATAGCTTAGCCTCCATAACATTTTCCTAGACATGGGCAATAATTCATGCAAGTGGATTGTCCTTGGATTCCTCAAAATACACGTAGTTCCTTGTGAAATAGCGCTGTAAGGAGCTTTGTTCCTTCCTGCTCATTAAAGCCTTGAGATGGAAAGTGTTGTGTTACCCTTCCCCTCGCTGTGAGACACTTGCTCATAGTAGTGATGGTTTTCAGTGGAAATCAGGATGCGATGTCAGTGGAATCTGATCCAGCTTCTCACGCAGCATCCTCTTTGGATTTCTGAGCCAGTTCTGTGCTCCACCCCTTGCTAAAGGATATCGCTGTCCTGTCAGGTTGCATGTGCAGTTAGGAGGACTCAAATGTGCTGGGCCAGTCAAAACTACCATCTCAGTACTAAATATTTGTACGATCTGTGTTTTCTTCACTAGGAGACGATAAATACCGGCCCTTTTGTAATGCGATCTACGTGCCGACGATGCGGCGGTCGTGGTTCCATCATAACAACGCCATGCGTAGTATGTCGAGGAACGGGGCAAACCAAACAAAAGAAGACGGTGATGGTTCCTGTGCCAGCTGGTCAGTGTTGCGCTTGTGTCCTGCTCTCTGTTGAATAACTATAGTTATTGGCTTCCTCTCGGCCAACAGCAAGGCGCTTGCCTCCAACGTGTGGCTGGTCCCTGCCAGGTGCGAGAGCATTGTGCGAAGTTTTGCTGCAGAGAAATGATCTTAAGAACAAAGGAGGTTGATAGCTTGGCAGTTGAAAGGACTGGTCATGAGATGAACTTTCTGGCCACGAATATAAATGTTTGCTTTGTTCTTCCTGAGCTGAGGTTTTGGTTCTTGCATGGATCCTTCTAGGCAGGTGTTGAAGAGTGAAACTGTCAAAAGGTTTTGTTGCCTTGTGTCTTTCGTTTGTCCTCGATGAACCTTGGGGAGAGGGTGGGACTCTGGAAAGCCTTAGCTTGGCTCAGAGAAGTGTGCTGATGGCCTTCCTCACCAGAGAGGATAAAATGAGTGTTGGGGCTGAAGACTTGCTTCTTTGAGACCGCCCTGGGTGAGCAGCCTGCGATTTCCCTGCAGCTTGTGGAGGCTGCCCAGCATTCCTTAGTCTGACACTTTTCCCTAAAGAATTCTGTAGGGATTGAAGTAAGGAGCCTGCTTGGGGCGTGGTGATCACCTCAGAGGTATAAACGTGTGCTGACACCTCCTTCCTTTGGCCACAGCTCCTGGGCTCCTGTGGAGAGTGTTACTGTGCTGCTTGCTGGTAGGTCTTGTGCCTCGTGTTCCTGGATGCGTGGGTGCTGCTGTGGTGGCCGCCTTTTGGGGATGGCGAGAGTTGTAGGTATTCAAGTAACACGTGGATTGTAACGCAAGGTAACATTCCCTCTTTTATTTTTTTTTTTCCCCTGACTGCAGGTGTTGAGGACGGGCAGACAGTTCGGATGCCTGTGGGGAAGAAAGAAATTTTCATTACGTTCAGGGTACGTATCGTTATATTGTTGGCTGTTTTCAGTTGGTTGGTTGTTGCCTTTGCGACTGACTGAATGGGGGACGGAGGAGGAAGAGCGAGTGATCCTTTGAAACAGCTGAGGTAACGTGATCCACCTGAACTTTCTGAGACAGCAGAAGATCTGCATTGTAACAAGTGGTGTAATGTTAAGTCCGCTCATGAAGATTTGCGCTGCCTGTTCCAGGATGAGGCCCTTATGGTAGCGTGCATCAAAATGCAGAGCAGGCTCCTGATGCCTTGAGTCTCTGCGTTGGAAATGTGAAGGAGCAGTCCGCTTGGGAGCGGGAGTGCTGAGGCGGGCTGTGGGAACGCCCGCAGAGGCTGACTGGACAAGTGTCCTTTTATAGATACACGTCACGTGCTGCTTTGCACATGTTTTGTAGCTCTTCCCCTGTAGGTATCCTCTCACATGCATCTCTGTCAAGGAGAGAATTTTTTTCAGTGCCTTTTTTTGTGGTGCGGGAGGATTTAATTCTCTTCCAGTTTGTGAGACCACTGCCTCCCTCTTCTCTCCTGGCTTTCCCCTGTTTGGGGTGCTGGACAAGGCAGTGTCTTCTCTGTCTCTGCAGAATCATACCGACACTGATAAATTAAGAACAGGATTAGGGGAGGGAGTTGCTGAGATAGGAAGCGGGCATCCTCCTAAGCCTCTGGCTAATTACGGTTATGTCAAGACCTGCGTTTTTGTGAAAGACTGAACATTAACTTACACTTCGTAACTGCGCAGTTTGTGGGCGGTAAAGGCTCTGACTATAGCATTCTGATATGTTTTCTTCTGAGAACCTTCAAAGCAGTTTACCGTGAGAACTTTGTGGTATGGTGTGCTGACTTCTCTGTGGAACTGCCTGCCTTTTAGGTTCAAAAAAGTTCTGTGTTCAGAAGAAATGGAGCAGATATCCATTCGGACCTCCTTATTTCAATAGCCCAGGCTGTTCTGGGAGGCACAGCCAGATGTCAAGGCTTGTATGAGACAATCAATATCACGGTAAGTACCGTTATGCGGAAGAGCTTGGGCATAAATCAATGTGGGACAGCAGAGACTCCTCCTTTGCTGCAGAGGCGATGCAAATCTCCTAAGTCTGTCAGTAGTGTGTTTCAGGCTTCTTCAGGATTGAGAATCAGGTAGTTTGTCAGCTGCTTGGTCACACCTCCTTTCCTATCGCTATGTAGGGACACGGGGTGGAAGGGCTGGATGGATTGCTGGACAAATCCCATCCAAGGTCTACAGACTGCATGAGGTTCTTCACTCATTCCTTCAAAAGCTTTTCCGTCATTACTGACGCAGCTTCTGAAAGTGTCCAGATGCGTGAACGTACCAGATCTCTCCCATCCTACTTTGAAGCTTGCTGGAAAAGGAGTTCATTTTTATAGACGTGAAATGTAATTTCTATATAAATGGTTAAACTAGAGTAATCACGATACCTCTGTGTTCCTAGATACCCCCTGGTATTCAGCCAGACCAGAGAATTCGAATGAGTGGGAAAGGCATTCCCAAGGTTAACAGTTACGGCTACGGAGACCACTACATTCACATAAAGATAAAAGTTCCTCAGTAAGTAGAGCTAATACAAGTTTCTGTGTAATCTCGAACTTTTTACAAAAAAAACATTGTTGAGAAAGATTTTCCTGAAAATTCCTTACTGCTTTCTCAGGATTGTTAATTTCTCACTCTGCTTTTAATTCTAACGTGAGGTAGACTTTTTTTAATAATACCATTTGGCAGGCCAGCTTTAAAAATCCTAAACCCTGGAAATACACAAGTAGTTCTTCACCTGCATCTTTACCTGGCTATCTGCGATTCTGTCTGGATCCCGGTTACATCAGTTCAGTGTTCTGGCTTGTAACACGTCTGCGCTCTCACACCTGCAACTCAAAGGAACTGAACTCCTTGGCAGTTGCTTTTCAGACCACTTCGCCACCCCCTGCTCCTGTGGTGAAGGAAACTTTTTAGCTTGTATTACTGCGCTCGGCAAGGGAGCTCATTTCTTGTCCCCCCACTGGATGTGTGTTCTGTTGTAGCTCTGCATGGTTCTTCTCAGCACTTCAGAATATTTCGGTTTTTCACTGCAGCTGGGTGAAATGCAGCGGGCCGTATCTCTCCTCTTCGACTGGGGCTTATTCTTTTTAAGAGCACTGTAGGGATTCTCAGTGTATGCCAGGTGTATTCACCTTGTACTTCCAGTAGCTGCCTCTCGTGCGTGCTGCTGGAGAAGGTCTGTAGGTCCGTCTGTCCCCAAAGACAGCCGTGACCAACACCTCTGTCTTGGACCCGCAGGAGGCTGACGGATCGCCAGAGAGCCTTAATGATGAGCTATGCCGAGGACGAGGCAGATGTGGACGGCACAGTGAACGGGGTCACAAATACAGCATCAGGTGAGCGGTGGGAATTTGTGCTCCTTCCTCCTGGAGCGCAGAGTGCTTCCTCAGGGTTCCTGGGGAGGAAGGTGAGCCAGGGTCACCTTGAGACAACGTGTCAGCACAACCGGATGAGCGTGCTATTTTGGAAATAGTTTTTGCGTTATGTTATTAGGTTGTAGCGCAAAGCAAGGAGATAGCCTTTTCCCAGAAAGCTTTACCTGAATACTTACTGGGCAAATCTGCACATGAGCAGAGAGCAGGTATTGAGATGCTCCAGTGTCCTGACAAGTTGGGGTGAGCTTCGTTGGAGTGATGAATGCCTTCTGCTCCCTGCTTCTGTCCCTGTGCCAGAAGTAACTTGTCTTAGTAGCACAGGTGGAAAAAGAGAATGTGCTTCAGGCCAGTTTTCTGTGGGAGCTAATCCATTGTGCTCCTGACCGCACTGGGGACATTTCTCCTTGAAAGCGGAAGGGGAGCGCTGCTGTCAAGGCTGCTCTGAGCCGTGCTCTTTGCACATGGGGGAACCCGGGGTAGAAATGTTCATTGGTGCTGAGCGTTGGCCCCAGTCAGTAGACAGTGTCCAGCGTGATGGAGGCAGCAAAGTCAGCTGGGAGCTTTGTAGAGCTGCTCTTCTCCTCCAGATTAAAAGTTTTGACTCAGCAATTACGTGTTTTAAGTTTCGGGGGCGAGGTACCTGGCATCAGTAGCAGCTAAAGGCAAAACATACAGTAAAACAGTCAGGCGAGAGCTTTGTCTTCCGCTGCTGGAAAACAATTTTTTCTTTGCTTATATTGGAACAATGAAGTTCTTGAGGCCAGTTGGATTTCTTTAATGCTTGAAAGCAAAGAGGGCATTTATGACCGAGTACAGCTAGGCAAAGGTGACCGTCTTTCAAAGCTGCTAAATGATCCCAGGAACTCGGGTCCTCTCTACTACACATGCCAAAGCCTGAGGAATATAGGCTGAAGTTCAGGATGTTGGAAGGCAGTATATGGCAAAAACTTACCAATGTTGTGTTTTATCGTGCTTTCATAACACAGCAGTTATGTCTTTTCCACCGAGGGTAAGCATTAAAGGTCAGCCTCGACGGGAAGGGGAGAGATCTCTAAGCGCAAAGGTTTCTTTCCAGCTTTTTAAAGGCATCTGTGAGGGGAGCGCTGCTGTCAAGGCTGCTCTGAGCCGTGCTCTGTGCACATGGGGGAACCCGGGGTAGAAATGTTCATTGGTGCTGAGCGTTGGCCCCAGTCAGTAGACAGTGTCCAGCGTGATGGATGCAGCAAAGTCAGCTTTGTAGAGCTGCTTTTCTCCTCCAGATTAAAAGTTTTGACTCAGCAATTACGTGTTTTAAGTTTCGGGGGCGAGGTACCTGGCATCAGTAGCAGCTAAAGGCAAAACATACAGTAAAACAGTCAGGCGAGAGCTTTGTCTTCCGCTGCTGGAAAACAATTTTTTCTTTGCTTATATTGGAACAATGAAGTTCTTGAGGCCAGTTGGATTTCTTTAATGCTTGAAAGCAAAGAGGGCATTTATGACCGTGTACAGCTAGGCAAAGGTGACGGTCTTTCAAAGCTGCTAAATGATTCCAGGAACTCGGGTCCTCTCTACTACACATGCCAAAGCCTGAGGAATATAGGCTGAAGTTCAGGATGTTGGAAGGCAGTATATGGCAAAAACTTACCAATGTTGTGTTTTATCGTGCTTTCATAACACAACAGTTATGTCTTTTCCACCGAGGGTAAGCATTAAAGGTCAGCCTCGACGGGAAGGGGAGAGATCTCTAAGCGCAAAGGTTTCTTTCCAGCTTTTTAAAGGCATCTGTGTGCCAAAGGAAAAAAAATGCTCTCCAAACTTGTTCTTTAAAAAGCAAGCTTGCCAGTTTTTACTACGATTAGGCAGCAAGGTGGATTAAAACCACCGCCAGTAGTTTGCAGCGTAGAGACAAGGCTGTTGCTGAAAGCCTGGCCTTGCTCTGGGAAGCAGAAATAGCCTGAGTGGATGGAGGCGTGTTCTGCCGCAGGCCTCGGTATTTCATACCATTGCATCAGTCTGAGGGAGGATGAGGACTGGACTTTGTGTTCTCTGTGTGCAGAGAAAGCTTGAGGAGGATTTGGGGGTCTTGTTATTGATGGTTTTACTGTAGAAAAAACAGATTAGCAAACAGGTCTCCTTCTGGCTTGCTGTAGCCACTTCTGGAGGGATAAACAACTTCTCAGGACCTGTTTATACAGAAAAATTATGCTTGTTGCTGCCAGTAAGATTCCTTATCTGGACATTTGTTCTGAAATACTTATAGCCTTTTTCATTCTAGCCCGAGTTCATTTTCTCCTTGATACTGTTTAGCTGAACATTGCTTGGAATCACCAAGCAGCAGGCTCCCGAGATGGTTTTGCACTGCTTTGCTTTAACGGGTCACGACACGACCATGAAACAGGAAGAGAGATTGTTCCAGTGACCACCAATACAGCTTTTTTTTTTTTCCCCACCTATAAAGTCATGGCTGGCTGTGGTCAAGTTAACAACTTGTTTTTAGTGGCAGACCCTCAATTCCAAGTGCTTGCTTGCAAAGCCTGTGGGGTCCCTGACTGGATTGTGCAGCACAAGAACTCCCTCACCAGTTGGAGGGCTGGGGAGAGGGAAGGGAAGGGTGGTACCGGGGCTCACGGTCTTCTCTTCCACTCCTGGGGTGTGGGCTCTCCAGTGCTTTCACTGCAAGTGGTCCAGTACTGCGGCTCGCTGCCAGGTGCAGCCCTGTACGCGAGGATGCTGGCAAAACCAGCTGACGTGACCATTCCCCATCTAAAATAACCCCCTCGCTTCGTCAGGGGTGCTGGCTACTGGTGGGAGATGTATCTGACTGCAGCCCTTTGCTGTTTGTGTCCAGGTGGCAGGGCCACGGCTAGCGCTGACGCAGGCGGGGATAGGCCTGAGGCTGAGGAGAACAAGGAGGGATTCCTTTCCAAACTTAAGAAAATGTTTAGCTCCTGACACCCCATCTGAGGTAGGCGGCCTCTTGTGTTTTGTTGTCGTCTTTCCCCCCCGACTAAGCAGAACTTGCACTTCTTGGGAGGTAGAAGCAGCAAAAGCACAGCTTTGCTTCTCACTTAGCCTCAGGCCTTCCAGCCACCGGTGTGAAAAGCCCTAGCTGTCCCCTGTGCCCTGGAGCAAAAAGCCAGGGATTAAATGGCATTGTTGCCGCAGCAAAAATGCTGGCCACATCTTCAGGGAGGTTGCTGGCCTCCCCTGCGGCTCCGCTTCCTTGTCCACTCCATGGCTATACCCAGGACAAAGCACTGAGGGTGTTCCTGGAACGTGGTAAAGCTGAGATGGGGCAGTTCCGCTGCCAGCGCAAAGCCCGGGCTTGCCGGGAGGCGCAGGTGGGTGTGCAGAGCCTCCGGTGCCGGTACGCTCAGGCTAGACTCACCCCCACCAGGGAGGAATCGTTCTTCGTCGTAAAGCACAGCAAAACTGCTGCCGCACAGACGAGCAGTGTTCTAACTCAGGGTGCCATTTAGTTGGTGTTGGCCTGTCGTGAGGAGCGCTGCAGACTGGACATCATCTATGGCAGGCAGTGGCATCTTAGAATGCAGGGGCTCAGCTTGTCACTACAGGCTTCAAACTAAGTGTGACAGCAGGTCAGGTGGGGAGGTGCTCTCACGCCTGTGCTCACAACGCAGGCTGCGTGCCTTAGGTGGGTTCGGTCAGGAAAGGCTGAACTCTTCTCTTGCTTCAACTGCAGGGAAGCGTTCTACTGGGAACTAAGAGCCAGCAGCAGCAGATCGTCTTTGCAGTCGGGAATGAACCTTTCTGGCAGCGGGCTCTGGAGTGCGAAGGACGTCGGTCAGCAGCTCAGTGAGAATCCCGACTGGAGAGGCTACAGACCACTGAGGCACCAACAGTCATCATCATACAAACCCCACCCACCGTCCCAGGAAATGGTAATGAAGGAAAACGCCAGCTTTGCAGAAACGCAGCACACTCTCAAGGTGGCTCCACAGTCCCTACTGCTGCTGGAAGCTTAGTTGGTAAAAAAGAAAGTTGAAATATTATTTAGAATCCAAACCAGTGGAAATGTGAAATAAAAATTGTCCTTCCAGCACAGAGTGGAGCAGTTTGCTGTAAGGAGTCCGAGATGGCTCCTGCTCACTCGGGTGCCCTTCTGAACGCTAGGTGTGCTTGGTGAACTTATCACTGCTTATCTTCTCCCGGGAGAGCTGATGGGTCAGCGAGTTCTACCCCTGTCTTCACGACAGCCCTCCCAGCTGTCCTGCACAGCTCTCCCAGTGGGAAGTCTCCCTCTGGCTGGGACGGCAGAGCCCAGCTGCCCCGGCTCCTTCAGCAGCCACGGGGTTTCTTAGTCCTGCTGATCTCCTGCACAAAGAGCAGTGACAGAATCTGCACTTTGCCTCAGGTTTTCCTGTCCCCGCCCCTCCCCAATTTAACTAAAGTTACACCACCAGTGCTGTTGCTTCTGAAGGGGTACAAGTTTATCATCAAGCCCTTTGCCAGTTTGGGACAAAGTCTTTTATTACATTAGCACAACACCCATAGCATAAATGATTGGTCAAAGAGTCATTGTTCCTACATGTGTGAGAATACAAGTGAAGTGGATCACTCCTTCCAGGTGGAGTTGAGCTCTTGCAGTGAGTATTTTCATGGTTTACTGTAGCCCGCTGTTGTTAGTTTTACCGTACAGGTACCATCAGCCCACATACTAATCGACCAGTTAAACAAGGACATGTCATAGTCTTGCCCTTCTTAATTTGCTGAAATAAAGCACGCGTTGCCTCTTGATTAAACTGTCTGTAAAAGTGATTCTGTATCCATGTAAATAAGATTGACTTCATAAAGATATTTAACACGTGCTGCGTCTTGTCTGCTTTTCCAACCTCACCCCCTTTCCCTCCCCCGGTAATGGGAATTAAGGTCTCAGATGAGGAGAGAAGAGGGCCAGATGGTTTGAGCATCTCTGGTGGCCACGACTGAGGCTAATCACAAGTGCCAGTAGTGCCATGCCCCAGGTGGCGTGAGCCAGTGGGGGGGGAAGGAGTTTTTTAAGCGAGTCTTAAATCCTCAGGTGGGACAGTCTTGCAAAGGTTTTAACTCAACTCAAAGACAGTGATTGAGATTAGCTCCGGGAGCCCAAAGGCCAGGCCGGAGCTGAGAGCTGTCGGACTTGAGGCATTAGGTTCGTGGGGCCACAGGCACCCTTTGCCGCAGTGGTGCCAACGCATTGCTCCAGGCGTGCTGCTCTGCCCGCTGCCTCACCTGCGGAGCCTGAACCTGGCCCACAGAGCAACCCCAGTGTTTTCTGTTCACTTAGGATCTGCGCTGGTGCTGGCAGTGGGTACCCGGAGCCTTCCCTGCACTTGGGGGCCCAGAGGTACTACAAGTTCAGCCCACGGAGTGGTGCTGTGTGCTCAGAGCTGCCTGGGAACGAGGGTGATCCTGGGAAAACAAGCCGCCACCACCCTAAAGCCGTGAAAACACCCAGAATCACTAAACAAACCCCTCCCTGAAGATAGCGTGCAAAGGTAGCGCTTCTCCCACCTGCCTGCCTGCAGCCTGCCAGGTCTAAAGCAGTCACAACCAAATTGTACGCATGGACCAAAGCTCTTCCCAGCTCCCGCAGGGTCAGCTTATCACCGGGGCAGGAGTGGAAAGGCAGTGTGGCTCAGCACAGCTCCCCACCTTGCCCAGCGCTCGCTAACTGTGGCAGAAGCTCGGGTGGAAGAGGAGGGAGAGAAGGCTCAGAAGGCGGCTTTGTTGTCTGCCACCCACTGAGGGAAGGTGCGGGCCTTGGGGTTGAGTTTCATGGTCAGGTCCACGTTGCGGTCTGGCTTCAGGGCGTAGAAACGGAACATAGCAGCCATTTCTTTGGCCCCAGGGGAGCCACATTTCTCATACTCCTCTGGTGAGATCTGCAAAAAAGAATGGGGGTGGGAGGGGGAAAAACACCATCTTCACAGGGCCTTTCCCCTACACCACACAGGGAAGCTGAAGCGGGCTGCGCGAGAGCAACCTGCCGCGGTATTTACACTGATGAGGAGGGTTCTGCTGCTCTGCAAGTCATTCCAGTTGGGGTTGTGTAAAGGAGAGTCCTTGCCAGAGCAGGCTGGTGGGAGGCAGGACGAAGCAGACCCCCATCTCGTGGTAGGTGCTGACCCAGGAGCCCCCATGCAGTCCACCCTTCCTCCAGGCGCAGTGTGAGAAGGGGGTTGAGGTGGCGGTGGGGAAAACACGCTGCACAGATGCTCAGGAGCTTGTTCTGGGTCTGTCCCGAGCCAGCTGCCCCCTCTGAAGCCGCAGCCACCGGCACGGCACAGCCGTGCCACTGGGCACCCTGCAGCCCAGCCTGCCTGGGGCCAGCAGCGGGCTCTGGCACACAGCCGGCACACAACCTGCTCTCCCCCACAGCTACGAGGGAGCCCTTCTCTGCGCTGGGGTGCACAGGGTTCTAGAAACACAGGCTTGAGGGATCCAGGAGAGCTCTGGAGAGCCCGAGCAACCCAGACTGCTCCTGCTAACCCAACACCCACCCTCCCTGCCTGAAGGAAAGGGTGAACCACTGTGCTTCTGCACTGCGCTGGGGCCCTGGGAAGAAAAGAGCGGCTTATTTGTCCTTGGAAGAGCACAACCCGCAGAGAGCATTGGAGGTGCTCGGTTTCTGCTGAAACATGCTTTGGTCTCAAAGCAGAGAGCTACCGCACCCCTCATCCATTGTATCAGCTGCCCGCGGGGAGCAGCATAGCCAAAGCACAAACAAAGTATAAAGAGAAGTCCCGGAGCACTGTAACGGTGACACAGCAATAGTGACACAGCAAGGCCCTCAGGGAAAACGTGCCAAAGGGAGTGGCATGCAGCAGAGACCTGTTCTGTAGGTGCCCAGCCCTACCAGCGACTGCCCGGCCCCTGGCTCTTGTGGAGACCTCCTGCTTCAGTTATCCCTCAGAGCCAGGCACGGACCTGCCCGGGCGCACCTGCGCGCTCCAGGAGCGTGAGTCGTCTCAGTGACAATACCCACCAGGCAGGTTCGGTGCCAACGTGTGCCCCAGCCGCACGCAGGAGTAGCGGGACTAATCCTGGAGACCAGTGCTGGGTGGTATCAAACCCGTACACTGAGCTACGAGGGCCCTCCACCTCAGCAGCTCCTGACTTTGCTACCTGGGCAGAACAGCACTAATTTTGCCACCGCTGTCCATGCTCAGCCCCCATACAGGACCCCCCCGTACTCCAGACCAACGGGAGACACTGGGTGTGCTGTTCCTCTGCTGCAGCCAGCAGCAGCCCAGCCTCAGCAGGGACCTGCAGAACACCTAGATGTTGGGAAGGCGCAAGAATTGTCCCCCCACCACCTTGAGAACTTCACAAACACCAAGGGACACTTCCTACCTTGCTGGCTTTCACGGTCTTCCCTGTCTGCTGGGAGAGGACAGCGGCGTACTGTGCCTCGGTGAGCTTGCCGGTGCTGAGCCCGATCACTCGGCCGATGTACTCCTCTGGGGACTTCAGCAGGCTAACCACAACAGGCCCGATGTCCTCCACCGCCATCCCATCCATGGGGGTGTCCCCCATGGGCAGTGCTGTATGGGAGAGATTGATTTCAGTTAGAGCGCAGTGCAGCCCAGCGCACAGAGCACAGGTAGCGTGAGTTTTCGGCACCCAGCCTCTGAACACGAGGGGAGGAAGAGCCGAGGGCACCCATCAGCATGGCAAGCCAGGAGAGCACCTGCAGGGCTGAGCTAAGAGACCCTGAGCGGCCAAGCAGCACCGTGACTCGCCTGGATCTACAGCCCCACCTCTGACATCCCAACCGCAGGGAGTTTGTGTGTCCAGACACACTCTGGGATCTGCGGAGCAGCCCTCAGCACCAGAGACAGGACTGGGATCTCACTTTTTTTCTTGCAGGCCACCAAAGAGGTCTGCAGGACCATAACGCAGCTGCAGCTCGCTGTGGTCAAGCTGGCACAGGCCTCTTTTCCCCATGAGTCTGCAGCCCTGGTGGTTCCTACACCCCTCAGTGAGACTCTGCACAGTGGGAGCAGATGAGAACTACAGGACAGTCACCTGCAGAGCAAGAGATCCTGTCTTACCCAGGACAAAGCTATCTCCCTGCGGGACCTTCTGTGGCTTGAAGATGGAGAGGAAGTTCTCAAAGTAGAATGGCAGTCGGACGCTCGTGATGGGAACACTAATTTTCTGGAAGTACTCCTCCACCTCGCCTTTACCGTCGAAGTGGAGCACCTCCAACTTCCCCCCCGTCAGCTTCTTCACATTCTCCAGGCCACTGTACACGACATGGCGCAGACCGAGGCGCTTTGACAGGTCAGCAATCCGCTTTCCCTGGGTGAAGGGTGAAGCCGGCCATGAAGACGGGAATGGGACACACAGGAGCTCTCCTCATCCCCACACCCCCCGCCTTCCCCTTCACTGCACTGGGTAAGAGGGCAACATCCAACACAGGCCAGCTGAGCAAGCTCCTCAGCACCTAGAACCCCAAATCCTCAGCTGGAACCAGGGCTGAGCAGACCCCACAAGCCCTGGGAATTGCCCAGGTGGAGTTGAGCCCTCTGCTTACATCATCCCACGTTAGGAAGACCACACACCCTCCAGCTTTGGTGCTGGCTCCTCCACCAAGCACGCAAACACCAGCCCTAAAGATCTGCCAGGGCCAACATACCTGCCCTAACGTATCTTATCTTTTGTTCGCTACAACCCAGGCGTCGTAATCGTGCCACCTTGTGAAATCTGTGCTGGGGGTGAACACTGCTGTTGGGAAAGGCCCTGGGATTTCTGATACCGCAGCGCATTTTGGCCCCAAAGCTGCAAGTGCAGAGAACTACAGGACTGCAGGTCCTGGCTCAGCCCTGGGAAGGCTCTGCAGAACTGTCTTTCCACTCCTGCTACTCTGACTCCCAGCCAGTGCTCTCTGCCACACTTGTGGCATTCAACAACTCCCTGAAGGCACCAGATCCTGGAGCCACCTGACTGCGAGGGAACAGGGAACAACCTCTGGCTTTGCGAGAACTGGGACCTGGTTTGCTAGCGGGGCCTCGGGACTTTTCTGCACTGGCCACTTGATCCATTAGGGCTGGAAAGGCTGCACTAAGAGCTGTCCCACGACCCCCAGCCTGATGTCACACGGCTGTCCCTCGACCTCCCCCTCCCAGGCCATGCCCCACGCGGTCCCAGTTGAGCAAGCACGGGTACCTGCACGACTTCTTTCTCTTTGCTGCTGTGCTCCCAGAAGTTGGTTACAACAAAGGCTCCATAAGCCCCCGTCAAGGCCAGCTCCAGTGACGGCTCATCATCCAGATCCGCCTTCACGATCTCAGCTCCCTTCTGCTTCAGCTCCTCGGCCTCCTTCTTCGTGGGGCTCCGTGTCACCGCGCGGACCTTGAAGGTCCCATCTTCCAGCAGAGCCCGGGCCACGTAGCCCCCCTGAGACCCTGTAGGCGCAGACCTGTTCAGAGCCCCGTTTTCCCACAGGGCTCTGCTCAGAAAGGGAGCTGGGACAAGCTGGGACTGTGAGACGCAGCTGCCTGACCCCGTGCTCGCTCTCCGCGGGGCACAAGGACCAAATCCCTCCAACCCATCCTCCGGCCCGTTCCCTGCTCTGCTGCTCCAGCCAGGCTGGCGCATTCCAGACCCCTTCACCGACCCAGGTTGCACCGAGAAGCTGTGGCTGCCCCATCCCTGGAGGTGTTCGAGGCCAGGTTGGACGGGGCTTGGAGCAACCTGGGCTAGCACCCTCCCGATCCCCTCCCGGGGTCGCCCCGAGCACTCACCGGTCGCCCCGAACACCACGACGAGTGTCTTCCCG
>NW_009647739.1:1997721-2000182 GCF_000708025.1 Charadrius vociferus
CCTCCGGCCCCGCCCGGCGGGATGCAGGACACCTCGGCGCATCCCACCCCCCGGGCCACCAAGTCACCCGATTGCCACCCAGTAGCCCCCCGGGAGGTCGTTAGGGGCCGAAGCCCTTCCACCCCGGGGCGTCCCGAGGCTTGTAGACCCCCGTGCTGCAATAGCAGGGTGGTCGCGGGTCCCCCGGTACCCTGCTGTCCCTGGGGTGGGGACCCGGCTGTTCCCAAGGAGCATCGCCCCTGCTCCCTCCGGAGACGGGGCGGGTTGTTATCCCCAGGAAAACGACTTCTGCGTTGGGCTGAGCTCGGGGGACAGTCCCTGATCACCCCCTTGCCAAGCAACCAGCGCCAGGCACAACAAGCAGAGGCGTCTCCGGGGCTTTTCTAACCACCCCCGCGGCTTCTGTGTCACCTCAGGAGCTTCGCCAGGAGGGTCAGAGGTGCCGAGCAGGGGCTGTGCTCGCAGAGGGACGCGTCAAACTCATCCTGCCGGGAACGTGGTGCGTTACACTTAGTGTTGGGAAATTTGGGGTTGAATCAAGTAAACAGCCCAGAAAACACGAGCGATGTGTTATATACAGTTGCAAAGAAATAATTCAGATGCATTAATGAACATAAATGAATAATTGTGAAAGCAGGAGGTACAGTCATTTTTTGATGTGAGGGATCTTTAGCTACAGCTTATCGGGAAGGTGGCATCTGATGGGACTTCCCAGGTGCCAGCTCCTCTTGAAACCAGCCTCCTGACAGGGCAGGAAATCACCAACAGCCCTAACGCTTGCGAGGGGAAAGGTTTTAACCCCGTGCCAGGCACAGCCCCGGGGCCGGCAGAGACCAGTCGCTGGGAGACACACAGCCCAGAGCAGTGGCCGGAGGTCCAAACTCCTACTTGTCCCCACCTCTCCTCCCCAAACACAGTTCACCATGTGCCCATCCCCCACCAGCTCTCCACTGTGAGAGCACCATCATCCCCACCATCATCCCCACCGTCGGTCATTGACAACCTCTCAGCTAGACTTGATGAAGGGAAAGATGCATAATTACAGATTTAGACACAGCCTCATTAGAGCTACCTGCTAGATATAAACGGACCCCACCAGGGCAGGTGTCCCAACAGGATATCCTATTTTCATCTGCCTAAATACCAGCAAAACCTGTTATAGGATTTCCAAATTAAGGTTTTCATAGAACAAGAATGCAAAATACCGATCAACCCCACTTGCCTGAGCGGAGCTGGGGAGGGGAGCTCCCACTGGTGCTGCTGCTGCCGGTGGCTCTGGCTCCTCGGGAGCAGACACAGTGCTCCTTGGTGCCATGTGATCTATCTCTTTAGAGATAAACTCATAATTCCAGAAAACATTCAGCACTGGCAGAAAAATGGCTTTAGAGGAAGGCAAGTTTATTCCTGCCCTTTTATTCTGCTCTTTTGAGAGACAACTTGAAGTTACTTGAGGAAATGTTTCCATGCACGGCCCAAAAAAGGGCAGAGCTGCTGTGGCACCAGCTGTGGGATCTCCCCAGCGTTCCTGGCTAGCAAGGTGGGTACGTAGCAAAACCCCTTGGCTCTCCCAGGCCGGGGTGAGCTCCTGGTTTTGCTCCGAGGGAATTTCGTGTAATTTGGATGTTGGGCAGCCTGGTTTTGTGGCTCTCCCAGGAGAAAGCAGCCCTGGCTGGGGAAACGGCCGTGCACTGGGCATCCCACCAGGATAGACCCCGCTGTGGGGGGTTGTACAAGGCTACGGGTGGTTACCACGCACCGCTGTTTTTCAGCAGATAACTCATGTCAATTTGCATAGGCGGCAGCCCAGCACTGACAGGAAGGAAGATCAAGCGAGACCCACAGTGCAGGAAGGGGCGAGGAGCAAACATAAAGAGAGAAAAAGCCACCGGGCTGGAACCGGCGACGGCGGGCGGCTGGGCAAGCCGGACTCACCTTCCCCAGGTGCCGCCCCGAGCATCACCCCGGCCACTGGGTCCCATCCCCTCCGCGTGTCCCCCAGGGCTCGGGGACACCAACGAAAGGGGCTTCCATTTTCTACCTTGAACTTGAGCATCCAGGCGAGGAGGAAGCAAAGCTCTGGGGATAACGGGCTGAGTGGGGACACGGAGGGGCCGCATCCTCCCGCCGAGACGAGGATGCCCTCTCTGCTCTCCTGCTCTCACGCAGACCTGGGGAAGGTGGCACGAAGCCGAGGTAAGGTTTTGGTGGGGCTTTGGACAGGCACACGGAAAAAGGGAGGTGTCGCTTGGCCCCCCCGTGTGGGGACAAGCTGCTGCAGAGCTCTTCCTGCCAGGGCCACATGAAATGGAGTCGCTGGGCCAAGACGTGGCAGGGCTGTCGGGCAGAGGTCCCTGGGATGGGCAAGATGTGACCAACTGCCAGCAGCACCCGGCAGAGCAGGCTGGCGTGGCACAGCTGTGGGTACTGGCAGGGGGGGGGGGGGGGGGGGGCGGGGCGGCGG